>NC_036244.1:8609533-8686964 GCF_002742605.1 Olea europaea var. sylvestris | reverse complement strand
ATTTATATCAAATTTTATTCAATAAGTCCTGAAGTTGATGGAAGGATATACTATCCTACTGAACATATTATTACAATTGGATATGTTGGCCGAGATTTTCAGATTGAAGTTGGCCGAAATAATAAACCATTGCCTAAAATCAATAAATCATGGATAAAATCTCGAAGAGTTTTGGGGATGAGAGTTCTTTACAATATTGCAAAGAACTTATATGATAAAAAATTTAGATGCTTGTGCCAATATGAAGGATGGACACTCCTTACAAATAATGGAAAAGAAAAATCTACCATTTTGAAAGAATATATCCAAAAATTTGATACTCATCAAATTAATGGAAGTCCAACAACAATTCAAGAATCATGCAGATTGAGGGAGTGCCCCACATGTAGACAAAATTGAAAGATTGATGGATGGAAAATAACCTACCACTACCAAAGCATCTGGCCAGCTGCGTATGAAGACAAAGAGGGAAAAACAATAATAGAAGAGCATCTAGCCAGCTGCATATGAAGCCAAAGATGATAAGGCAATAATAGAAGAAAAGATGCCACTTTGATAAAAAAGTAAAAAATGCATGTGAAGATGTAGACCCCAGGAGGAAAAGAATAGAGAGGCATGTGAGCCTTTTTCAAAATTCTGATGTATGTAAGATGTAATAGATCAATAATAGTGAGTTTGAGTCATGTATAAATAGAGGTATTTGGGGAAAGAATGGCATCTCGAGTTAGAAACCATTCTCTTTCCTTAAACTTTTCTCAAAACCAGTTCTTCTGGAAACCCCTTGTATACAATAGAAACCTTGTATAAATCATTATAGAAATAAAATTTCAATCTTTTGATATCAGAAAGATATGAGTTTCTAAATTTCCTATCCCATAGATTCTTGATAGATTGAAGAAGATAATTTCTTTCTTACTTTAACAAAGAAAGAATTTTCTTTACTTAAGATTTTTACTCTTAATTCTAAGAAAAGATACAGTGAGGGCAAGAAGTTGAAATAGCAAAATTCCCATTGAGGCAAGAGGTCGTTTGAGGGAGCAGTTTGCAGATTTAGAGTCTGAAGGTCACTCGGTTCTAAGAATACAGATTCAAGAACAAAAGTAAGGTAAAATTATTGTCTTTGTTAAATTTAGAAAGAATTCTTCTAATATCTTGAAAGAATCGTAGGGATTATTACTTTTCATGTTTGCAAAAACTTTATATAACATATTATTCATAAAGCTTGTAAGGAATTATCTGAATAATGCCGGGTTATACAATTAAAGGATTAGATAATCTGTTAGAAAAACTATTGGAAAAAATAAGAAATATTTTTGTTCAACTAGAGATTATGGATATTTCATCTAAGGAATATGATAATCTTAGTAAATTACATGACAATTATATTACAGATTATTCTAATTTATTAGATCAAAGGATGGAATTATATATTAAAACTCGAAATGAGAGAAATAGAAGAATTTAGAACTATTCCAATAAATTAAGGATATCTTGTGCAAATATGACAAATCCTTTCATTAAGGGTATTATAGACATTTTACTAAAAATGAATAGTAGTAGGCCATTTATAAAAATCTCCCCTTAATACCTCATTATTGTCTCTTTAATCTTTATCACGGCTCTTTAATTTTCCACTAAGAAATGAAGAATTATATTCTTATTGTCTTTTTCTCTCTCTGACTTTTCGATTTTTTCCTGAGTTTCTGTTTAGATGAGTAAGCAGATTCTATGAGGTCATGTAGTCTCAGGATTTGGCGATAAACAAGAATAATTCTAAGGCATACATAATTATATCAGATGCTCAGACTAAAGGGGTTTAATCTTCTATAATTCTGTCAGTTACTGTTCAACTTATATTTTATCATCCAATTGAAAACCTAATTTTTGGTAGTTGACCTCGGAACAAGAAGTAATCTTTTTTCCAAAAAAAATTACAACAATCTTTTGATGTTTTGTTATTATACTCAGTCGAATTATTTAAAAGTGGCAGCTTATGGTATCAGTTGAAAGAGTTCTTTTATGTGACAGTTGAACGAGTTCTTTTATGAATATAGTACCGAATTTGCAAGTTTTGTTCCATTTCATTCTGAATCACTACAAGAGTTTGTTTCATTAACAGATCTGTGTTCTTTTATACCAACTTTAGGGTTGTCTATGGCACTTTCAAAATTTTCTTTGAGTTCGTATTATTGATTTTTTGCTCGTATAATATTATATGCCTTTAATATGTGCACTATACATCAGCTAATAAATTTTCAGGTTCCATAATCCAATTCTAGAACTGAAAATACATTATTTCAAGCTTTTAATTTTGATATATAATTTTTCAACAAATGAAGATAGTTTAATTATCACGTAAGATGGTTTGATTCGTATATTTATTTTTGCAACATAAATCCATATCTTGAAATGGATTTCATTTTGTATATTTGAATTTGAAAGAATACTGATCAGGGAGTTCTCTATCTACAATGCTCTTGTATGTGTACATTAATTGTTGTTTTGAAAATTTCAAGTTGTAATTTCTTACATAATTGCTCTTTTGATTTGATGGTATAATCTAAAGTGAATTACCCAAATTTTCATTGAACTTTACAAAAGGTTTCCACGGGATCACTGAACTTTAAAAATCACATTTATGACTGAACTTTGCAAAAGGTTTCCAAAGTTCAGTGATGAATTAGGTAATTTTTAAAATTCAGTGATATCGTGAAAACTTTTTACAAAATTAAGTGATCCCTTGAAAACCTTTTACAAAGTTCAGTGACCATTTAGGTAATTCACTCTATAATCTAGTACTTTGATCTCTGCCCATAATGTGTGCACATGTAATGATGCACGCAATATGCAAACGAGTTGTTTCTCTTTTTCTTAATTATAATATTAAGATGACCATATAGTTTTACAATTTCAGCTGCATTATTTTCAAATATGGCTAATTATCCAATTGCAACTCTAAACTGTAGTTTCCTATTCCTGTTGCTTTAAGTTGGAATCTTGTGTGTGCATGTGTTGATGAGAATTGTTGTTCAAAAATCAATAAGTGAAGTGTGTGGAATAAAAAGGAAATGAAAGACAAGTTTTTTGGCCTATGCGATCGTATGGGCCAAAGAGGCATGTGGTCACATAGGGTATTGCAGGGCCTAAAGTCCCTGCGTTCGAATAACCTATGCGGTCACATGGTGTAAACCTATGCAACCGCATAGTATTCAAAATTAGCCGTTAATGGCCGTTGCGATTTTGAATTTGGTATCTTTTCATTCAATTTTTGGTACCATTTCATACATCTGGTCGAGGTCTATATATATGGGATCAATGTTCAAGACAAATAGTGTGTAAAAAGACTTGATATCCATACATTATTCTATGATTAAAGATCAAAGTCTTATATTTCTTCAGATTCAATTTCTTCTTTGTGTTCTTCAAGTTTGGGTAGAAAACACCTGTGTTTTGGTGTTTTTCTGCAACAATATTTGATTAATCTTACAAATCATTTGTTGGAAAATCCTTGAAGCACTTCATACAATCTGAAGAGGGGACAAATATCGTTCGAGGACAACGATATCGTGTTCAGACCTTCATTTATGTATTCATATTCCAGGTGTTTTTTTCTTTGTTTCTTCTCCATTCTCTTCTTGCGCAAACATATATTTCCAACACATGTTCGTGCATGCTGGATTTTTAACTATTTTGAGATTCATGTTCTATATATTGAAAAAATTTCTCTATGTATACCTAACAACTTATTAAAATTCAAGATTTTTGCCATGGATATTAGTTTAGTAAATGTATGGATGAATAAGTAAACAATTGAATTGGATTCGATTGAAGTGAATGGTACCAATGAAATCGTTTGTCTAACTCGCTTCGTTTTTTCTGTGTGAGTTTTGGGAAAATTCCTATTCATAGGTCTGAGATATACATCTATAAATTGAAAGGCTTGAATGATCAACTGTGCAATCATTAGTTAGAATCAATAGGGGCTTTTTTTCTTTCCTATTTTTCCATTATTTTAAGGTCCCATCGAATAAATAACAAACCCTAAAATAGTGATATTAGATTTTTTATACCGGCATAAGATTTTCTTTTTCTTAAAACAGAACAAAAAAAAAAAATGATCCCCTCATAGCGAGTATTTCTGAAAAGTACTCTTTCTTCTTCTTCTTCTTCTTGACAATGGGTTGCCATATATCTTGTGGAAATTTTAGTACCTAAGACACATTTACCGGGAACAGTAAGCACAAAAATATAGGAAGAAACTAAAGAATTGAATAATGAAATATATTCATATATATGTTTACCTGGAGGTGCGTTTTGCACTTACTAAACATTGATTCTATTTGCTATAGAGGCAACTCCGATCACAGTTGCAAGGATAACTGTGAATACTGACAATGGTTAGAAACTTTAAGAGTCTGTTTAGCAATCATCATTTGGTTTGAAGTTGTGCTTCCTTTAGAATCTATATTTATTTTTCTCATCTAGTCCAACTGCTTACTATAAATTGATTTTTACATGCCAAACACTAACTTAGAGCTTATATTCCTAGTAATGTATTCTGGCATCTAATGGTCGGGCTTAATAAATAATGGTAAATAAGAATCATGCTACAAATACAAAATTTTTTGATAGAAAAACCTTACAACAACACATGGCACAACATTATTGGAAGATGGGAAACAAAGAAAAATGTCCAATTACATTTTGTCACGTCAGCGTTGGTACAAGTTTTGTTAAATTTTTCCTGTACTTATGGCCTTATTGTGTTAAATAATGTGGTTCTCTCTTTACTACTGTAATCTAAAAAGTCACATTTAACAGGAAACATTAAGAATATATGATAAATAGAAATAGGACTAAACTTTGTGTGTGCTTCATTGAGGAATTTCAAGAAAGACAAGAAAAATGCTAAATTTTTTGTTCTCTTTGATAATATCTTCTCCTAAAAGAACAACGAGGGCCATACGGCAAAGCCAGATTTTTAAGTTTGGGGCCGGGAAGAAAAAAGAAGTAAAGACAAACTATGCAACTAGCATTGAAGGTTGAGGATTGAAAAATCCGTGTTAAAGATTGAGTCCTCATTTGGTGGAGATTATATTTAGACTTTTAGCCTATTTTAATAGAATTGATGAAATATGTGGTTGAAAAGTTGTGAATCTCACAAAATATATGGCTAAAAATAATTATTGGCTTTGACTTTAATAAAAATTTAAATTTCTATGAAATAATGTCTAATACTAACTGTGCAAAATTTTCACACAAAAAAAATGGAAAAAAAAAATTTAATAGTCAAACCCACATTGCTTACAACCACAAAGTAAAACGTTTATATTATTAAGAAATATACTTACACACAATAAAGATACTCAAATTTTGAAATTTAATATTGAAAAAAAATAAAATAAAAAAATAAAAAAAGAAACAAGGAGTTAAAATGTTGATGGGGGCGGTTGCCCCTCCCTGCCCGCCTATTATTCAGTCAAATAAATAGCTCAATTAATTCGATCAATTCATTAATTCGATCAATTCGTTAACCTGCAAAATAGAATTATTCAAAACAGGGAGGGAAATGTTAGTTTTCTCCAATGCCCCCTCAATTTTAACCTCCTCTTCATGCAAGCTCACTTCCAACTCCTTTTTTATATTAGAAGACCCTACTCAATTTTCCACTTGTAGCTCCTCTTCTATTTTAATCACTTCACCATTTTAACTCTCGACTTCTTTTTCATCTTCTCGTGACTCTTTTCCTTTTTTCTCACAATCAACCACCTCACTAATTTCTCCTTTACTCTCTTGCCCCCTCCAAGTGATTAATTTGAGAATTAACCTTATTACGAAGCCCTAGTACTTTTAAGTTAAAATCCCAACTCACTTGATGTACTACGCACATGCTTCGCACTAGGTATTTTCTTTTCCCTTCTTTCAAACCTATCACATTGATTCCTCAATCCCCGTACCTCATCAATGTCACCACCATATCCACATGCATCACAATTTCTCATCCTAGTCTCCCATCTTCTCACATTGAACCCCTCGACACATTGATCTCTATGAATATTTTTCAATTTTGCATCAATCCTATCCACTTATTTCCCATATTCTCAAACATCTTCTCAAATCTCCGAATCAAATTTTTCAACATTTTTTTTGACACTTTTTTTTGACTCTTTTTTTTTCCAGTACTGTATGAACGTGAACAGTACCTCGTAAGCAGTTTTTTTTTTTTTTTTTTTTTGGGAAAACTTAACGATGAATCAAAAACTCAACAAAAACTGAAAATTATAAGAACACCTATAACACAAAGAAAACGCGGAAAACAAAAAGACTCAACAAAAATAAAATAAAAATTGGATATAACCTCGATCTTGGTGCCTTAGTTCTGATACCAGATGATGCGAACCCAGTTTGCAAGGTCACTATCGAACCCACAGGAATTGACACGGGATCCTAATAACGCCCAAATAATGATCAAGGTTTAGGAATTGACCCGCAAAAGTGAACTAAGCAAACGAATATTTATGAAACGAACAACCTCTTAATCACACAATCTTGAAATCTCCTTCGGATTTGTGGATTTGACCCAAAGAATTAATAAATCAAACAACCCACAATGATAGCGGCAATGCAAATGACCTTTTGATTACATAACCCAAAGAATCTAACCCGATGATTTGTTTGAATGCCACAAGATATTAAATCTTGATAAGTTTGGTATTTTGAGGCAAAAACTTCGAAAAGAATTTTTCATTCAATAATTCATGGCAAAAGTCTTGTGTATTACAATGAGAAAATAAACTTATTTATACTAAAAATCTAGCAAGTAGTTTGAAAATGAATAAAACTCTAAAATATAAAAGTTTCGAAAATTAAGAATTCTAGACAAAATAAAACTCATAAAAATATAGAAATTACCAAAAATTAAGAATTCTAATCAAAATTAACTTGTGAATTTTGGAAACTTTCCCTGTCGAAATTGACGTTGCGGGTCTTATCAAAAATGATTGTAGAAATAGATTTATTCATATAAGGGAAATGGCCCCACTCTTCAGATCTTTATGAAATACAACCTTTACAACCCACTTTATCTTGGTTTCCAGTTTTGCCCTTGATTTGGAGGTCCAATAGACCAATTTGACTTCAAATGCAAGGCATTGCATTTTCCCAATAGCATTATTAGGGGTTGTTTCGTCTTTTTGTAATGTGATGAGAAGACTTTCGAAACTTTATTAGACATGTTGCTGAATTTGTGAATATTGTAATTAATAATCCCTGTACTATAAAAGAGAGGATGAGGAAACACTATTCATTTTTGGTGCTGCTTTCACACTTGAACCGGTTTGAAATATTGTCTCTTCTTGTACCTTTAATTTGGCTTTGTTGAAGAATCAGTTTACTACTGTTGTGCACCATTCACAAGTATAAATAATTTTTCCACCAATGATTTATTCATCTTCCAAACCCCAGTAGACTCCCCAAAATCTTCTCCCAAATCTTGTGACTCTCTCTCTTCCCATGCCGTAATCTTCGTGCGACATATGTTGGTTATTTCCAGGTATAAAGCCAACGATCAGTGCTCCATTCTTCTTCAAAGTTTGATTTGGTCTGATCGTTTTTAATTGTCCAGTGCAACTATTCTTCGTAGTTTGGGTTGTATGTGATCGTTGTTGGGACTCTAATTCTGATATGGGTTCTTCGTTTTCTGATCAAGTCTTCAATTCTAGAGACAAAATCTATAATCATGTATCTTCTTTCAAGCATTTTGTTTGGCTGAGTGCTTCATCTTTTCCAGAGCGTGTGTTCAGTGCGACAGTAATACAAACTTTGATTCCGATATCGGTTCTTCATCGTTCGGTTGAGTCTTCGGGTTTGGGGACAAAATCTTTAAGTTTCTATCTTCTTTCAAGCTTCTTCTTGGTTCAATGATACTTTCTGTGGGACATATATGTCTATTTCCCCATATTTACTTCATTGTAGCATCATTGAAGCATGAACTCTGTATCGCAATTATTTTTACACTGTAGCAAAAAATTAACATTGAAGAGAAACATTAGATGAAATCTATTATTTATTTGTATTGTGATTTTTCTATTCGTTTTAAATCTATATGATTTTTATTGTACGTAAATCAATGAAGATGTTGAGATGGATTTGGATAACAATATGATCACTATAAGCCCTTGAAAGTGAATTTGTTGTTCATATGCTGACTTCATATATGTTATATGTTGGCACATTCAATTCTCTACTGATTAAATGTAACTTAGCGTTTACTTCTTTGATAGCTCATTTGTAGGTTTCCTTTTGTCCTTTTCTTTGTGTGAGTTGCCAAAGCAAGGTAATAAGTTTGTTTCCATATTCTTCTGCAGATACATTCCATTAGTTTAAGGTCCCATTGAAGAAATAACAAGCCCTAAAATAGTGATATTAGATCTTTTAGACCGGCATAAGATTTTCTTTTTCTTAAAACAGAAAATAAATAAATAAAAAATGATCCCCTCATAGTGAGTATTTCTGAAAAGTACTATTTCTTCTTCTTTTTCTTCCTCCTTTTTTTTTTTTTTTTTACAATGGGTTGCCATATATCTTGAGGAAATTTTAGTACCTAAGACACATTTACCGGGAACAGTAAGCACAAAAATATAGGAAGAAACTAAAGAATTGAATAATGAAATATGTTCATATGTTTAACTGGAGGTGCGTTTTGCACCTACTAAACATTGATTCTATTTGATATAGAGGCAACTCCAATCACAGTTGCAAGGATAACTGTGAATACTGACAATGGTTAGAAACTTTAAGAGTCTGTTTAGCAATCATCATTTGGTTTGAAGTTGTGCTTCCTACAGGATCTATATTTATTTTTCTCATCTAGTCCAGTTGCTTACTATAAATTGATTTTTACATGCCAAACACTAACTTAGAGCTTATATTCCTAATAATGTATCCTGGCATCTAATGGTCGGGCTTAATAAATAATGGTAAATAAGAATCATGCTACAAATACAAAATTGTTTGACAAAAAAATCTTACAACAACACATGACACGACATTATTGGAAGATGGGAAACAAAGAAAAATGTCCAATTACATTTTGCCACGTCAGCGTCGATACAAATTTTGTTAAATTTTTCCTGTACTTATGGCTTTATTGTGGTAAATTATGTGGTTCTCTCTTTACTACTGTAATCTAAAAAGTCACATTTAACAGGAAACATTAAGAATATATGATAAATAGAAATAGGACTAAACTTTGTGTGTACTTCATTGAGGAATTTCAAGAAAGACAAGAAAAATACTAAATTTTTTGTTCTCTTTGATAATATCTTCTCCTAAAAGAACAACGAAGGCCATACGGCGAAGCCAGATTTTTTAAGTTGGGGGCCGGGAAGAAAAAAGAAGTAAAGACAAACTATGCAACTAGCATTGAAGGTTGTGGATTGAAAAATCCGTGTTAAAGATTGAGAATATATTTGCTGTAGATATTAAAGATTGATTCCTCATTTGGTAGAGATTATATTTAGACTTTTAGCATATTTTAATAGAATTGATGAAATATATGATTGAAAAGTTGTGAATCTCACAAAATATGTGGCTAAAAATAATTATTGGCTTTGACTTTAATAAAAATTTAAATTTAAATTTCTACGAAACAATGTCAAATACTAACTGTGCAAAATTTTCACATAAAAAAAAAGAGTAATGCTATTTGCAATCGCTCACTGCGGTAGTCGCCCTACGTGGCATACACATGACAGGTGATTATTTGATACATTAATGTGGTAGTTTTTTTATTCGTTAATGCATCAAATAACCACTTGCCATGTGTATGCCACATAGGGCAACTGCCATAGTGAGCGACTGTAAATATCATTATTCCCAAAAAAATGGAAAAAAAAATTAATAGTCAAACCCACATTGCTTACAACCACAAAGTAAAACGTTTATATTACTAAGAAATATACTTACACACAATAAAGATACTCAAATTTTGGAATTTAATATATAAAAATACGCGAGTTTTGGCATTTAATATTAATATTGAAAAAAAAAAAAAAAAGTTAAATTGTTGATGGGGGCGGTTGCCCGTCCCTGCCCGCCTATTATTCAGGCAAATAAATAGCTCAATTAATTCGATCAATTCATTTTTACATATCTCCGACTATGCTTTCAAATAAGTAGAAGCACATTCCGACCTGTTTCAGAATGAAATGAGTACTTCTTATTTGTGGCTTAATCAACAAAAAAAAAAAAAAAGTAACTTTTAATGGGGGCCAAAGAACTATATCATTCTTATCTAAAATCCAAACAATATTAGACTAATCGATCACCTCCACTCTTCTTTATTTGCACAAAATAGTGCATCATCAAGATTATGCATCAAAGGTGAGTTCATGAAGATTATCTTCTTTTCTTTTCTTTTCTTTCTTTCTTTCTTTCTTTCTTTCTAATTTTTTTTTTGTCAATCATATAAAGTATTCTGCTTAGCTTTATTTCGTTAATGATCAAGAAAAGTCCAGTTTTATTAATTTTGGCATCTCTTGATACTTCTTTATCCTAATGTTTAAATTTTGTCTTTTGGAAAGAATCACATCATGTATGTTGTCGTTCATATGGGTTAACTTGATTTATGTTAGAATAATTAGCCAATTAGGTAAAATATTAAGTACATATCTCATTTCATCAATCATATACAGTATTCTTGTCAGCATGATTCCAATAATGATAAGGAAAAGTTTAGTTTTATTAATTGTTGCGCATGATTAATTATGTTTAAAGTTCAACTGTTTAGCATAATTTGAGCTTTGAAATTGAAACTTGGATTAACATGAATCATACTTGATGTACAATGATTTTTACAATAATGTTAACAATATGTCACATGATGCACTATCAATGGACAATTTTAAAAACAATTTATCTTTCCCGCTAATACTTTTTTGATGACTACAATGTGTTGTACAAAATTGATACGAACTCGGTTAGCAAGGTCGTTGTCGAACCCACAGAAATTGACACCGAATCCCAAAAATGTCCAAATAATGATTAAGGTTTAGGAATTGACCCGCAAAAGTGAACTAAGCAACCGAATGTATATAAAACGAACGACCTCTTAATCAGACAATCTTAAAATCTCCTTCGGATTTGTGGATTTGACCCAAAGAATTAGTGAATCAAACAACCCAATGATAATGGCGATGTGAAGGATCTTTTGACTACACAACCCAAAGAATTTAACCCTATGATTTATTTGAATGCCACAAGATATTAAATCTTGATAAGTTCGATATTTTGAAGCAAAAGCTTCGAAGAGAATTTTTCATTCAATAATTCATGGCAAAAGTCTTGTGTATTACAATGAGAAAATAAACTTAGCAAGTAGTAAAAACCTAGCAAGTAGTTTGAAAAGGAATAAAACTCTAAAATTATAAAAGTTTCGAAAATTAAGATTTCTAGACAAAATAAAACTCCTAAGAATATAGAAATTACCAAAAATAAAGAATTCTAGCCAAAACTAACAACTCGTAAATTTTGGAAACTTTCCTTGTCGGAATTGACGTTGCGGATCATATCAATCCCTCTCTCTTCGAAAGGATTTGACCTCGAATCCAAACCTTGAATATTCAAATTATAGCCTTCATCTCCAATCAACACAAGAACATGAAATGGTCCATCTCCCCTCGGATGCAATTTGGACCGCTTTTGAATTCGAACCCTTCTCTTGCATATGTAAAGCCAATTTCCTTTACGTGGATCAAAATGTGTATGTTTTCATGGCTTTCTCTTGTCATTTTGTGATGCTCTAATGATTTCAGGTGATAAATCACTGTTCATTTTCCATGCTTTACTCAGCACAAGTGATGGTGACAATATTACTTCCACTGAATGCATGTTTCCCAACATATCGACTTTCTAGCTCAACTCCTTGCATATTAATTCTTTCCATTGCTTTTGAAATTCCTTCGTCTCCTCAGGGATAACAAAATCAATCTCCGGTAATATAGTGATGTCCAAACTAGGACGTGGTGGTTGTTAATTGTATCCACCATTTGGTAATTAATGCCCTGATTGTAAGGGATTCCAATCTGATTAACTTCTGGAATTGAATCTTCATTAACCCGCAAAATAGAATTATTCAAAACAGGGAGGGAAATGTTAGTTTTCTCCATCGCCCCCTCAATTTTAACCTCCTCTTCATGCAAGCTCACTTCCAACTCCTTTTTTATTTCAGAAGACCCTACTCCATTTTTCACTTGTAGCTCCTCTTCTATTTTAATCACTTCACCATTTTCACTCTAGACTTCTATTTCATCTTCCCATGACTCTTTTCCTTTTTTCTTACAATCAACCACCTCACTAATTTCTCCTTTACTCTCTTGCCCCTCCAAGTGATTAATTTGAGAATTAACCTTATCACGAAACCCTGGTACTTCTAATTTAAAATCCAGACTCGCCAACTCACTTGATGTACTACGCACATGCTTCACACTATGTGTTTTCTTTTCCCTTCTTTCAAACCAATCACATTTATTCCTCAATCCCCATACCTCACCAATGTCACCACCATATCCACATGCATCACAATTTCTCATCCTAGTCTCCCATCTTCGCACATTGAACCCCTCGACACATTGATCTCTATGAATATTTTTCGATTTTGCATCAATCCTATCCACATATTCCCCATATTCTCAAGCATCTTCTTAAATCTCCGAATCAAATTTTTCGACATTTTTTTTTACACTCTTTTTTTTTTCTTTTTTTGACTCTTTTTTTCCGGTACTGTACGAACGTGAACAGTTCCTCGTGAGCAGTATTTTTTTTTTTTTTTTGAAAACTTAACGATGAATCAAAGACTCAACAAAAACTGAAAATTACAAGAACACCTATAACACAAAGAAAACATGGAAAACAAAAGGACTCAACAAAAATAAAATAAAAATTGGATATAACCTTGATCTTGGTGCCTTTGCAAGGTCACTATTGAACCCACAGGAATTGACACGGGATCCTAAGAACGCCCAAATAATGATCAAGATTTAGGAATTGACCCGCAAAAGTGAACTAAGCAACCAAACATATATGAAATGAACGACCTCTTAATCACACAATCTTGAAATCTCCTCCGAATTTGTGGATTTGACCCAAAAAATTAATAAATCAAACAACCCAATGATAACGGCGATGCGAAGAACCTTTTGATTACACAACCCAAAGAATCTAACCCGATGATTTGTTTGAATGCCACAAGATATTAAATCTTGATAAGTTCGGTATTTTGAAACAAAAGCTTCGAAAAGAATTTTTCATTCTATAATTCATGGCAAAAGTCTTGTGTATTACAATGAGAAAATAAACTTATTTATGCTAAAAACCTAGCAAGTAGTTTGAAAAGGAATAAAATTCTAAAAATATAAAAGTTTCGAAAATTAAGAATTCTAAGAAAAATAAAATTCTTAAGAATATAGTATTACCAAAAATTAAGAATCTAACTAAAATTAACAACTTGTGAATTTTGGAAACTTTCCATGCCGAAATTGACGTTGCAGATCATATCAAAAATGATTGTACAAATAGATTTATCCATATAAGAGGAATGGCCCCACTCTTCAGATCTTTATGAAATATAACCTTTACAACCCACTTTATCTTGGTTTCCAGTTTTGCCCTTGATTTGGAGGTCCAATAGACCAATTTGACTTCAAATGCAAGGCATTACATTTCCCCAATAGCATTATTAGGGGTTGTTTCGTCTTTTTGTAATGTGGTGAGAAAACTTTCGAAACTTTATTAGACATGTTGCAGAATTTGTAAATATTGAAATTAATAATCCCTGTACTATAAAAGAGAGGATGAGGAAACACTATTCATTTTTGGTGCTGCTTTCACACTTGAACCGGTTTGAAATATTGTCTCTTCTTGTACCTTTAATTTGGCATTGTTGAAGAATCAGTTTCCTACTGTTGTGCACTATTGCGATGTTGTCATACCTGGCCAACCTACCTGGACGATGGGCCACTCATGGCGATCCACGTGGCATTCTTGCCGAGGTGGCACACAATGCCGAGGTGGGGCTATCCGAACTGCTTCGAGCGAGGCTCCCTTTTGTCCGATGCCTACTAACTGAAGCCAGACTGTAGGAACGTGTTGAGAGCAGCTGAGGCCCTCAAGTGGAAGTATCATGACAAATGGCCGAAGCCCTAAGCTGATGCGCGAGCCTCTGAACCACAAAGAAACATCCTCCATGGTCACTTCTCCCAAGAGATCGCCTGCACAGATCTTATTCGAATGATTGATGGAACGTTTGTCATAAGAATGAAGGTTAAGTCTTGTCACTAGCATGGAGGCCCTGCACAAGTAATAAATGCGCCGTAAGCTAGCAAGTCAAGCCTCATACCTAGGAAAAGATATTTGAACTAAAGAGATGAGGCCACGTGCCACTTCATATGTATTACTATAAATACTTCCTTGTGTGATATCAAAAGACTAATGCAAGAATCAATACAAAGAACTACCTTTACTCAAATCTCTCAGTTCACTTGCAATGAACAAATCAAGTTTATACACATTTACATATACATTTATGAACACCGGTTGGTAATTATTGTACAATCGAATTACGAACAACTCGTCGAATTCCGAACGTCACCGTCCCGCGTCGTTAGGCTACTCCCACGCCCTTTGAACCGTTCGTCTTAGACCGTCCACGTGTCTTAGCGTGTTGGACATTCGCCCACGCAAGCGCGGGTGGGACCGACGTCTGTTGGCGCACTTTTTGCTGTCAACAGATTGGCGCCGTCTGTGGGAAACCATACCATAACCATGAGCAACCTTGTGGTAAAAGCTTACTGAAAAACATTTGGGCAACCCCCTTTGAAAAAGGATTTGTTCTCGAAAAAGAACAGGAGGAACCCCTATCACTTGGACAAATCTGAATTTGATAAAAGAAATATGAGCTCTAACGAAGATACCCCCCAGGAGGGTAAGAGAAAGCATGAATGTGCCTCCCCAGCCTGCTGCCCCAGCAGCTCGACCGAGGCTCCACCACCACCAAAGGAGAGGTGGAATGCATGCGACAGCACGACTGTCAAGAGAAATGGCTGTCATGGCAGCCAACATGAGGGATATTGCCAATCAAAATTTAGCCATGAGGGAGCTCATGGCCCAAATACAAGGCCAGGGAGGCTTTCCCATTCCTCCATACGCCCCCCACGGGCACTATCAGCAAGAGGATGAGATTCAGAGTCATAGGGCTGCCCCACCAGACTATGGCCGAGGTGAAAGCCCGTTCGAGAGGAAAGTGGGAGTCGACATTTCCTCCAACTATGCTTCCGGCCAACCCACCGAGGTCCAAATGAGCCACGATGACTTTCCACCTCCATATGAGCAAGATTCAAGACATAGGAGAGCTGGCAGTGTTTTTGACAGAATCAGCCCCACCGAACCGAGGCTCAGTCAACAGCAAGCTCAGCAGCCTCGAACGATGCCACAGCCTCCACCTCCAATGCCCCAGCAGCCGGAGAGAAGGCATGAAAATGCCCCCCGCGCTGCCCCGCAAAGGAGGGAGGAAGAGGCTAGGAACCGGCTAGGAACCGACCCGGACCCTCTCACCAACAACCAAGGTACGAGGCCGATGACTACGATTCTTATGAGTAGCAGAGGTCCTGTGACTTGGATGATGATGATGAGAACCTGCCATTCTCAAGAGAACTAAGGAATGCCCAGGTCCCGAGCCACTACGTCATGCCAAAAATACCAAAGTATGACGGGAGAGGCGACCTGGAGAAGCACCTCAACGCTTACAGAACTCACATGAGCCTGAGGGGTGCCACCCCAACCGTGAAGTGCAGGGCTTTCCACTTAACCCTCAGTGGAGCGGCTGAAATCTGGTATAGCAGGTTGCCACCTGGGAGCATCCGAAGTTGGCCCAAGTTCAAGACAACATTCTTGAAGCGATTTGCAGTGAGCAAGGAAGGAAAGCCCCCATCTAGCGTCTGCAAGACATGAGACAGGCACATGGGGAGTCCCTAAAGAGCTTTCTATCACGCTTCACCGACGAGATGACTTACTGCGTACAAGTCACCGACAGAGAAGCACTATCTGCATTGAGGGGAGGCCTGAACATGAACACCCTATTCTGGAGGGATGTGCAGAATCAAGACCCCACCACCTATGACGCCCTACTAGAGATGATGAGAAGGGAGATAATCAATGAAGAATTGATTAAACATAGGAACAGGGCAAACAGAGGCCTCCCATCTTCTCAAAGGCAGCAAGGTAGGGGTCCAACCTCCCACCTTATGGACTACCAGATGAACCAGACCAGAAATGAGAACTCTAGACAAACACTGGCCACCACAACTCTGAACGCGGTTCCTACCTTGGCATATGAGGATGTCAACCCAATTGTTGACCCACATCAGATGGAGGCCCAGCAGGGACCTCGCAGAGGGAGAGGTCGAGGCCGAGGTTTTGCACCTAGAAATAGGTCCAATCCGAACTCCCCAGGATACTGTTTGCACCACAGGTCCTACGGGCATGACACCGCGGATTGCAGAGACTATGCACACCGCTCCCGACAGGAACTCGCCAGAGACAGACATGATTCGCCCCAGGCAAACAGGCCCCCGTCCAAGCACGACAACCGACGTGGGCGTGAGGAGGCCGCTCCCCGTCAAAGGGATGAATCCCCACGACGAAGGGAGCATGATGCAGAGAGGTCTAGCGAAGGGTGTAGGCACCGAAGAAATCGGCACGCTCAAGATGAGGCCCCTATCCACGAGGTGGATACCATATTTGGAGGCCCTTATGTTGGTAGCGAAACACGAAACGCCAAAAGAAATTATGCTCGGGAGGCTAAACACCCCCCTTTGACGAGTTACATTGTGGACAATAGCTCCCAAAGAAACCAAGTACCACCCATTGTCTTCACCCAGGAGGACGCCGAAGGAGTTCATTACCCCCATTGCGATGCGCTTGTGGTAAGGGCGGTTATTGGCCGGAATGGGCTCAAACGAATGCTAGTCGACAACGGCAGCTCCGTCAACATCCTGTTTGGGTCCGCCTTTGACAAAATGATATTGGACCATCAGTTGACACCCACCACCACTCCATTGTACGGATTTACTGGAGATAGCATCACTCCGAGGGGAAAGATAACGCTGGCAATGGAAATGGGAGAGTCTCCTCAAACTACGATGAACTTCATGGAATTCCTCATAGTTGACAGCCGGTCGGCTTACCACGAAGTCTTGGGTAGACCAGCCCTAAAGGAATTGGGAGCAGTCACTTCTATCCACCACCTATGCATGAAGTTCCCGACAGAAAACGGGGTGGCAACGGTGAGAGGTGACCAGAGAGGCTCGAGAGAGTGTTATCTAAGCTCCATTATGAAGGTAGAGCCCCGGGACGTCCACGTGATCATGCCTAATGTGGTCATGGCTGATGTCCCAGGTGACGCTCCCACTGAATAAGAAGATGTTGACATGATTGACGCGCCGCTTAATCCTGAGGTGCTGATTATTGACGAGATTGACCCCCGTATAATGGAACATGAGCCTCAAGCATCCCCTGTAGAGGAACTTGAGAGCTTCTCGGTCGACACCCAAGACCCTTCCAAGGTGCTGAAGGTAGGCAAAGGCCTATCCGACATTTTGAGAGAAAAGATTAAGGACTTCCTAGGTAAGAACCTTGACATCTTTGCTTGGAGGCATGAGGACATGGTGGGCATTGACCCCAAGGTCAGCTGCCACCACTTGAAGATTGATCCTAAGGTTGCCCCGTATAGACAAAAAAAAGAGCCCTCAACTCTGAGAGGTATGAGGCCCTGAAGGAAGAGATTCAGAAGCTCATTCAAAATGGCTTCATCGAGGAGGCCACCTATCCGAGGTGGGTTTCCAACCCAGTCCCGGTTAAGAAACACAATGGCAAATGGAGGGTATGCATCGACTTTACCAAACTCAATAGAGCTTGCCCGAAAGACAGCTTTTCGCTTCCAAGGATTGACCAATTGGTAGACTCCACAGTCGGACACGAGTTGTTGAGCTTCATGGATGTATACTCCGGCTACAACCAAATCCCCGTGCATCCGGCCGATGAAGAGCACACCTCTTTCATCACGGACCGAGGTCTCTATTGCTATAGAATGATGCCCTTCGAGTTAAAAAACACCGGAGCAACCTACCAAAGACTCGTGAACAAAATGTTTACGAACCTCATTGGCAAGACAATGGAGGTCTACGTGGATGACATGCTGGTGAAGAGTTTAGAAGCAGAGGACCACATAGCGCACCTCAACGATACCTTCCAAATCCTCAGAAGGTACAGGATGAGGCTCAACCCGCTTAAATGTGCCTTTGGGGTGGCTTCCGGCAAGTTCTTGGGCTACATGGTCAACCAACGAGAAATTGAGGCCAACCTCGAGAAGATTGAGGCTTTGTACAAGATGAGGTCCCCTCAAAAGCCAAAGGAAGTGCAAAGCTTAATTGGACGAGTGGCAGCACTTAATCACTTTGTCTCCAAAGCAACTGACAAATGCCTCCCATTTTTCAAAGTGCTCAAAGCTGGGAAGAAATTCCAATGGACTGAGGAATGTAAAGAAGCCTTCCAAGGCCTGAAAAGGCACCTGGGACAGGCCCCCCTCCTCTCCAAGCCAAAGCCCGGTGATATCTTGCAATTATATCTGGCCGTCTCCAATGAGGCCATCAGTTCGGTTCTGATTCGAGAAGAAGGGTCCACCCAACTCCCCGTCTACTATACGAGTAAAGCACTCCTATCGCCAGAAACCCGTTACCCCGATATGGAGAAGCTCGCTCTGGCCTTAATCACGGCCTCCAGGAAATTGAGGCCCTACTTCCAAGCTCATACCATCCATGTACTTACAAATTTTCCCCTGAGGCAAGTACTCCAAAAGCCTGATGCCTCAGGAAGACTATTGAAATGGGCAGTGGAACTAAGTGAATTTGACCTTGTGTTCAAGGCTAGGGCAGCCATCAAGGGACAAGCCTTAGCTGACTTTGTGGCTGAATTCGCCAACCTACCCAAGGTGGATGCAATTATGGAACCCATTGAGCCCCCCCACGTGGAGCCTCTTCGTCGATGGTTCAGCAGGAGAGCTCGACTCAGGCGCCGGTGTGGTCCTCATCAGCCCCGAGGGTCACAAGCTCACCTCGACGGTGAGGTTCGGATTCAAAGCCACCAATAATGTAGCGAAATATGAGGCACTCTTTGCGGGCCTCAGGCTGGCCAAGGAAATGCAAGTAAAGAGGCTACTCATTAGTAGTGACTCCCAGCTAGTTGTTAGCCAGGTCAATGGTAACTTTTCAGCCAAAGACAAAACGATGGCCTCCGATCTGAAAATGGTGACGAACCTCATCCCGTCCTTTGAAAAGTTCGAGTTAATCCAGATTCCCCACATCGAAAACACACATGCGGATGCACTCTCAAAGCTTGCTAGTAGCAAAGACTCAGAGCTACTCACAGTAGTGCCTATTGAGCACCTCCTCCTGCCTTCTACCGAGGCCCCTAAGGTCATGTGGGTCGCGAGAACTCCCACCTGGATGCAATCGATCATAGCATATCTGAAGGACCAGGTGCTGCCCACCAACAAGAATGAGGCTTATAAGCTAAGGAGGAGGTCGGCCCACTTCCTCTTCATTGATGACATTCTCTACAAGAGAAGCTTCTCCTCTCCACTCCTACAATGCGTCGGAGGAAAAGAGGCTACCTACATACTAAGAGAAATCCACGAGGGAGTGTCCGGCAACCACTACGGAGGCCTATCTCTGGCACAAAAAATACTGAGGCAGGGTACTATTGGCCTACCCTGAAACGGGACGCCCTCGAATTCGTACAAAAATGCGATAAATGCCGACGATTCTCTCCTGTATGAAGACAACCATCACAGGACTTGACTGTAGTCTCCAGCTCCTGGCCTTTCTCAAAATGGGGTGTGGACCTCATAGGTCCCCTACCTAAGGGTAGAGGAGGTGCAAGTTTCGCAATAGTGGCCATTGATTACTTCACAAAGTGGGTCGAAACTGAACCACTGGTAAAAATCACAGAAGCTAACACTTCCAAGTTCCTATGGCAAAATATTATTTGCCGGTTCAGAATTCCCTACTCGATCGTCTCAGACAATGGCAGACAATTTGACAACAAAAGGGTCAGAGAACTATGTGAGGAGCTCGGCATAAAGAAGCATTTCTCCACACCTTACCACCCTCAAGCAAATGGCCAAGTGGAAGCCGTAAACAAAACTATCAAGCACGTCCTAAAAAGGAAGCTTGATGTATCCAAAGGAGCTTGGGTTGATGAGCTGCCCCAAGTACTTTGGGCGATCCGAACCACCACTAGGACCCCAACCGGGGAGACCCCTTTTCTCATGGCATTTGGGACTGAGGCAATGAGCCCCGTGGAGGTCGGACTTCCATCCCCACGACGTTTGCACTTCAGCGAAGTAACTAACGACGAACTTCGGAGGCTTGACCTCGATTTTATTGAAGAGAGAAGAGACGACTCCCAGCTGAAGCTCGGCACCTATCAAAGAAAAATGACAAAGTACTTCAACTCCAAAGTCAAGAAAAAGTCATTTCGAATCAACGACCTTGTGCTCGGAAGGGTCTTCCTATCTTCAAAAGAACCTGGTTCCGGTTCCCTAGGCCTGAATTGGGAAGGCCTATACAAGATCAGAGAAGAAGTTCGACCTGGCACCTACTGGATTGAAGACATGGACGGCAAAGCGCAACCCTGTCCATGGAACATTGAGCACCTCAGGATCTATTATCAATAAATTGTACCAACATACTGGATGACATTCCCCAGCCTTTGTAATATTTCTATGGTTCAATAAAATTCATTGGTTAAATCAGCTTGTTGTACTGCGTCGTCACCTCGGAGGAGAGGATTGGGACCCACCTCTGGGCCACCTCGCTTGAACTCCGAGGCTCCGTCACATGCCTCCCTTTGGCCCTGCTAAACGCCAAAGGGAGAAGCCTCAACATGGCTGCACCATCCACCATGTCTGGGATGCGTCGTCATCTCGAAGGAGAGGCTCGCGACCCACCTCTGGGCCACCTCGCTTGAACTCCGAGGCGCCGTCACATGCCTCCCTTTGGCCCTGCTAAACGCCAAAGGGAGAAACCTCAACATGGCTGCACCATCCACCATGTCCGGGATGCGTCGTCACTTCGGAGGAGAGGTTCACGACCCACCTCTGGGCCACCTCGCTTGAAATCCGAGGCGCCGTCACATGCGTCCCTTTGGCCCTGCTAAACGCCAAGGGGAGAAACCTCAATATGGCTGCACCATCCACCATATCTGGGATGCGTCTCTGCCTCGGGTGATAGGCATGGGACCCACCTCTGAGCCACCTCGCTTGAAATTCAAGGCACTAGCACATGCCTCCGCTGAACACAAAGGGGAGAAGCCACCAACGCCATAGTCCGAGGCCCACACAGTTCATCTCCTTAAGTTATGTTCATTTTCTTAAGTCCGAGGCTCACACAGTTCATCTCCTTAAGTTTTTCATTTGCTTAAGTCTGAGGCTCATACAGTTGACTGATTAAAGTCAAGGTACCAAGTCAAAGTTATTTAGTTTGTGCTCTTATCAACTTCCAGTTCGTTTGTTTAACGAGGCACAAAAACTTAGATAAAGAACAACAATGAATGAAGAAAAACATTATATTAATATTCAAAAGGGATTACAAAGGAGGGCCTCTGGCCATTACATTCAAAGTACTGAAAAGAAAAACCTATTCTAAGCCTGGCTAGATGGCGGGCGGAGGCGCCTCAGCACTTGGGGCTTCGGCATCTGCTGCCTCATCACCTTGTACCTCCTCAGCTGGGGTCTAAGGAACCTCATCCACAAATTCAGACCTGAGTTGAGTCAGATCAAAGTTGGGATACAGCTCCTCCGCCCTCTCCATCACCTCGGCATAGGCGAAATTCCTCCAGTATGCACTGAAGCTCTTATATTCCTCAGTAGTATGGAAGTTAGCGATGTACTCCTTCATCGTCTCCTCCCCTGCAGTCCGGGCCTCTTCCCTTGCATAAGAAGCATCGTCCACGTACCACTTTATCTAGCCCTCCAGATACTTATAAGCGTCCTGAGCACCTGTCAAGGAGAGGTTTGCCTTCTCCAGGGCCTCAACAGTCACCTTTTGGTGCTCATTGGAGACCTCCACCTTCTTTATTAAGGAGATAACCTCACACTGTGACTCGTATACTTCCTTTTTTAAGGCCTTGATGTGGGCCAGTGCAGACTCAAGCTTCGCCGATTCTTCAACTTTTAGGGCCTTGGCTTCCTCAGCCTCGGCCTTGGCAGCTTTCAGCTCTTCTGCAAGGGAGGTCATCTTCCCCTCCGAAGCCTGGGTCCTTGTTTGAAATTCACTAAGGGCCTCCCTGTATTCAAGTGCGAGGCCAAAAGTCCTGATGCTCTGGCTCACTAATGCCCTCGTCAGATCAGTGGCATCGCAAGCGGAGGCGTGCAGCTGCCACCTCTCTGTCCAGAACTTGTAGAAGTTCTCAGTGGCACTTCGGATCTCTTCAGGGAGAGCCTCCACCAAGGCGGGGGCCAGTGCCTTCTCCCTCCCAGCTAAGAAGCTCGGAGACTTCCCCTTCTCACGAACCGGCTTTTGCTTCGCAGCCTCCTTCTCGACAGCCTCCGAAGCTCGCCTCGCAGCATCCGCTCTAGCCTCCTCGGCCTCTGCCGCTCTAACCATCTCAATTTTGATGGCCTTTGAGGCGGCTGCAAGCAACTTCGGCTCGCCAATTTGCTTTGCCTCATAGGACACAGAGGTCCCAAATTTCCCGGCGGAGTTGGAGATATGCACCAACTTCCTCCTTTTTGGCTCCTCAATAACCTTCTCCTTCCCCCGAGGCTCCTTCGGCTTCTCCTGCCTCTGAGGTGTTGTCTCATCCGAGGCCCACGGAGTACAGTCCTTAGACAGGCGTTCAACCCTGCCTCAGACTTCCTTCACCCCACTGGAGCCCGGCTTCAGAGGCCTCACCTTTACAGTAGAAGTGGCCTTCAAAATGGAAGCCATATCTGGAGCTGGATACTCCCTCTTCTTGAATTTATCTGCACAATACATTAGGTCAGCATCAGTATCAGAACAAAGGGACAAGAAAATTGTAACTGTGAGAGCTTCGTACCTCTAGATGCCATCAGCTCAAAGTCCAGAAAATAACGACTCCTGTCAATCAAATGGTCGAAGTGGCGAAGCTTCAGAAGCCTCCTGTAGATGTCCTCTATCACCTTGAACTCCTCGTGGCTGAGCGCGAACCTCGTACTACTATCTGAAAAGGAAGTCCCAACAGTTAGACAAATTCAAACCTTGGCTTCAGAAAACAAGTAGGGTCTAGGAGACTCACGAGCTTCGTAGTACTGGGTCGACACGGTGCAAGTAAGGGCTTTGTCCCCCTCCACTGCTTGCCACTTACCTCGCACCCAGAACTAAGACTCCTACCACCCCTTGATAGAGGAAGGAAGTCCCACCACAAAAGGTGCGTGAGCCCCCCAAGGCGTGAGGTAGTACCACCCCTTAGACTCCTTCCCAATCA
Organism: Olea europaea var. sylvestris; assembly: GCF_002742605.1. Lineage (NCBI taxonomy): Eukaryota > Viridiplantae > Streptophyta > Magnoliopsida > Lamiales > Oleaceae > Olea > Olea europaea. The sequence continues at coordinate 8,663,405 of NC_036244.1, read as the reverse complement.
CCCGAGGCTGGAACAGGGTCACAAACACATGGAGAGGCATGTCCTCCCCAAGTGACACTTCCTTCCATAGGAAGTACGAGCCGACCAGCTGGCTCCACCCATTCGGCAGAACCTGGGTCGAGGACAGCATAAAGTTCCTAAGCACCGCCCTGAAGAAGGGGTGCAGAGGTAGATGCATACCTGCCTTGAATAGGTATTCACTAACGGCCACGCAGTTGGGCCTCGAATAGCAGGCCCGCTCGTTCGGTTCGGGGACTAACATTTCTATGGAGTGGGGTACACTATACCTCTCCCTAAGTTCCCCCAACCTCTTCCCAGTCATGTTCAAAGGTACCCTAGATGCCCCTCACTCCTGGGTATAATCTACAGGGTCCTCAGTCATGGCATAGCTATCCACCTCGGACTCTCCCAGCTGACCGACCCCATGGCCTATAGACGCCACTGTCACTAGTTCCCTACCCGAAGTGGACTCCATTTTTTCAGTAAAAAGATAGTAAGATGCAAAAAATACCTAAGGGAATTCGACAAAAATGGAGATTGGCCGGAAATTGAAATTACAGTCAACCTCGACGCTGAAAAATTTTGAGGACTTAAGAGAATTTCAGAGTGCAAGTGTTCGAAAATCCTGGAAAATGGGATTTCCTCACCTTTTATAGAGGTCCAGAATGAAACCCCGGTCGTTAGATCAAATCTCACTCAATCTGAGCCCTCAATTTCAAATTCGATCCGAGGCGTTGAATTTAAAGGGTTTTTTTCAATTCTGCACCTCAGATTCATGCGTGCCTCCCATGTACCTTTTCCCGCGCGTCTGCTTCTAGAAGTGCCAACCGCCCTCATAATTGCGTTTTTAATACGACAGCAGCAGGCACCTTGGAAGTCAAAACGTCTCAGCCACTTTTCATCGAAAACAAGCACAAGACCTCAAATCATTGGCTCAGCTATCAAGGCACAATCATTACCATTGGACCTCGGCTTCCTCTTTATTCAACAACAAGCCTCGCAGGTTCAGTTTCTCAACCACCTCGGCTCCCTTTCTCTTCATTCAACAACAAGCCTCGCAGGTTCAGTTCCTCAACCACCTCGGCTTCCTCTTCATTCAACAACAAGCCTCGCAGGTTCGGTTCCTCAACCACCTCGACAGGTTTGGTTCCTCAACCACCTCGGCTCCCTTTCTCTTCATTCAACAACAAGCGTCGCAGGTTCGATTCCTCAACCACCTGGGCTTTCTCTTCATTCAACAACAAGCCTCGCAGGTTCGATTCCTCAACCACTTCAGCTTGCTCTTCAAAAGTTCAACACCTCGCCTACTTCATCGCTCACCCACAGCAACACTTCTCTAACTCCAACCATGATATAAATATCTATACTTGGACTTGGGAGACTATTATTTGGGGTTCAAAAATTCTTCCAAATTTTTACTCCACTAAAGTCCACGCATTACATAAATAAATATACTTGGACTTGGGGGACTATTGTTGCGTGTTATCACACCTGGCCAACCTACCTGGATTATGGGCCACTCATGGCGATCCACGTGGCATTCTTGCCGAGGTGGCACACAATGTCGAGGTGGGGCTATCCGAACTACTTCGAGCGAGGCTCCCTTTTGTCCGAGGCCTACTAACCGAAGCCAGGCTGCAGGAACCTGTTGAGAGCAGCTGAGGCCTTCAAGTGGAAGTATCATGACAAATGGCCGAAGCCCCGAAGCTGATGCACAAGCCTCTGAACCACAAAGAAACATCCTCCATGGTCACTTCTCCCAAGAGAACGCCTGCACAGATCTTATTCGAATGATTGATGGAACGTTTGTTAAGTCTTATCACTAGCATGGAGGCCCTGCACAAGCAATAAATGCGCCGTAAGCTAGCAAGTCAAGCCTCATACCTAGGAAAAGATGTTTGAACTAAAGAGATGAGGCCACGTGCCACTTCATCCAAGGGCTCCCATTTCGTATGTACTACTATAAATACTTCCTTGTGTGATATCAAAAGACTAATGCAAGAATCAATACAAAGAACTACCTTTACTCAAACTCTCAGTTCACTTGCAATGCACAAATCAAGTTTATACACATTTACATATACATTTATGAACACTGATTGGTAATTATCGTACAATCGAATTACGAACAACCCGCCGGATTCCGAACATCACCGTCCCGCGTCGTTGGGTTACTCCCACGCCCTTTGAACCGCTCGTTTTACACCGTCCACGTGTCTTAGCGTGTTGGATATTCGCCCACACAAGCGTGGGTGCGACCGGCGTCTGTTGGCACACTTTTTGCGGTCAACATGCACCATTCACAAGTATAAATAATTTTTCCACTAATGATTTATTCATTTTCCAAACCCCAGTAGACTCCCCAAAATCTTCTCCCAACTCTTGTGACTCTCTCTCTTCCCATGCCGTAATCTTCGTGCGACATACGTTGGTTAATTCCAGGTATGAAGCCAACGATCAGTGCTCCATTCTTCTTCAAAGTTTGATTTGGTCTGATCGTTTTTAATTGTCCAGTGCAACTATTCTTCGTTGTCTGCTCGAGTCTTTCGGTTTTGGGGGAAAATTCTGCTGCTTCATCTTCTTCGTAGTTTGGGTTCTATGTGATCGTTGTTGGAACTCTAATTCTGATATGGGTTCTTCGTTTTCTGATCAAGTCTTCAATTCTAGAGACAAAATATATAATCATGTATCTTCTTTCAAGCATTTTGTTTGGCTGAGTGCTTCATGTTTTCCAGAGCGTGTGTTCAGTGCGACAGTAATTCAAACCTTGATTCCGATATCGGTTCTTCATCGTTCGGTTGAGTCTTCGGGTTTGGGGACAAAATCTTTAAGTTTCTATCTTCTTTCAAGCTTCTTCTTGGTTCAATGATAACTTTCTGTGGGAAATATATGTCTATTTCCCTATATTTACTTCATTGTAGCATCATTGAAGCATGAACTCTGTATCGCAATTATTTTTATACTGTAGCAAAAAATTAACATTGAAGAGAAACATTAGATGAAATCTATTATTTATTTGTATTGTGATTTTTCTGTTCGTTTTAAATCTATATGATTTTTATTGTACGTAAACAAATGAAGATGTTGAGATGGGTTTGGATAACAATATGATCACTATAAGCCCTTGAATCTGAATTTGTTGTTCATATGCTGACTTCATATATGTTATATGTTGGCACATTCAATTCTCTACTGATTAAATGTAATGTAGCATTTACTTCTTCGATAGCTCATTTGTAGGTTTCCTTTTGTCCTTTTCTTTGTGTGAGTTTCCAAAGCAAGGTAATAAGTTTGTTTCCATATTCTTCTGCAGATACATTCCATGAAGTGAAAATGAAACGTGATAGGAGAAAAGAGGTATTGCTACTTGTGATTTTACACCATATATAATGTAGCTTAATTCATAAATGCTCCTATATCATTTAATTTTAAGTTCATGATGATATGTAAGAGATTTGTGTGCATTCCAAGATTTAGGCTCAAGAATTGTTCCAGAGTTTAATTGAAACCTTTCTTATTTACTGTTAAATCTGGTGGTAACCTGTGCAAATGTTTAATTTGACGCTTGTACGATAGTTAATGTTTTCTTAATTGCAACATAAGGGCAAAATAATCATTGCTTGATATTGTCTCTTTGATTAGTGTAGAAGCCTTTGTGTATACCCAAAAAAGGCTTCCAATTTCCTAGAATTCAAATTTAGATCGATTTTTTATAGGTTGGGTTGCGCAATCTCTTGTTACTGAAAATCAAGTGAAGTGTCATTATTCAAGAGTTTGTTAGTTGTTTGATAATTATTATTAATACTGTCGATCATTCTATTTCTGATATAAAGTACGAAGTTTTCATGAAATATAACTAAGCACTCTGTGTCTTTATACTAAATTTAGCAATGTCCTTATACTAAATTCTAAGCCCGTTTGCTTTAGAATAACCATATCACACATGAGGTTTTCTGTTTTCAGCTTACCTATAAATTATGTAATATCATTTGCAGGAAACCTTTCTCTGCCAGATGCTATTATGGCCTCGTGCCTATTGTGGAACCTGAAATTCTTCGAGATGGAGACCACCCAATTGAGAGGACACTTGAAGTGGCAGAGCGTGTGTTGTCTACTACTTAGCAGAGAACAATACTGTCTTTGAAGGCATTCTACTTAAACCTAGCATGGTAACCCTAAGTGCTGAGGACAAAGAGAAGCCTTTTTCAAATACCATTGCCAAAAGATACACTCACCATGCTCAAAAGGAGAGTGCCTTTGACAGTTCCAGGAATCGTGGTATAAAACTCAACCCCCTATCAATTAAGTTAATAATGCGAATTTTAAACCTTTGAGTCCCGAGGCACCGGATATGTACACATTGACCACCGTTACGATGTTGAAAGTTTCAACGCATGTCATTACTAATATCAATAGTTTGATCATTGAAGAGTACACTAGGTCGATTAACACGGATGAGGGTTTCGAATTTTGAAATTAAGAAAATTTGCTATTGGAGCTTGAAAGGGGGTTGGGTGATTTGAGTAGGGTGGGAGAAAGAAGTTTGGACTCTATGCGATGGAATAGATTGGTAATTATTTGTGACTTTAGACACTTAAAGAATTTTATTATTCCATTTATTGATTTCTTAGTATTGTTTGTTTTCATTTTCGTTTTCATTTCTTTTTTCCATTTTTTCAAAAAATAAAAAGAATATGTGGGAATTAAGTTTAAAATTATATTTTTGTTTTTATAATGTAAAATACTAGCTAGGGATATGGTCACCATCAGATCTTATTATTGAGTTTTTGCTCATGGTTTTGGAACCTAATTTCAAATATGTTTCTTTAGGTGGTCTGTACTCGAATTATAATAAGCAAACTTGCCAATGAGAAGGTTATGGCTTTAACGAGTTTGTTAGTCATGCTTCTGCATAAAGAAATGTGTTTATAATGACATATAAAGATTTGCAATTTGTTGTGCCATGGACTCTTTGTATCGTGCAGGTTTACTTCAATTTCATTATCAAGATAGGGTTCATTTCCTGCAGAACTGGGAGGTCTTTCATGGTCATGATATCAATTTCTTCATTTTCAAACCATATTTTTATGAAAACAACCATCTCAACTTTCTTTGAAGGTTTGAAGTGCTTACAATTCTTTTTGGACCCCTTGAGAGTATCAAAATATGAGATACACTACATTAATTCAACACACTAACATTACTTTAAAAATAACACAATACGTGCATTGCACTGGCAAAAAGCTAGTTCTAGGAAAAGTTTCACTGGCACAGTTTTATTTGCAATTGACAAAAAAAAAAGCCTGTCACACAAGAAAATTTCACAGAACACTTACAAGAACAATACTTGACCAAATTTCATTCGAAGAAGGGGAAAAAAGGAGAAAAATAGGTGGAAAAGATGCTGCCACGAAGCATCTCGTATGAATTCTATGAAAAATAGCATGTACTTGAAGCTTAAATTCACAATAAAACCTACCAATCAGGTGGTGTCAGCGCAGCCACCATAGGAATTCTGTAAAGAATTCCCTTGTAATTCAAATTTTCTTATGTAATACCCTTTTGTATTTGGGGCCATATATAAGATCAGCCACCAAAAATTTGATGTTCCATAAAAATTGGATTCAAACCGGTGCTTAGCAACATGATTTTAATTTCTTTTCTTTTCTGTCCTTGTTTTTTAGAAATTAAAATATTAATCTAAATCAAAGTTAATAATTAATTTTAACTGCGCTTTTGTGGAATTCACAACTTTTCAAGTAAACATTTTATCAACTTTTATTAAAATCTATTAAAATGCTGATTTTAATTCCCACCGAATACGGCTTACTATCATTTAGTAGTATCCAATTGCACATGCCAAATATAGAACATCCCAACCTTTTTAATTTAGACACATGATCGGTTGATTAGAAACCATACACAACGGTCCTAGTCAGAAAATGGCTCTTATTTCTGAGATGCAAAAGGGAAGTTATAACAGCCAATTTGATGATCATTTACCAAAAATGAATACACTGTTTTTCTCAATTATTTTCCAGCACATACTGATACATTTAATCACCTACAAAAGTATTGCACAACTTGAAAGAGCAGCAGCAACAAAAGATAACGAGACAGAGAGATGAAAGAAGCTTTCAAAGCATAGGAGTAGTAGTGAGGATCTGTAAAATTCTGCTGTCGACCCCACCAAATATAAGACGACGGTGGAGGAGGCACAGCTGGTGGCGAGTCGTGGTGTGCTAGCAATAGTGGCGACGGCTTTGAATTCCCTGGTGGTGGAGAACATACGACTGAACATGTCTCACAGTCACTGATGCATAGGAAAGCCTGAAGCTCGTATGCTGGTTTGGTTCTCAGATTTTGCTGTAGAAAACAGGATCAAGAAAGAGAGAGAGAGGGAGAGACTTTTCTAGTTTTAATACAATAACTCCACTATGTTTGATCTGATTCCTTCAGTTCATGAATGAACTCGAAAACAAATGGAAATGCTGTGTCCCTCAACATAAACTCGTGGCACTATATATTGGCCTAATGAGCATGGATTAGCGTCGGTTCATTATTTCTTTCTATGAGATGGAGAATCTTAAGCAGAATCCAATCAGCAGAGAAATTTCCTCCTTTATTGTGGCCTTTTCTGGGCACAATCCACCTTTGTAGGCACAATTCCAGCCAATTGGATTCACACTTTGTGCTTTCTGCTCTGCATATTTTTGTTTTAGGGGAAGAACTTTTTTGGTTATCATTTTTGGTCTCTAGAGAATCCCATCCTCATTTGCAGATTCTGAGGGACCTCTTCAGAATATGCAGTAACATTGTGCAATACTAATTGCATAAATAAAAAACTACTGCATTATTCTTATCAATTTCGAAGCATTCTAACGGTTAACAATGGAGACAAATCTATCAGAAATTAAGCAAATGATTATGTAACATAATATTATCTAGCTTCAAATACTGATGCACGTCTCACTACTAGAAAAATGACATTTAGCAACTAATGTTTTAACAACTAAATCAATCTGGTCGTTAAAAAATATTTTCAACGACGAAATTATAAGCATGGTCATAGAAAATGGATGATGAAAAATCGAATTTTGAATTAGTTGGAAATATCATTTTCTATATTTTCTATGGCCAGATTAAAATTAGTCGTTGTAAGTTGGCTCCAAATCAAAATTTTCGGCCAAAATATCTATTCTTATTCAATGACTACAAAATTGGTTGTTAGAAATACAAATGATGTAGTAAATATTCAACAACCATAATTTCTAATCGTTAATATAGTGAAATAACAACTAATTTGATGTGGTTGTTGTAACTAAAAGAGAATTTAACATTCAACAACTATTTCTTTAGTAGTCACCGAGGGTGACATTCAACGACTAATGACTGATTATTTTTAGTCATTACAAGTTTATGAGGTTAAAATAGTTTTCGACATTCAATTACTAGTACAATATAATTGTTAAAGGTGAAATGTTAAGGTTAAGTTCTCATTTATAAATATTCTAACATGTTAAAATAAAGTTTTACTCTTATTTGGTAACGAGAACTTAAGTTGACGATTTTTTGATCATAAATCTAAATAACAAAATTATATCAAATATTAATAAGTATTTTATAAAAATACAAAATTATTTAAATAATTAATAAGAAATTAATACATTTTATTTAAAGAACAAAAAATCGAATTATTTCATTTTTATGCCCAATTTTCCCAAATTTTTACTTTCTTTTTATTTCCAACTCTAATCTTCACTTTCCCTCTCTTTTCTTTCCCTCCATTTCATTTTTTGCACATCCAACATATCAATGGTCCCTCTCATCGTCATCCCCTATAATCAATGTTCCCCGTCTCATCTTCATCCCCTATAATCAATGGTGATAAAGAATGATTGTCAGTTTTTCATTTATGGCTGTAGGAGTTAAGTTATTTTGACTATTTTATTTCATTTTTCTTTTCTCTCCTTTTTGTTACTTTTTCTTCTCTATTTTTTTATTTCTTTTTCTTTTCATCCTCATTATTATTTTATTTGTATATAATGATTAGCCTTTTGTACTTCCTCTATAGTTAGTAAAAATATTATAATTTGATTTTATGATTTAATGTTGCTTTGTGCTATCCCCACCAGATGCTTGCTGAAATTTCCAACCAGTAAAAGCCTTTTTTCTTGACAAAGCTTGACAAGTGAGAAAGATTGTTTAAGAGATTATTGCACTCATGTAGTTTAAGGATTTCATTACTTGATGTCTTTAGAAGGACCCTGCAAAGAGGCAGACCACTAGGCCACTATTGTTCCATCATTATATCTTTCAATATGGTTCTCTGATCAATAATGGTGGCAGGAGCGATCAGGTACATCAGTCTAATCCATTCTTCCTTTACCTCGTCATCTTTCATCTTCTTTATTTTTGCTTTTGGATAATTTTTAACTTAGTAAGCCTCGTTTGATTCTGATTTTTCACCCCAAATAATAAATTTTTTGATTGTTACTTAACAGTCATCTGTCAATTTTTACTTTCTCACTTACAGATGAGACTCACTTTTCTTTATAACGATCAAAAAATTGATTCTCATGATCACTACCAACAGGCCTTAATTTTGTGGGTTGGATTATGGTTTACAATTGTGGGTTTAAACTGATATATAGAATCTGATTATTACAAAGATTTTGATTAAGTGATGTATTTGAGACTAGTGCCAATACCTAAATACATGTTCCAACAAAGTAGGATTTGCTTCAAAGTTAGGGTAAGGGTAAACGTAAGGGCAGGGATAGATATACCAGTTATTCCTTTAATATATGATCAAGTACCAATGAACCAAGATATAAATTCCTAGACACCCCTATCGCAAGCAGTTACTAAGAATATTTTTGTTGCATTCTTGTTATGCTACATTTTGAAGCTCTCATAGGCATTGTTTTCAAGAGAACCATTTGTTGAGACCGATTGACCAATAATGCAGGAATTGAGATTTAATGAATACAACTTGTTGTAATTGAAGTAATTAAAAAGATCACGAATAACATAAGAACAAGATTAAAGTAAAGAAATAAAAAAACTGACAGAGGAACGATATTATTTTATTCAATCAATGAAAGGAGAGAATTACAACAATAATGGCTTAAACAATACTGAAAGAGGAGTCATATATTTATAGTACACGAGTCTTGGCAAAATATGGAAATTAAAAGAAAAAAACGTGAAAAAAAAATCTGTCCACGGCACACATATTTTTCTTCCAAATTCCTTTGTTTCTTTCCATATTAACGTGTCTCGGATTTGGATACGAATTGATTCCATTTCCTTTTGTCTACCACTTTGATATTTTCAAGTTTAAGGATCACACACAATCTTCAATATTTCCTTATTTTGAGACACAAATTCAACAATCTCTACCTTGACTCAAAATTCGGTGCAACAAACGAAGCTCCAAATTTTGTCCACCTTGAGAAATGATCCGTCTGCATCAGAATAACCAAGCTCCTCAACCCAGTAACCAAACTCTCCACGAAAATATGTTCCTCCACCCGGCGTCCACACGCGACACCCGAACCCAAACCCGGGTTCCCAAAATTCCTTTTGGAATTAACAATCACTGGACAGGGTCGAAGCACACCCTGTAGCAGAAACCACACCAAATGCACAATCAGAAGGTCCCTTGCCAAATTGTCACCTTCAATGATTTCTAAAGCATTAGAGATATCTTCAAAACTGTACCTACGCTCCATGAGTCCATTGGCATTACAAGAACACAGTGTACCCGCTAAAATTGGTGGTAAAGTGGAATCACCAACAGTCCCTTGAGCAAAGTTCTTAATTGACCCAGAGCAAAACCCAAGAGGTACTGTACCAAATTGAATGTCCACCATGGTACTGAACTTGTCCAAATGTCTCTGAACTGGTTCTGCGCTCCCCTGCAAGATGTACAACTCGGATTTCCTCCGTCCCTCCAGTACAACCCGGACACCCCTTCGAACCTTCAAGACTCCACCTCCACCAGAAAACTTGTACCCTTTTTCATCCAAGGTACTCAGTGATATGAGATTCTTTGTCAAGTTTGGAACATGGCAAACCTGATCAAGTGTCCTCACTGTTTCATCTTGTAGCCTCAATCTGACCCGACCAATTCCTGCAACCCGGCAAGATTGGTTGTTTCCCATGACAACTCCACCTTGCTTTACCGTCTCATATATTTGAAACAAAGCCGTATTGGGACACATATGATACAAACAAGCAGAATCCAGAATCCACTTCTCAGGTTTGGATTCCCCATCAGATACAGCCAACATCACATCTCCATCATCACAAAAATTTTCAGCAATATTAGTCTCGTTCGAATTACCTGATTGCCCCGCATGATTTGCATGTAAATCACCTTTACCTTGCAACTTGTCGCAATCTTTCTTGATGTGTCATTTCCTCTTGCAGTAATAACAATACACATTGCTATACTTCACCTTCGATCTACCCCTCCGTCGATCACCATGAGTAATAAGAGCATCCCCACTCTAGATGCAGGATCTCCAACCAACAACTCTATCTTCTCTTTTGAGAACAGTGCGTCGTATACCTCCTCAATGGATAACGTGTCACGACTATACAGAATAGTATCACGAAATGACGAAAAAGAATTGGGTAGCGAACATAACAGGACCAAGGCTAGATCATCTTCATCATATTTTACCTCCAACGTCTCCAAATCTGCAACGATCTCCTTGAACACAGTAAGGTGGTCCTACATTGACCCTCCTTCCGCCATGCGATGAGAATACAACCTCTGCTTTAGAGTCAGTTTGCTCGTCAAGCTCTTTGTCATACACAACTGCTCCAACTTGAGCCACAAAGCAGCCGCTGTCTTCTCCTTCAAAACATCTTGCAGCAAATTGTTGGATGAATGAAGTTGGATTTGCGCTAAAGCCTTCCAATCCTTCCCTTTTTTCTCCTCCATAGACAAGTTTGTTGGCATCTTATCAAAACCTAGCAAAGTATCATCAAAATCCATCTGCGACAACACAGCTCTCACCTTTACTTGCCACAGCGAAAATCTTGTATTGCGATCCAATAGCGAAATTTCATACTTCAACGAATTCATTTCTGAAAAATCTCAATCAAATCAGGAAGAACTTGCAACCTGCAACACCCAAAATTGAAAACTACCGAACGTGCAAGGGGCAAAATTGTCCAGAGCCACAATTTTGCCCAAAACTGAAATTGGACACCACCACAAGGTCCTTCTTGTCGTTCAGAGAAAACTGCCTGAAGACACCGTCGTCGGAAACCGTCGCACGCGCCGCTACTCTCCTCGCCGGATTTTCACCGCCGGCGATCGGCCGGAAACGCACCGACGACCTGTAACCCTTTCTGAACCATTTCTGCCTGGTGTTCGTTTCTCCAAATTCTTCCTGGTTTGACCAGAAAACGCAAAAATAGATCCAACAGAAAATCGAAAAATTGGACAGATTCGTTTTCTGATTTTCTGGTAATTTTCAGACGATTTTCCGATCAGTTTCAGGCCAAAAATCCACGAATAACCCCGCTCTAATACCACTTGTTGAGACCGATTGACCAATGATACAGGAATTGAGATTTAATGAATACAACTTGTTGTAATTGAAGTAATTAACAAGATCACGAATAATCCAAGAACAAGATTAAAGTAAAGAAATAAAAGAACTGGCAGAGGAACGATATTATTTTATTCAATCAATGAAAGGAGAGAATTACAACAATATCAGCTTAAACAATACTGAAAGAGGAGTCCTATATTTATAGTACACGAGTCTTGGCAAAATATGGAAATTAAAAGAAAAAACGTGAAAAAAAAAATCTGCCCACGGCACACATTTTTCTTCCTTATTCCTTTGATTCTTTTCATAATAACGTGTCTCGGATTTGGATACCAATTGATCCCATTTCCTTTTGTCTACCACTTTGATATTTCCAAGTTTAAGGATCACACACAATCTTCAATATTTCAGAAATGAATTCGTTGAAGTATGAAATTCCGCTATTGAAAGAGTTGAATTGTTGATTGTCTTTTGCAATCTCATCATTCATCTTCATACTTTTTGGCTCATTTTCCCATTTTTGTTTGCCTGTGGAGGATTTTTAAATCTTAATTCTATTTGGTGTGAAAAGAGAAATATTCTTTGATCGATTTTCTCGTTTGTTGTAAGACTAATTTAATACATTAATTTGCCTCTATTTTGCCAAGAATGAAATATCTTAAAATTTATCCATATACATGAATCTTGGACCAATATAATAATTATCCGCCTCTATTGACTGAGGGAAACTTCTCCGGCTTAATGATCAATCGATATGAATTCTTTTGATTGTAGAAATGCTATGTGAGGTCAAGTAATCTCATAGAACTTTCTTATTGTACATATTATTATCACTTTGATTTGATTGTGTGTGTGTGTGTGTGTGTTTTATCTTTTCATTGTTTTATTGATGAAAAAAAAAGAAGGCAAAATCTACAGAACCAAAAGCGAAAAAGGAAACGAAAGCAAAAATAATCCGAACACACCAAAAAGTCCTCTGACTTCCTTCTTCCTTTACATGTGCAATTTGTTTTCCTTTTATTTTTTATAATGCACAAGCTTGAGTAATTTATTTAATGTTATGTTTGATGTTAATTATTATAGGGATGATTTTAGAAAAGAGTAGAAGGAGTGTAATTCTGATTGCAAAAGTGTAAAAGATGTGAAATTCTTAAAGGTGAAATACTGTGCATTTCAATTCTAGGTTTCTATCATGGCATGTTTGGTTTCTTGAATATTAGGTAGCCAACTGAATCTTAAATCATCCGTTGTCATATATAATAACGAGATTCGGATATCACTAATACAGATGGAGATTCCACATTGATAAATGTTTAAGTATCAGTGATTAATCTCTAATGTTCGGTGGTGGAATTGGTCCTTCGACTTGAGGTCATCATAGTGCCATACATGAGAACATTCATTTTTTGGAAATATTGGATGTTTCTCTACTAGGGATCGTTAATGCGACATCGTTCAAGAATGGCAAAAATTATATGAAGATTGTGAATGATTAATAGAGAATTCTTAGTAAGAGATTATGATCTACATTTCACCCAATTGAGTTGATAATGAAATCATTAGTCAAGGTGTACTCATAAGTCGAAAAAGAGTCTTTGACTTACGTTGACTTAACAATGGAATAAATAATATGATCAGTAATGGTGATCGACACATATCCATATCTCGTGATTGATCATATCATATTGATGAAAAAATTATAGTTTCATGATAAACGAACAAGTTTTATTTTGTCATACCACGTGGCATTTTTCATCACATGTATTACCTTGACATATTGCTTAATGTCAACTTGGGACGATAAATATGAATTGGTGATAAATTAAAATGGGGTATTTTAATTTATCGATTTTGATTCTATCAAAATATGATTCATGTCATTAGGCATCATAATTGGAAATTTAATGGGTCACACACAAGGAGAACAAGAAGAATGAGATTTACCAATTAATTAATTAATGAGTGTTGAAAAATTAATTAATTGAGTTACTGGTTAATAGAACTGGATGAATTAATTATATTAATTAAATATTGGATTGGATTAAGTTAGGAGACGGACCAAGTCCACTTAAACTTATATCAACAAGTTGATATCGTTTGAAAAATAAGAAGAGAATATAATTGTTCTTGCTAGCACAAGAAAAATAAAGACCTTAGTTCTCTCAATTTTGTTCCTTAAGTGGATTTTCATTGAAAGTTGGACAATTGGACAGCTGTGGATTGCAGAACATGAATATTCAAGTTCAAGAAAAATAAAAGAGTTTCTAGAAATTCCCAACAAAAATAACATTTCCCTCCACATACTCATAGTGTGAAATTTTTACTTTCTATAACAACTTGGAATAATAAACAACCTTCTTATTCTTGTTTGATTATTCTTTAATAAATTATTGACTACCATGGCAAGTGCAACATCATACAAAGATCATAACTCTATTCTAAGAAATTGTTCTCAGGTGGCGGGAGAACCTTAAGTAAGGTCCTCTTCAAAATGGATAAGATAAAGCTTCTCATTGCGGGTATGAGAACATGAGTACTCTATTCTAATAAGAGCATTTGATAAAACTTGAAATTCCCTTAAATTTTGATAGTGCTTAAATTATTTTAATTAATGCTATGATGCAATATTTTATGAACCGTTGTATATGCTGGACAACAATGTCTCAGAATTCTTTGGAAAAAAAATGTTCACAAGAACAAAGGCAAATGTTTGCCATGTTTGACAACCATTAAAAAGAGGTTTTTGGGCAAAAAAAAAAAAAAAATGATGATTTTTTGAATATTGATTTATTATTTTATTTTTTTTAGAGAATGTGTGGTTAAAAAGTAGGAATTTTAGATTTGCGTGCAAAATATATTATTTTGAAAATGAGCAGCTAAAAATGAGTTTAGGAAAAAAAAAATTGTGAAAATGGTTGTCAAATACGGATATTGTTTTATGTGGCATATAAAAATTATCTTCATCTATTCAATTATTTCATATAAAAAAATACATTTTCATGAGGAGTTTGATCTTAGGGGAGAATTTTGGTGGTCATGGCTGCTATAACCTTCCCGACCACGATTTATTCTCTTTTTAAAAAAAAAATTTATTTCACTACGAAATATGAAAGAAATAAGAAACTTTATCCTGTTAAGTGTGAAAAATATAGTGAAAAGAAATATATATTAGACAGATAAAATAAAATAAAATAAAATAAAAAATAGTGAATTCCATCGTTTCTATTATTACTTCTCAAATGATGAAATTTTCTTTATACATCGGAGCCTTTACTTCATTCGATGTTCATTCCAAGTTCTTTTAGTCTGTTAAGCTCTGGCAATATATTTGAACTAAGATCTGGTCGGTGCCTCACCTTGAGTCAGAACATTTTAGAGTTAATTTTGCAACGCTAAAGGCCTCTTCAATACGCCAGTCTTGCTTGTTGGAAGAATTTTGTTAATAGTGACGCCAAAATAAGTATAATGATGGTTAGGGACAAAGTCGAGGCAAGAGTTGGACTCTTTGTCCTTAAGTCGAATTTGCCCCGCAACGGTGCCTACGGATTTCGGCAATCGACTCCCAAGATATAACGGCTGCACTTGTGTTTGTAGCACTCCAAAACACAAGTACAACGAACCAAATTTAGGCTTATGTACTCCAAGGATGAAGGAAAATCAAAATAAATGAAATGATTTTGATTTTGGATAGAAGAGAGGATGAGAGACGTTTTTGCATATCAAAATTGTGTGGAATAGGACACTCAAAGGGTCCTATTTATAGACCATGAAAGGGTATGGACGAAATGGTTAAGGCCAAACCATGCACCCTTTCCAAACAATGCACCTTTATGAAAAGGTGTCTATTCACTAATGGTTGAAGCCAAACCATGCACCCTTTCCAAATAATGCACCTTTATAAAAAGGTGTCTATTCACTGATTTTCGTCCTTTTTCGTAATTTCTCATTCATCCGATATTGGTTTTCGAAATGCCAAATATACCCTTCAATACATGCAGAGAAATCAAAATTCTCTTTCGGGGGCGTTGCCCCCGAGCCCCCACGGGGGGCGCTGCCCCCTCGACCCCCGCGACCTGAATGGACAGGTCGATCCCCGTTTGTGCGCCCCGAAGCGGCGAAATGGCAAACAATTTTGCCTAAACGGATTGAATCGAGTTTTTGAGTATTTAGCCGAAGTCGATACGAAATCACTTTAATCGATTTTTTCAATTCTTGATTTATTTAACCAATATCCAACATTACACCATTGGCACAATTGATTTAGAAGCAAGCATGAACAAATATCGTTGATATTAAATATCAAATACCGAAAATTTAAGACATTTAAAACTCCAAAGTCTATAATTTCAATTCAACAATAACTAAATGTCATTACAACTAACAATTATTATTTAAAGGAATAACAAGAATCTAGATAATTTTTAAATTCCAGATATTTATTAAAAAGAAAAGATAATGGCGAAAACTAAAATAATAAAATCCCTACTATTCAAAATTAATTCAAAAAAATTAAAATCGAAATTTATTTTAATAAAAGAAATACTAATTAAAAGATAGTTAAAAATTGTGAAGATAAATCTCCTACTACAGCAGTACGCACGTGCGTGGTCTATATTTTATTTTCACATTTGAATTTAATGAATTTAGTGTAAACAAGGGAAATTGTCAAACAAGAAAGCAACATGGAATATTGCGAAAATGGAAAATTTTGAGAGTAATAGATTAATGAGGTTGACAGACCAATAGCAATGTTCGAAAGGTCCAAATTCTAACCCTTTTTTTCTCTTGATATGTTACTCGAAGGATTGACGAATGTTAGTCAATGTTCAAAGCCTTTTTGCATCTCAGAAATAAGAGCCATTTTCTGACCCATTTGTCCATATTCAGGATCGATATAACAAAATTTCCCTCCAGCAGAAGTCATATGAGATTGTGTGACATTATCAGCTACAGAGTACCCCATGAGATGTTGAGGTGCATCCACTTTACAGCTTTACTCACAGTATGAATCTGGTGAGGAAATGATTTTACAAATTTAGGTTCTTTATGCACCTGAGATTAAGTATGAGCGAAAACATAAAAATAAAAATAAACACCTTCAATTTTCATAATGGACTGGACATTCTACTGATTACTGAACAATTTTTTTTTTTTTTTTTTTTTTGAAGTTTTGCATATCATTCCGCTGATTTCTAAACACGATGTTTTTTTATCTATAGTTCTTTATTTTCATGTTTATAGAAGCAATTGTAATCTTCCTCTAGGTGAAATAAGATATTTATTAAATTTTGTTTGTTTTATATTATCTTTGTTGAAATGGGATAATTTATTCTCATATTTAAATTTCAGTTTGCAGAAAGAAAGCACATTCACAAAAATATCTTTCGATTTAAAATTATCGCAAACGTACGATTTGTTAACAAGTAATAAAATGAATTTGAGTTGAAGTAGTGCCCCCACAAAGATTGATTTAGTTCAATTTTAATTATCTTGACTTTAGTCGAAACGATTGTAATGTGATGTACTTGTTTGCAAAAAAACCACAACAAAAATAATCTACTTGTGCAATTATGAGAAAGTTAAATAAGCTAAATGCAATTATGCTAAATGCAAGTTAATGTGTTCTAATGGTACTAGGATCCCAAATTCTCATGTAATAATTATTTTTTACATTAGTTCTATACTTTGACAACACAATTGAATTTTGAATAATCAATATTTTCATTTTATTACCCCGACTATAATTCTATGACTGATACAAATATACAAAAGAACATAAATTTTTATGAATACTTAAAAATTCACATAGATTATGGCAGTATATTTCTATCTCCTATCAAATCCTATGATTATTTACACCATGTCGAGCCTATTTTCTTCTTTCAAATGCAAATATAAACAACCAAATTCATACAACTACCGTGAACAATAATTGTAGATAAACGATAATCATGTAAACCATTCAATATTTAAAAACATGTTTTCAATGTCAAATATTTAAAGCTAAATATTAAAAACTCATGTTACAAAATTCATCATTATTTTAGTACAAAGAAAAAAAAATAAAAGAAATAGTGAAGAATCGATATCACCCAAATAAATCTTGAATTGAATCTTTAAATCTTGGAATCGATCTTTGTGTTTCATGTCTCCTTCTATGCTCCAAAATCTCTTGGAATGTGTTTCCCACTTTGTTTCTAGATGGTCCTATGTCTTAAAATGAACAGTTTCAAGAGTGCAAAATCAAATTAACCTCAACCTGTGATAACCATAACTCGACATGTATGTGTAAACCCATGTAAACATACTAAGCTCATGATTTTTTCAACTCCCAGCCCGTAGTCGTCAAAAATTCCCTTTCTTCGCTCGAGTGTTACACTCCCTCAAAGTTTCTCTTTTCACTCTTTTTTTTTTTATTTTTTTTGCAGGGCATTCTGATGTTGAAGTTTAATTAATTCTACTCCTTACCCTATCTTATTATGGATGGATCTTACTATCACAAGCTCATTCTTCAATAAGTAGAGATTTTTCTATTTTTGATTACTTCAACTTTTAAAACTAAACTAAGCTATTTGTCTCGCATTAAAGATATAGTTCTATCGACCAAATGTCTTAGGGCTTAAGTAGACTGATGTTGTTCACCCACTGGCCTGATCCACAATCAAGATTCCGAATCAATGCAATTGTGTCTTTTCTCAAGTATTTTTGTTTCCTCAATATTTTTTTTAAACATCTTCTCAACCCATGTATTTAGCTTTAGGCCGATGACTCCCAAGTAAATTGACCTGAGGGTACCAGATTTTGAACACTTGTAGGCTTATTCATTCAAGTTATAAAGGCTCGAAAAGATAATTTTTATTAGCTTCTCCCTCTCTTGCTTTCTATATAACCCCTAAGCCGATGACTTCCAAATCAGTTGACTTTAGGGCACCAAATTTTAAATACTCTTATAGACTTACTTACTCGAATCATAAAGGCTTCGAGAAAAGTTTTATTCATACATAGATTAATGCTATGCTCATTTTCTTTCTGACAATTAGTTTCCAAACCAAATCCTAACTTATGACTTTCACCTCATCTTCATCTCATTGGTTTTAGACAATCCACACAAGATAATTTCATGTATGAACCCTCCTACTCATCTCAATATTCTCTGTAATAGCTCAACCATCTCCAAATTGCTCTAAAAATAGATTATGGATAAGTACAATAGAGGTTTTTAGGGTCTCACTTTGTCCAACTCTTTTATAAGTAACTCATCAAATCACCAACTTAACATGTAAAACATGAATGTGGTACACAGGGAATGTCAAGTTTTACACAAACAAGTATTAATTATTCAAATCATGCACTGTTTCTGTTGTTCCTAGTCCATACCTATTCCAATATTAAATATATTGCCGACAAGACTATCAAACCCACACGATCACACAAAACAATAAGCAAACACGATAAAATAAGTGAAAATATAATTGTTTATATCACATGAACAATTTCACGCAAAAATAGTAAATTATACACAAACAACAATATATATCATGAAAATTCTACACAAACAACAATAAATATGATGATTTAGACTATTTCAAGCCTATTATCCTTCTTTCAAATGCGTAAAATAAACTACTAAATTTATACAACTACCGTGCACAATAATTATAAATAAACTATAATCATTTTAACCATTTAATATCCAAAAACGTATTTTTCAATGTCAAATATATAAAACTTAAGATTAGACACTCATGTTACAAGGTTCATCGTTATATTAGTACAAAGAAATCTAGCCTGACACGTTATGAAAATGAAAACAAAGGAAATATTGAATAATCGAATCACCCAAATAAATCTTGAATTGAAACTTCAAGTCTTGGAATTGATCTTCGTGTTTCTTACCTCCTACTATGCTCCAAAATCTCTTGAAATGTGTCCCCACTTTGTTTCTGGACGGCCCTAGGTCTTAAAAGATGCCCCCAATGTTATTTCCATAAGAGTTTGATTCAATAAAGGAAATAAGAATTTTTCTCCCGAAAATATACTTTACTATTGCATAGTACATTTTCATGCTATAGCATAGTTCAACCAGTTTCAACTTCAAAAGACCCTGAACCACATCGTGCAACTGCGTGGCTCACAAGACTATGTGACTACATAGTATGAAGATAATCTCATTCTTTTCTCCCTTTTTCTTCTTCCAAAACTTCATGCCTTCACTAAATTGACCTTCAACACTTTTACATCTTCATTTCTTCTTCCAAATCATCTTTCAACTATTTGCAATTTGTTCCCAGAATTTTGTTTTTCTTCCATTTTAGTCATTTTTCGTATGTTTATCCTAAAATCCACCATGTTAATCAATGTCATCCTATAAAACATAATTTGTATAGGATTAAGCTATATTTCAATATATTTATCAACAACTATCCATGTTTTGTGGCCTAAATAAATGTATAAAATATACTTATCAAAAGTAATCGGAAAACCATTGGTTAAAGGGTTGTTTCCCCGGTCAAGATTTATTTGTCATTGCATACTTCTTCCCCGTTTGGCCCCATTATTTGAAATTTTAGCGGTTTAAATAGTTTTTTTTTTTAATTTGTAGTTAAAAAGAAGAAAAGTTTTGAAATTACATATAATATTATTTTAATGGAGAATGTGATTAATAAGAAGAGAGGGAAAAATGAATTAAAATTTAATTGGAGGCCAAACAGGGGCGAAATGGAAATAGTTGATGTTTTCAATGAATGACTGTCAACATAAATTTTGAGTTAATATCTACTTTTTCTTGGAACATATCTTGGAATTGGCTTTCTAGAACACCAAGACTAGAGTCACTAAAAGCATCTCTAATTCATTTTATGCAATGATATCTAAGTGGTATGGAGATGGACTTTTAGTCTGCATGGCATTGATGTCAAACTAATAGACATTCATATTAAAAATTGATCTTCAATGCATTTTGTGAATTGCTATTTAGGTATCATTTATTTTCTTTAAATACATTCAAATTTGCATAGGAAATGAAAATCAGTATTGCTAATATAAATTTTGTTGAGTGAGCATATCTAATTTGGCTCTAGAGTCTAGAAAAATCTCTAGATAGTGTCCATTTATCTTTGGTAGAAAATTTTTAAACATACTTTCTGAACAAATCATGATTACATTGAAATGCTCTGAGAACTTCCCACATACGTGGCAAGAGAAACAAACCTGAGCTGACCGACCTTTATACCCTCGTTTGATTCTTATTCTTATAAGAATGAGAATGAAAAATATAGTTGTTACAGAACTCACACAAGAGAGAAAAAGTCAAATATGGTGATTTGATGTAATGGATAACGTTCATATTTTTCATTTTCTTGGCTAAAGAATGATAAACAAACGGGACCTACATATCCATTTTCAAACTATTGAACACTGTGTTGACTTCGAAATTAGAGGCCTTGGTGTCATCAAATTTGATCACTTGTCCTTCCATGTGTTACACGATAGTAGATAGGTGTCGCTATCTAAATTAGGTGCATAAATTATATTAGTTAACAAAACACATGTATATAAAATGAGCAAATTTGTGACTTACTAAAATATAGAAAATAAAAATAATAAAAAATTATAAAGAGATACAATAAAGTGATGATTACAAATTTCCTTAACATAAATTTCGCCACTGCACTAGTGCAACGGAATAAAACAGATATTTCCCAAGATACAAAACTAATTTCAAAATTAGTATAGAAAAAATTAATTTTATTGGACGAACTAACCTTGATCGAACTTTTTCTACATTGTATGATATCAAACACTAAATTTTGAAAATTATTTTGGCAGAATTTGGAGAGAAAATGAATTCAGAAATTAATTAATTTGGAACAAAGAAAATAGAATTAAGAGGATCATGTTTAAATTTTTTTTTTTTTAAATGTTCGTTTTGAATGGTTGCATCTTTCGACACAAAATTATTTGGACCATTAGATCACATCATATCATATTGGGATGTGATTGGTGGTTAAGATTGCACTCTATCAAATGTCATCATCTCATTATATACCCATTGCACTTGTGAGTCACGCTCAATCGATTTTATTTTATTTTTTTTTTTCAATTCACACATTAATATTAGGTCAATTGGATGTTTGCCTTGTTCCCGACGAGCTTGTGCCACTGATTCCATGCATGGACACTTTGGCTCCACGCGTGAGATAACCAAATAAATATAAATAAAAGTATATTCGAGAAGTGTTCATTTTGTTTTAAATTATAAATACTATTTGATCCATCACTGATTTTTATGTGTTTGAAACATCTTCAAGAAACATTTTTATTTAAAAATATATATATATTTTACAATTTAAAGAGTATCTACAGATTTAAAAAGTAAAAAATTTTAAATACTCCAACAATAGCAAATTTATCTTTAACTCTTAATTTTACTATTTTTAATATATATTTATTATTTTTTTCATATATTTTCTTTTCACAAGTTTCTATCCAAATTATTATATTATTTATCTCTATTTTCTTTGTATACACTATTAATTGGGTCGTTACATGGAGAATTGAAAATTATAATATTTTAAACGCATTTAATTGTAGAGAGTAAATTTAGCTCTCCGAAATTCATTCTCTATTTTAAAATTTTAGCTCTTAAAAATAATTTTTAAAATTGATTCTTTAAAATAGAATGTTCTTATAGCTCCTTGTCAAATATACTCTAAGATTTATTAAAATTAAAACAATTGCTAACGCTACGAATCCCTCCAATAGGATGGTAGCAGTTAAATCATTCTGCTGTTTGAAGTCTGACGGGCTCTTTCTGTTACTTGGTTGATAATCCAAATTGGAACATTTATTATTGGAGAGTTAAACGGTATCTTAATCAACAAGGTTCCTTATCTGCGACGGTCAATGTTTCATGCAGGTCTTTTTCAAACCATCCTTGGAAAAAGCAGCTGGAAAATTCTCATAGAACGAACAAAATCTTGTTTTCATATTGAATTTGTTCTTAGTTTCATATTGAATAACAATTGGACTTCAAAAATCAAATTTTCAAAAATTTAGATGCATGGGTTAATAGCAAAAGACCCCCCTAAAAATGTTTTTCATTTACGATGTACCTGCTACCGATTGGAAATATGACAATGAATCTACACTTGCCATATATTTTTCTTTAAAATTATGGAAAATCTGTAGATAATTGATTCGATAACTGACTCTAACATGTACTTCCTTTCATGACGTCCACTAGCAATTCAAAAAAGCATTGCAACAGAAGAAGAAGGTGATGACGATGGTGATGATGTGGGATAGTTTGTGAGAGCAATAAAAGAAAAACATTTTGTGTTTTAACCACAAAATATTCAGATGGTTAGTGGGGTGGAATGGGTGGGAGAGACAATAAAAGAAGCTAAGGGTGTGTTTGATTGTAAGCATGAAATTTACGTGGAAATAAAATAAATTTTAAGCAGTTAACTTACTTAGAACTTATTTGCATGGAAATTATTGATTAAATGTATTTGATTGATTTAATTTTCAATCTGGAAAATAAATATTTGTTCATTTTTTATTGATGGGTGGATGAGAGATATAAGAGGGAGATGAGAGAGAATTATCTGAAAAATAAAAACATATTCTCTAACGAAAATACGTCTCTCGTTTTCAAAGAAAATATGGTCGTATGACCAAAAGTAGAAAAAATATATCCCATGGAAAAAATATCAATCAAAAGCATAAAAGTAGAAATTTGGGTGGAAATTTGACATTTTTTATGGAAAATATTGGTAATCAAACGTATTAGAAGTGATTTTTGTATTTTAAGTTTTGATTTTTAATTATGTATTTTGATTTATTTGTAATTTTTTGAAAATTTTGGGATTATAATTGCAATTAGTTCTTTATACCTTTTTTTTTTAAAATATGATGATATATTTGTAATTTGGGTTATTAGAACAAAACATTCATACATTATAATATTATTGTGCAAAATGTCCCAATCTTTCTTTTTTATTTTTTGTACTTTTACCCTTACTTTCACATTTTTATTGCAGAAATCATTATTTTTATCAAATTTCTGATGTAAAATGACTAATATACCTTCTATTTAAATAAAACAATAAAAAGTAAAGAAAAGTTAAAGAATAAATTGCAATCATACCCCCAAACTTTTTTTAAAAAAGAAAAATGAGCCAAAATAAATTATTAAAAGAGTAATTAGTACAAAACGTCCCCACCTTTCATTTTGACATTTTCACCACTTATTTTTATTTCATTGCAAAAATCATTATTTTCATTCATTTTCTTAATTAAAAGTTGCAAAATGACAAATATACCCATCTCTTTAAATAAAAAAAAATAAAGAAAAGAAAAATAAGAAATAAATTGCAACTATACTCCCAAAATTTTCAAAAAAAAAGTACAAATAAATTTTAAATAAATAATTAAAAAATTCTTTTTTAATTATTTATTTGAATTTTATTTTAATTTTTTAATAATAATTTCCACAATAAAAAGTAAATGTAAGGGATAAAATTGTCAAAAAATGAAAGACAACAACGTTTTGCACAATAATATTGAAAGATAAAGACGTTTTGTGCTAATTACCCTTTGTCATTTTGTAGCTTTTAATTAAGAAAATGGATGAAAATGATGATTTTCGCAATAAAAGGTGTAAGTGGGGTTAAAATGGCAAAAAAATAATAATAATAATAAATAAATTGTAAGATAGGAATATTTTGCACATTAAACTTAAAATGTAGGAACGTTTTATGCTTTTAATTCTTTACATTACTGCGTTCTCCTAATCTCCTTAGCATCTTTTCAGCCTTTTCAGTTTTTATTTTTCTAAAAAAAAAACTAATTTGTTTGTTTAAAATTTTATTGTGATCTTATTACCAAGCATTGGTCCCTAGACTTTAAAATAGCAAATTAATCTTCAAAATTTTATTATAATTGCATATTTAATTTCAAAAGACAAAAACTATTCATATATCAAAGGAGAGTGACAAGGACGAGCCGAACAGTATGGTTCCTTACTCTATCAGGGATTCTTAGGAGATTCCAGTAACATACTTATTTATTTTTATTTAAAATTAAATATTCACACTTAAAACATAAAAAAAAATAAAAATAAGAGTACTGGTTGAGAAAAGATGGGATGTTTAGTCAATCTTTTCAAGAATCGACTTATTTTAAAAGTGGAGGACTCACTCATAACTCAGCAATAGGTCAGTGACTGATTGTACAATTTTTCCTTTTTATATTAAAAAACAAAACAATATTCGAAATCATAATTGAGTCGTAGCAAAAATCCAATCACACACCTCCCCAAAAAAGGCAAGCAAAATGGATTCAAAACCGCGTAGACCCTGTCTCTCGTACACCGCCCCAACCCCACGCCTTTGCCCTCGAAACTTCCTCAATAGCTGCGTTCACACGTCTCTTTAGTCCTTCTTTATCATTATACACACACCTGAACTGAATTTTTCAAAAGTTCCATTTTCTGATTTTGACAATTGATATTCTTCTATACGTGTTCACACTTCCTTTCACACATTCCAGACAGTATATGTATATCAGGTTTCAATTCCATCCACAAAAATCCTGACTACTCTTCATTTTTGCACTTCCTTCGACAAATCATTTGCAGATGAATGAAAATAAGCAGAAGCAGCAGCAGCAGCTGAAGAAACGAAGAAGAAATGAGAATGCACCAGAGAGCAGTGTTGTTGATGAAGAAGTTGATGAAAAACAAGGTGGGGTGAAGACAAAACATATGAAAGAGATCTTGACTTCTTTGATTTTGCTTGAGGATCAAGAAAAGGACGATAGAGAAGAATTCGCCAAGGCACATCAAGAAGAAAGATTACAATTCGAGGAATATCACAACAAAAAGACAAGCGCGATGCGTGATTATTACTCTAAGTTGCAGGTAATAATTACTCGTCTCGTCTTAAAAGCTTAAATCATTACACATCCATCTATTTGCATTTATTTATTTAAATCTTGTCTTCAATAGCAGGATTATCACGAGGATGTGGATCGTGTTGATGATGCTAGAAAAAGAAAGGCGCGTTCCAATACGTTTGCTGCATCCAATGCCACTGCCATCGCCCTTGCCTCGGCAGATATAGAGGATTCCATTTCCGGCGGCGAAGATAAAGCTGCCGCGAGTGATAAAGCCACGGCAACGGGGCCTCAGAGGCGGCTGTGGGTTAAGAGCAGATCAAAAGATTGGTGGGATCAATACAATAGCCCGGATTTTCCGGATGAGGAATTCAGAAAGGCATTCAGAATGGGAAAAGACACTTTTGATTTGATATGCAATGAATTGAGTTCCGCTGTTTCCAAGGAAAATACTATGTTGAGAGATGCTGTCCCTGTAAGGCAACGCGTTGCCGTCTGTATATGGCGGTTGGCCACCGGGGAGCCGCTTAGGCTTGTTTCGAAGAAATTCGGTTTGGGAATTTCGACATGTCACAAGCTCGTTCTTGAGGTTTGTTCTGCGATTAGAACTGTTCTGATGCCGAAATATTTAAGGTGGCCGGACGATGAAACAGTGAATAGGATTAAGAATGAATTTGAATCCATTTCCGGGATAAGCAATGTGGTTGGATCAATGTACACAACTCATATACCAATCATTGCTCCTAAGATTAGCGTTGCAGCCTATTTCAACCGGAGGCACACCGAGAGGAATCAAAAGACCTCGTATTCGATTACAGTTCAAGGCGTGGTTGATCCAAAGGGAGTGTTTACTGATGTTTGCATTGGATATCCTGGTTCAATGCCTGATGATCAGGTTTTGGAAAAATCGACACTTTTTCAAAGAGCAAATGCAGGGTTCTATAAAGGAGTTTGGATTGTTGGAGGTTCTGGATACCCTTTAATGGATTGGGTATTAGTACCTTACACACAGCAGCACTTGACTTGGACACAGCACGCTTTCAATGAGAAAATCGGAGAAATTCAAGGGATCGCGAAAGAGGCGTTCGCGAGATTGAAAGGACGATGGGGTTGTTTACAGAAAAGAACTGAGGTGAAACTTCAAGACTTGCCTGTCGTCTTAGGGGCGTGCTGCGTTTTGCATAATATATGCGAAATGAGGAACGACGATTTAGATTCGTCGCAGAAATTCGAGCTCTTTGACGATGAAATGATTCCTGAAATCGGATTGCGATCAGCAAATGCCATGAAAGCAAGGGATTCCATTGCTCATAATCTTTTGCATCATAACCATGCTGGCACATCATTTCTCTCATAGAAAGTGAAAAATCTTTGCTTTCAAGAATTGCAATATCTCAATGAATATTACATTATTCCTTTTTGTTGTAGCCTTGTAGGCTAAAGAATCATACACAAATTATAGATACAGATTGGTAGTTTAGTTTTTCACAATTGACAAATCGTTAGGAGAATTATATTTATTTCAGTTGCACTGTTTTTCTTCCAAAGGTTCGTATTCTAAACTTTGCCTTCAAATGAAGTTTCTTCCTCTCTCCTGATTTTTGTTAGGTACGTAACATCTTCCCCTGATTTTTGTTATTTGTTTATCAATTTTTTTTTTGTTGCTTTTGCTCTAATCTGTTTATTGGTCCTACAGTTTCTTGACTATGAAAATGAGAGATAATTAGTTGTGGATTTGTATTGGTTGCGTGTGAATCTTGTTGACAATAAAGATGGCAATAACCAGTAGGGAGTCCCTTTCATGCCGTTGAGCTAATTGTTAAATGATTTCAATTTCTATACCTGGTAGGACACTCGTACAAGAATTTTTATATGGTTCTTATGTTGCGTGGTTAAATGATGAAGTTTCCATACTGGTTGTTTGGTTTGGATTAAAATTTGATTTTAATTAAAGTTAAAGTCAAACAATCAATATTAAGTCCCTGTTTGTTTCCCATTATTTGACCATTAAAATGAAAAATATGATTATTATTCATCACATCAAGTCACAATATTTGACTTTCTATCTCTTGTGTGGAGCCCGTAACGACTATATTTTTTGTTCTCATTTTTACATTAATATGTACCAAATGGGGCCTAACTTTATTTTTTATGGGTCCCACAATTTTTCAACCACGTACGTTAAAAACTTCTATTACAATCTACTAAAATAAATGTATGGTTTTGTTGCAATACTAAAATATGACACGAGAACATATACGAATGAATTCAAGTGACACAGAAAATTTATTCATGGAAATGGTTTCGATAAAACAAATCAAACGAATGAGAGTAGATCGTAGCAGTTGTTAAAACAATCAATATTAATTACATCTTTCGTGGGTTTAACAACTTCTTAATCACATATTTCAAAACTTCGATAACAATTTACTAAAAAATTTAATTTTAATCCTCATTAAACATACTGTGAATTACTACAATAATTGAATTGCTTTGGTTTACAGGTTCTTGTTTTCACATATTTACTATTTTCATATGGTTGATTTCTTGGATACTTGTCCGAATACTAGGATTCCCATTGTAATGGCTCAAATGTCAAACGTCAAAAGTCAAAACATTGGTTCGCATTCAGATCTGTCCGTAATTTAATATGAAAATATAGAATCAGTAGGAAGAGAACATTGCCAATCGGTGACTTCCACGCCTTAATTTTCTCAATTAAAAGTCAAACAAGAACTTTTGACCTTCTCCTGTTGTTATCCGTGAATCAATTTGTTTGCTCTTCCGTGTTAAATTTTAACCATAATTTTCATCAAAGATCAGCATTTCGTCATGTGAACAGGGTTTCGCATGACAAACTTGTCCACAAAAAAATTGATGTGGCCATTCGAGCAATCCCAGATTGGTTGGTGGGACGATCCAAGCTCGGCCCATTGGTTACCGAACCAAATCAAAATAAAACTTAATGGTTCAGTTCCGATTTCGCTCCATATCTTAAAAAAATAAATAATAATAAAAAATTCATTTGGTTCCATCATTAAAAAAATTATTGATTCATAGCTCGGTTAAATTCTTTTGGAATGAGAGCCAAATGGAACAATATCCACACCTACTCAGAATCTAGCTTGACTCAATATTGGATTCGTTTAAATGTGGGACATATTTATTAGAAATACACTGAAATTTTTTTTTAAAAAAGTGTGCAATCAAACATATTTATTTATTTAAATATTATTTTCAATGATTTCAGCATGATGTCAAAGTATGCGAAGGCGTGAGTTCAAGTGTCAACACCACATATTTATGAAAATTCTATACGTCAAATCTTTTAGATGGAAAATAAACTAATTTATCAATAATATATCATATTAAAGGGAAATCAATTTTTGGATGATTTTAACCCTTCTACAATTCAATTATTTCAATAGTACCTCACTTTTCATTTTTTGATATTTAATAAATACTATAAAATTATTGTCATTTATAAAATTCATTTTATTAATTCTCAATTAATTAACACTCATATTAATCTAGATTCAATGAATCTTCACTTAATAAATCTTGAATTACACGAATCTATAATTATTATAGATGAATCTTATTCATAATCATGTATCTAGAATTTTTAATGGGCATTTAAATTTATGTATTAACAGTTAATTTTTATATATCAAATGTAAGATAAAAAGATTTTTCATTTTTAGTATTTCATCAGTACGAAAAATTTGAATCATAAAAATTGAGTTTTGATAGTACAATTTTCTTTTTTTAAATTTCTATGCTAAATCTTATTATTTTTTATTTCGTACAAGACTCATCAAATCCTCCAACAAATTTATATTAAATATCACTTTTACAAAACTTATAAATTATTTTAAAATAACGTACAATACATATTCAACTTTGACTAGTATGCCAAAAAGTGTTAAAGATTAAATTTACATAAATAAATTACCAGAAAGAGAAATGAATGAAAAAGTCCATTATCTAAAGAAAATTTAAAAACAAGGAACACTTTTGTATTGAAATAATTTAAAAATATATATAGGCAAATTAACTCGCAGTGTTCATTGAAATGTTCATAATATACCTTAGAGGGAGGAAAATGAACGAAAAAGATTTTAATATGATGAAGTATGCTACTTGTACATGGAGATTGTACATGTAGCATTACAGTGAGACAGATGATATTAATTCGTTGGATGAGAGACAAAAAATAATTTTGTTCCAGTCAAATTTTCTCTGTCATCGATCTCCCTGTACGATCTAACTGTACAAAGAGATTAATCCTCAAATGACATACATTTAGTACTTTTACATTTTTAGTAGATTTTGTAATGAATTGAAGCAGATCAAGAAAACAGATTTATGTATTTATTTGAAACCCGATTTAATTTCTTTATTACATATAAAACGCATGGTCTAGTTTTAATGAATATTTATGAGATTGTAAAAATAAAAAAATAAAAACAAAATATATTCTTATGTTATCGGGGAAAAAAAAAACATATATATATATAATCTAAACAACGTTACTTGCAAGGGCATGTACATATATATATATATATATATATGTACTACACAATTTGTCACACGCCAAATAAAGCTCAAAACGATAAAACTAAACCAAAAATTAGAAATATTTTCTAACAGCTGGGCACGAAAAGGAAGACATTTACTGCTATGATTGCATTACACAATCCAATTTAATGAAAGAGATATCTAGCTCGCATAACACTTGTAGTTGTTACGTACTAAACTAAGCATTATCCACTCGGATGCCACATTTATATATATATATATATATATGTACTACACAATTTGTCACACGCCAAATAAAGCTCAAAACGATAAAACTAAACCAAAAATTAGAAATATTTTCTAACAGCTGGGCACGAAAAGGAAGACATTTACTGCTATGATTGCATTACACAATCCAATTTAATGAAAGAGATATCTAGCTCGCATAACACTTGTAGTTGTTACGTACTAAACTAAGCATTATCCACTCGGATGCCACATTAGCAACAGAAGGCCCCACCATGCACCCCACATGTCTTGCAACGAATATTTGTGCCTCAAGTGTCGAGGCAGGTCAAACCAGAAGAATGCCTTGATCGATGAAACTTCTCTTATCAGGGGCTTATGTAGAACCCAATCACTTGGCTAAAAATTAGTTGTAAGCCTCGGTCAACATGCACAAGAAATATTAGTCCAAATTTTGATAGGATAAACCTAGACTTTAGTACAATAAGCCCATACGTGCACACAACAAATTGCTTCACAAGTATTACAAAGCAAGAAACTCGATAAAACCTTTGAAATTGGACATAATAGTAACTTTCAACATATGACAAGGGAATTTCAACTCTCAAAAATGACCAAAATAGGGACCATTGCACAACTAAAATAAGGTCGGAAATCTAATATTCAAACTTACACTCTAAACAAAAGAGCATCGAATACTAGGAAAAAATATAGGTTGGCGCTCTCAAAAATTCAAATATTCTCCGACAAAAACGCATTTTTAGGCAAAGTAACGTCGGAATCTCTAGTTAAATCATTTTCTACAAATAAATTGGCTTCAAAGCATTCCCAAAATTTACTAAAAAGAGGGAAAACCCTGTCGAATCTGGGTAGAAAACTTGACCTTTGACTAAAAAAATATTATCCATTTTCTTTGGCCAATATCAATTTTTAGAAGTCAAAAGTTCGAAACTGTCTATGGGAATATTTTTAATAAAATTATGAGAAGAAAACAAGTGACGAACTTAAAAATCAAGAAATATGAGTAGAAATGGGTCTAATAGTGATGAGAACCCAAGGAGGAATAGGAATGAAAGTCTCATTTTTTTCGGACGAAAATAATTGGAAACGAAGGAACCGGAAGATATCAAAAAGATGGCTAGGCAAACTTGAAATATAGTCGATAGGGCTACCAATGTGTAGCATTTCACTGAGGACCAGGGGCGGATCCAGAATTATATTTCAATGGGAGCGAGGCATAAAATGGGCTGAAATAATTTGTGAAAAAGACCAAAAAATTTTGAAAATTTAAATTTAACAAGATCCAATTAAAGGTTTTTGAAAATTTAATGGGGGCGGCCGACCCCACTTGTCCCTTAGTGGGTCGGCCCTTGCTGAGGACATTATTGCCTTATGACAGTTCTTTATCGGACAAGGCCAGGCAGTTGCACTTCTCTATCGACCTGTCTATGCATGAGAAGCCAACCATCCCATCAAAAGTAAGAGTAGAGACCTACAAGATTCACCATGTCTCTAATAGGCTGGGAGGCACTGAGGTCAATTTAAAGGGGGGCTAATGGAAGAATTTGTTAGAGAAAACCATCTAATCCTTCGAGTACGAGGACCAAGCTTCTCTCTGTGCTCATGTAGAAGGAATGTGAATAGTTAACTCCGACCACAGGAAATGGATGACAATAACAAGTATTTCTGTCTCTCCGTGGAATTATAATCATGGAGAAGTCTCGAAACTCGAAAGTTCCCAAAGCAAAAATGCGAAAATTTAGTGTGATAGGTGATTCCATCAAACATGTCCCAAAAATAGCACCCACATTAATTTCCTAGGGGTGAGCCCGACATACAAATATCGAGGTTTCCACATTACTCTTTTAGGGAAGTGAAAAAATGGTACAATAAGCTTACACTACATAACATTGAGGGCAGTTGATTTAAAAACCAATTCATCCATATGTTCATCGCGGGTATTCCTAGCTTGGCTCTGGCGGGAAGCATCCTAGACATAGTCAAGGCCCCAAGAATATCTGCAGAGCTATCTCGGCCGTTTCACCCAAGAAATGATTGAAGTGGAAAGTCTTCCGTTTGATAGAATTTTCTAGGCTATGAGGTTTGGTTTAGATATGATAACTCCTTTCTAAAGAAACGTCAGCTACCAACCGCCTAAGACATATGATGAATTATTAGATCTGGTCAAAGATGAGATTCATTATAAAGAAATGATAAGGTTGATGGACACAAAGTAGAGGCACAACTATGCCTATAAAGGGAAGGGTTTGATGCCAAGTTAGAAGGCACCAAGGCCTCCTCGTCCATGACATTGTTATCACACGATCTAGGTAAATGCTTGAACCCCAAAGAATCATTAGGAGGATTGCACCATTATTCGAGTGATATGAGAACCTCATCCCTGGCTAAGTACCAAAGGTACTACCACTCATATGACCATGACATATTTGAGTCTATGAGTCTGAAAAAGACGATAGATATTGTCATCATGGATAGGGATCGATCGATGAAAGTGAGGCAGACGGGCAGAGGGACATATAGCCCCACTCTCAGCGAGGATGCCCCTCAAAGTCTTGAAATCAATAGCCAATTGTAAATTCGATCCCTCCAATAGACCAACAGTGATAGGCCAAGCGACTAAGAAACTTAAGGGCCCATCTGAGATATTCAAATCATCTTATGGATAAACCATGAATGCCCAACGGAACTATGCTAGAGAGGCCAAGGAGTCTCAATGACAAGTTACATAGTGTAAAGAAAAAATCTCAGGAAGAGGAAAATGTTTGAGGACGTACATATGCTACACGGACAAAGATGAGAAAAGTGTTCACTACTCCATTATGATATGTTGGTGATCAGGATCAAGATAGCGAGGAGCAAAATGAGTTTTTCAATAATCGAAGTTCGGCCAATATTGTCTTTGGGTCCGCCTTCAATCAAATAGAAGTAGACCATATGTTTGGTTTTGTTTCGATCCTATTGTATGGGTTCACTCGAGAAAACATCGTGCCAAAAGAAAATACCCTATTAACAAGGACCATGCCTAAAGATGTCCATGTATTTTCTTGTCACCTCCATATACCACCTCATCATAAAGTTTTATATTGAGGCTGAGGTGGCGATAGTGAAAGGAGATCAGAGAAGGTGTGGGAGATGCTACTCAAGTGCTATTCGCAAGCCACTCCTATACTGGGCAAGCTACATCAACACTATAATGGGAGAAGTAAGATAATGTGATGGATGAATAACCTATGCACGATATGAATATGGCAAATGAAGATGAAAATGTTGTGAATGACCTTGACCGGCGAGCCATCAGGTCAGGATTATAGGTTTTTACGATTGACAAACTTTGATGTATTCCTATATGTTGAGATGGCACCAAAGTACTCCAAGTGCCTAGTCGAGATGGCACCAAAGTCAGGATGACGTTAACCCGTGAGCATTGTGCCATGCTTTGAAAACTAATACCAAAATTTGCCCCTCGGGACACAACCCAACTAACAAAGGACGGAGTTCTTCAAGGGGGGCAATTCATAGGTCGCGGGTTCGATTCATAGGGCTCTTGGAGGGCAGGCTTTCTCGTGGAAGGCAGGATATTTCCTGAAAGGCATGAGTTCTTCTGGAAGGCAAGGTGCATACATGGGTTTGACTTGCTTGACATTTTGACAGTTCAGTTAGGAAGGCTTTTGGATCCTGACCAGTTTGGAGCACAACCCGTAGTTTACCTGGTATGCGTGAAGAGGGGCTGGATCGTAGGTCCCAGGATTAGTCGCTATAAAGCGGACACCTGGGTAAAAAAAAAAAAAAAAAATCTGATACCAAAATTTTCCCCCACTACTAGAAGCGGAAATGCCTCAACATGAAATGTATGTAGCCTTAAAAATGTGGTTGACAAGCTATACCAAATGGCTTCATTGGGGAAATAAACTTGTTCGGATAAAACTCGCAAACATATGAGATCGTTGACAAATAATAGAAATCAGTGAATTTCGTGTTTATCGATTCCATGAGAAATAAAGTCTAATATCTAGTTCAATAGTTTTTATCAAATTTTAAGTAATATAACATAAAAAGAGATGGTTTGTATGTATTCTATACTAATCCTAAAATAAGAAAGCAAATATACTATTTATCTAATATGTGAATATTTGTATTGAAATCATAAATTCCCTATTGTCATTTAATTCAATTCTTAATTCGTAATATAGTAAATTCATACATTCAAAACAATCGATAATCCGCTTTTATTCAATATTCTTTTCCAATATATATTAAACACGTGTCTAATATGACTCAATCCTATTCCAAGCTCGATTTCATATGAAAACTATGCATTAATTCCCATGATTTATCACACATGATTGCACATGTCATAAATATTATTTCTAATACATATTACCCTTGTGTTATTTTTCCGTGTTCTAGACTTATTGTTAGTATTTCTATACTACAACAAATAACTTACTATCTAATTGGTGATCAAACAATAAAATAGTTCAATGAGAATGCAAAATCAATCAAGAAAAATTAAGAAATAATAAATTATTTTGTCTTGAACTAAATTAAACAAACAATATGGTTCATCATTTTTCTAATACAATGAAAAACTTAGCATAACATTCTTATAATAAATTACACAAGAATAATTGGAAACATATCACACGAAAACAATTGGAGGAATCCATGTTCTTAACTCAAATCTTGAAACCAGACTATGAATCTTCAAAATCTTTGTGTGATTCACCTTGAATTGATGTATAGACTTATTATTTGCCTCCAAAATATGTAGAATATGATAAAATTTAGGTTGAATGGAGGTTCTTCATGTTCTGGCCAAGTTTGGTATTTAAATGATACCAAAAAGATTGCATTGAATTGTTACCAAAACAAAAATAAGGAAAATTAATTTTTTTCCATTTTTGTCTTGAAGCGCACACTTGGCTGGTTTGGTATTCCTCAAGCACCCCCATTTTTGGTTGGGATATGCGCCTCTCCTACAAGCAAGCGCACGCGTCTCGCCTAATTTTCAATGGCCGAACAACATTCAGTATTTTGTTATAACTTTCTCTTTTGATATTTGATTGAGGTGATTCAAAGTGTATTGGAAAAGCTGATTTAAAGAGCTAAAATTCTTTTGATATTTTGAATGTTTGCTATGCTAAAAGTTGGTTTCAAACTGAGACTAAAAATCTAAAGCATAACTTATTTACTTGAAGTTGATATGTGATTATACTTTGACTACATTTCATCCATTTGACTTATTTTCTCATCTAATTGACCCTTAGCATTCTTGAATCTTTATCATAAGGTTTGACTCAACTTTTGAATATTTATACTTTAGTCCCCGAACTATGTGTTTGCTTCATTTTAGTCAATTCTCTTGTAAACTCATTCCTTTATTTTCCAATTGTATCTAATTAAATCACTAACATTTTCAATCTTCATTGTGTTAATTGTCTCATTTGTGGATTGTTTGCAATTTAGTCCCTGAATTTCGGATTTCACCTCTTTTCACTATGTTTGCTTTCTTTTTTCAAATTCTTCATCAAACATCGAGTTTTACCAATAAAATGCAATACAACACAAGTTAAGTAGTATTAATTCAAATAATAGTAAAATATCATTAGTAAGTGCAGAAACTACACTTATCAATACTATCCAAGCTAGTAGTAAATCCTATCTTTGTTCGGAAGCCCAACATGGAGTGAAAATAGACATTGACTCTTAGGTTCTAGACAAGGTTTGCTTAAAGTATAGTTTTTGAAACACCCTAAAATTCTTATGGCATCTTTTCATAATTTTGAAAAGTTGGGGGACTAAAGTGAAATATACTTAATTCTTTCATTTTTTGGATTAAATAATTAGATTTTTGATAAAAACAAGTTTTAATACATCAATATTATACTTTTTTTGTAGCTTAATTGATTAGAAATCTTCGACTTGAGGAAAATTAATTTGGATAAGTTAGATCCAAGATATTTATGTTTAAAGAAGTTATTAATCATTAGTATTTAATTAAGTTAGTTATTGATTTTAAAGTTGTTGTGACCACATGTATAGATAACTTTGTGTGTGTGTGTGTGTGTGTGTGTGAGAGAGAGATTCTTTCATTTTTTGGATTAAATAATTAGATTTTTGATAAAAACAAGTTTTAATACATCAATATTATACTTTTTTTGTAGCTTAATTGATTAGAAATCTTCGACTTGAGGAAAATTAATTTGGATAAGTTAGATCCAAGATATTTATGTTTAAAGAAGTTATTAATCATTAGTATTTAATTAAGTTAGTTATTGATTTTAAAGTTGTTGTGACCACATATATAAATTTGTGTGTGTGTGTGTGTGTGTGTGTGTGTGAGAGAGAGAGAGAGAGAGAGAGAGAGAGAGAGAGAGAGAGAGAGAGAATTGTAATTCTAATTTTGATCATGGTTAATCGTAATCCTAATTTGATTAAATCTCCATTATTTTTCATTACTTCAATTCTAACACTAGTATACAAGTCAAATGGAACCAATTTCAAATTAACTTCCACATTTCCTATTTTGATATAAATTCAATTAGATGATTATGATTGGTTGACTATCTTAATTAAGAAAACCATTAATATGATATAATAGTAATAATTCTATTATTTGAAATCAATTCTTATCCAAATTCCTTGTATTACACGATTTTCCAATTCTAGTTGTATACAAACTCAATGGTGAATATCAATTATAAATATTGCAAGAATTTTCATTATTTCATCACAAAAAATATAGAGAGCCATGGTAGAGAAAGAGAAGGAGAGGAAAAGGTATCGAAAAATAATAGGAGAATTTTTACGCACAAGATTTTATCTTCTTTTCAATATTTTCAATAACGAAAGTAGTTTGTTCTGTATACCTTTATGTATTCAGTCATTTATGCATGAATTACTAGTGGACTTCGGATTTTTTATAAACAGATATGAAATCCTTTGGGAATTTAAGATGACTTAAGATGGTGGTCACCAATATATTCCATAATAGAAGAGTAGCATGAAGGGTTTAAATTGATTGTTATATAATTGTGTATGAAATTTGCACGTATCTCACTTGGTGTTTTTAAATACTCATACTTACAATAATTTTACGGGTTAATGCGAGTCGGTTGGATTTGTGACAGGATTGTGATGCAGGCTGCCAAGTGGATCGAAGTAAAAAAGGAAAAATAAACATTAAATTTTATGATTTTAAATTTATTAGTTAGCTTAATTTGTTTAAAGACATGTTATTTAATTAGTTAGTTAATTATGTTTATTTTAAAGATACAATTTTCATGATTTAATTTAAGTTATGAATGTTCCAATCATATTTTTTTACTAAAGAATTTTATTTTATCACCCCGCATTTAATACAAAGAAAGGTAAATTTTTGGTAACACTTCATGATTTATGAATATTTGCGGGGTTATAGTTTGGTATCAGAGCGCACATATCTACCTTTTCGTGGACAGTTATTTGTTTCAAATAAATGAATTTTAATAGGAATGTATCGAGTAGTAAAAATATTATATTTTATGAACTCTATAATTCGTACTTATTGTTTGAGTTTTCTTGATTTTTTGTATTCGCAAGATTGAAATACTTTGTTGAAAAGACCTAAATTGTCTAAAAAGAGTTTAGAATTTAAGTGGTCCACTTGTAACCCCCTCTATCTGGAAGCCTTTTAGTTGCGTGTTATTCGAATGCACAAGACGAAAAACAATATTTCAAATCATTCCAAATTTAAGAAAAATCTATTTTTAGAAACTTAATTTTGGGAAAATCATATTTTAGGAAATTTCAAATAAAAATAAAAATAAAATATTTTCATAAGCATTAGGAGTTTGAGGAAAATGAAAAAATTTTGAAATCTTAAACATATAATCCTTGGCACACGACGCTCAGTATTCAACCATTTTCCAATTCATCCAAGTTATGAAATGAAATGTTATTTTTTTAGCGCGACTATGAGTCATCTTACTTCATGTTTTGAAATGTATAAGCATATTTACCTCGTATAATTTATTAGTTATACATTTTTCATGTTTCATATAAATATTATTCATGCGAGCATGAAATGAGATAGATTGTCACTAAAATTTAAGTATAATTGGACTTATACGAGTCAAACATGATTAGAGCTTTGCAAATGCACAAAGGGATTGTACATGTACGAATTTCGAGGACGAAATTCATTTTAAGGAAAGGAATTTGTAACATCCAAAATTTCTTATGGCACGTTTTCATAGTTTTGAAAAGTTGATGGATTAAAGTGAAATACATTTTAAATTCTTTTTTTTTTTTTAATCAAATAATTAGATTTTGATGAAACGAGATTTTAATACATCAATATTAAACTCTTTTTGTATCTTGTAATTAATTAGAAATCTTCAATTCGAGAAAATTTTAATTCGAATAAGTTAGATCCAAGATATTTAAGTTTAAAGAGTTATTAATTATTAGTATTTAATTAAGTTGGTTACTGATTTTTAAGTTGTTGTGGCCATGTGTACAGATAACCTTTTTATTTGGATTATGAGAGAGAGAATTGTTTCTAATTTTGGTCATGGTTAATTGTAATCCTAATTTGATTTAAATTTTATTATTTTTCATTCAATTCTAACACTAGCATACAAAGTCAAATAGAACCAATTTCAAATTAACTTCCACGTTTCCTACTTTGATATAAATTCAATTTGGGATATTAGAATTGGTTGATTATTTTAATTAGGAAAACCAATATTATTATATAACAATAATTATATTATTTTAAATCAATTCTTATCCAAATTCCTTATATTACATGTTTTCCAATTCTAGTTGCGTACAAACTCAATGGTGAATTTCAATTATAAATACTACAATAATTCGCATTATTTCATCACAAAAAATATTGAAAGCCATGGTAGAGAGATAATTTTTACACACAAGATTTTATCTTCTTTTCAACCTTTTCGATAATGATGTAAGATACTTATTTGCTAGTAATTTGTTTCCTATACCTTTATGTTTTCAGTCATTTATGCATGGATTGCTAGTGGACCTTTGGGTACTTTATAAAGAGATATGAAATCCTTGGAGAATTTAAGATAACTTAAAATGTGCATATTGCTTGGTCATCGATATACTCCATAAGAGAAAAATGATAGGAAGTATTTAAATGTTTTTTTATATAATTATGTATGAAAACTGCATATATCTTACTATGTGTTCTTAAATATTCACTCTAACAATAATTTTACATGTTAGTGTGGTTCGTTGAATTTGTGGCAGGAGGGTGATTTGCGCTGCCAAGTGGATTGAATAAAGGAAAAATAAACATTAAATTTTTCTGTTTTTAAATTTATTAGTTAGTTTAATTTGTTCAAAGACTGTATACTGTTAGAGAGAAGATTATATATTTTAGACCAAATAGTAAATACCATAGGTTTGTGGAGGGATAGACATATACCCCTAACCCTAGGTGATCCATTGATCTATTTTCATAAAGATTTAATGCAGTTGTTTGATTTTAATCAACATAGAGATGTAGTATATTAAATCAATTAATTAGGGTTAATTTCGCTTGAAATAAGTAATTAACTAAAATTGAAAAATTGGGTCTAACGTCATAAATGAGTAATTTATTAATTGACTTATCGAGAGATTAATTAGACAATGGTTAAACTAAACTATAAATCCCAACCACGTTTTCCTCCAAAATTTCCAAGTGTTTATGTTTTTCTACTTTGTAGTTTTTTAGTTAATTTCCTTATTTCATATTTTAATTTTAATTATTTGTTTCTTTTTACTGTAATAATTAAATTAATTAAAGTTGTGCAATTGAAAATAAACATTACATGGCAGATTGATAACTCAGATTCAAAAAGTCTACTTTATTACTTAAACGTGACACGCGCCCTTGTGATTTATAATTTTAGCGAATAGCAAGCTTTTATTAAAAAAAATGGGATCAATAATTCCATTGGAAATCTTTGTGACATAGAATATATATATATATATTTTTGCAATGCTCTTATAGAGTACTGGAAACCTATCTAAGAGAAGTAATCTCATTCCAATTCAGATTCAAGAGTGATGATAGACGATAAGGTAACTCAATGATTAGGCATTGATGAGGTAAATCAACCAGTGGGGATCATCGAACAAGTGATAGAGAAGGAACCCGAAGAAGACCCTAAGGAGGACTCTGAAGAGGTTCCGGAGGAAGATTAAGAAGGGTTGTAAAAGGCCTATAGACAGGTAGATAAAAAAAATAAATAAGAATGACATAAATTATTTTTCTTTTTAGTTTCAATTAAGTTCAAGTGACATGTAAACTTTCTTAAGTTAAGTTTGGAGTTTTAGGTTGTAAATGGAGTTTTGCACTTTTCTTTTAAAAGTTCATTCTTAAATTGGTGGCATGCTTGTCTAAGGGATGAAAATTTATTTTCTTGTCTAAAGAAAATGGTGCAACCAAACCAAGACAATTTGATAAGAGTTCTGCAGTAAGAGGTGTAAGAACTTGGAAGGCAAGCCCTGCAAGTGAACCATGTAGCTATCCCGACTCAAGTTTCGATTGTGGAAGCCTTCAAAAGGTATAAACCGCCTTATTTCAAATGGTGAAGTGATCCATTAGCTATCGAGGAATGGTGTGAAACTTAGGATGAATTTTTTGACTTAGAGATGCCAATGATGCACAAAAAGTATAGTGCACGGAGTTTATGTTCACGGGGCACCAAGTCATTGGTGGCAGTAAATCTCTCGAACTAGGATCGAAGCTTAGCAAGAGGCTTTGACTTGGAATTAGTTCAATAAAGAAGTTACCGAAAAGTTCTTTCCCTAAGCATCAAGGGGCTTCAAGGAAACAAAATTCTTATAGCTAAAGCAAGGAAGCTTGATTTTGATTGATTATGAGAAGAAGTTTGACCAGCTAAGTAGGTATGCTCTACATTTGGTGGATACTTAAGTAAGGAAAATAAAGAGATTTCAGCAAGGGCTACATCAGGACTTAGTATGATCTTTATGTTTCACCGTTTTACGACCTCTATTGAAATGTTGGAACGAACTCATGCTATCTGTTATCAAAGGGCTAGTACTGAAAAGTATGGAATAAAGATAAGCTTAGACCATCGTGGTCAGGGAAATTAACAAATTAAGTTTGTGGCTGGTAAAAAGAAGTAGAACAACTAGGATAAGGGAAATGAAAAATGGCATAATAAGAAAATAAACAGTGTAGCTTATGCCAACAAAGATGGGGACAATCCCATTCCACCCTATCCTAAGTGTAGCAAAAAACATAAAGGAGAGTGTCTGATGGGAAAAAAACATTTGCTTTCAATGTGGTAAGTTAAGCCGCATAGCTTGAAATTGTATAGCGTTTGTTCATAAGAAGAAGAGAAGCAGGATAAGAATAACAAAGGGAAAACTCGAGTCTTTGCTAAGACCAAGCAAGAACTAGAGAAGAATCCCAACATTATAATAGGTATTCTTTTGATAGCCGATTTTCTTACTTATATGTTATTTGACTCCGGAGCAGTGCATTCTTTTATTTCATCATCTTTCATAGCTAAATCTAGTATTGCATGTGATAAATTTGATAGCATACTAGAAGTTAGTATTCCTTTATGTAGGGTGCTAAGCATTGATAAGATAACCAAGTTGGTTCAAATGAAACTTAAAGGAAGAGCATTTGAAGCACGTCTATTCGTAATAGACATCATAATCTTTGACATAATTTTAGGCGTGGATTGGTTGGGTTGTAATAATGCCACAATCCGATGTCGAGAAAATTAAGTGTCTTTTAAAACTCTAAAAAAAGAAGAGTTCTTCTTCTTTGGATTAAAGACCAAATTTAAACCACTAGTAATCTAGCATAAAAGGCTAAAAAAATATTGGATAAAGAAACGTGTCAAGCGTTTCTAGTAAATGTTTTAGGAATGCAGCATCAAGAATATAAGATGAGTGAAATATTGATAGTGCAAGAATTTGAAGATGTATTTTCATAAAATCTTCCGAGTATACCACCAGATAAGCAAATCGAGTTTGCGATAGACTTGGTCCTCGAGCAACATCAATATCTAAAGCACCATGTCGAATGGCACCAAAAGAGTTAGAAGAATCAGAAGTTCAAATTCAAGAATTGTTAGATAATGGGCTTATTCGACCTAGTGTTTCTCCATTGAAAGCACCAGTATTGTTTGTTAAAAAAATAATAGTGCCTTGAGAATGTTCATAGACTACCATGAATTGAATATACTCACTATTAAGATCAAGTATCCTGTACCAAGAACAGAAATTTTTGTTGACCAGTTGAGAGGAGTGAAAGTGTTCTTTGAGATTGATTTACAATTAGGATATCATCAATTCAAGCTTAAGTCAAGTGATATACCAAAGTCAGCTTTTTGAACTCGATATGACCACTACAAATTTATTGTGATGCCTTTTGGTCTAATCAATGTTCCTGCTATGTTTATGGATTTAATAAATAGGGTGTTTCATAAATTTTTGGATCAAATTATCATAATCTTTATTAATGATATTTTGATATACTCGCAAGATATAGATCAACAAAAAGAACGCCTTAGAATGGTGTTAGAAACTCTAAGAAAGGAAAAGATATATGCCAAGTTTAAAAAGTGTGAATTTTGGTTGGACCAAATAAGGTTTCTTGGTCGTATAGTTACTAGTTATGGGATTGAAGTTGACCCAGCTAAAATAGAGACAGTAACTAAGTAGAACAGACTAGCTAATGTGGGCGACGTTCAAAGTTTTCTAGGTTTAGCTGGCTATTATCAGAGATTCATCAAAGGCTTCTCGAAGATAGCTGGACTAATGACTTAGTAAACTCGAAAAAGACTAAAATTTCATTGGTTGGATAAGCATGAACAGTGTTTCTAAGGGTTGAAACGTCGATTGGTCACAGTAATGGGGTTGACAATTTCGAAAGGATCGAAGGGTTTTATGATCTATAGCGATGCATCTTATCAAGGTTTAGGGTGTGTCCTAATGTAGCATAAAAAGGTGGTTGTTGTACTTCAAGGCAATTAAAACAACATTAGCAAAATTACCTAATACATGACGTTGAACTTTCGG
Source organism: Olea europaea var. sylvestris (assembly GCF_002742605.1). Taxonomy (NCBI): domain Eukaryota; kingdom Viridiplantae; phylum Streptophyta; class Magnoliopsida; order Lamiales; family Oleaceae; genus Olea; species Olea europaea. Next base: position 8,620,080 of record NC_036244.1, on the reverse strand, counting down.
CAATGGTTAAAGAGTTCGAGAAGATGAAAACTAAGGTGGTTTCTATGAATCAAATTACAGCCCAGATAGCGATTTTGATGATTCAACCAAATTTTAATGATCGAGTTATTGAAACGTAAGATGGTAATCTATTTCTCTAGAAAATTAGAAGTTAGGTCAAATTAGATAAAATGAAGAATTTTCAGGTATCATTGGATAAGGTATTAAAGTTCAAATGACAACTTTGTGTACCTAAGGACGAAGAATTAATAAAGAAAATTCTAGAAGAAGCTCATTCCACCCCATACGCGCTCTCATCCCAGTGGTACAAAGATGCATTGAGAGCTCCGAGACATATTTTGGTAGAGGAATAAAAAGAAGTATTTAGGTTGTTGTCAGTAAATACATGGTTTGTCTACAAGTAAAAGCGAAACACCAAAGATCTTCAGATTATTAAATCCTAGGGAAATACCAGAATGGAAATGGAAACATATTTCAATGGATTTTATAGTCTGTTTTCCAAAGTCAGTAAAGAGAAATAATGCCAGTTGGGTAATTGTTGATCGATTGACAAAGACATCTCACTTTCTGCCAATGAAAATGATGTTTAGTATAGACCAATTGGCATGGCAAAACATTAGAGGGATACATTGGAGTTCCAATATCCATTATCTCGAATAGAGACCCAAGATTTACCTCTAGATTATAGAAAAGCTTGCATGAAGCATTGGGAGCAAAATTGAATTTTAGTAAAGCTTAGTACCCTAAATCAGATGGTCATCAGAAAAAAGAACTATTCAAATATTGTAAGATATGTTTTGTGCTTGTGTATTAGATTTAGGATGAAGTTACTTGCCTTGGTAGAATTTACCTATAATAGCAGTTTTTAGTCTACCATTGGTATGGCACCATAGGAGGCTCTTTATGGCAGAAATGTACCGGTTCATTAGGATAAAATTGGTGAAAAGAGAATTTTAGGTCCAGAAATCATCGATAACGCAATTCTGGCAATCAATAAGATCAGAAACTGCATACAAGTGGCTCAAGGCCAACAAAAGATTATGCAAATAACCGAAGAAAAGACCTAAATTTTGAAGGTGGTAAAAAGGTTCTTGAAAGTTATACCTATGAAAAGTGTCCTAAGGTTTGGTGAGAAATGCAAGCTGAGACGGCGGTAGGTGGGACCTTTCAAAATTCTTGACTATGTTGGTAAAGTAGCATATCAATTAGCTTTACCACCCGAACTTTCTATCTTGCATGATATGTTTTACGTGTCTATGATAAGCAAATATGTAAACGATCTGAGTCATGTGGTGAATTATCAAATACTAGATGCTCAGAAAGACTTATATTAGAAAGAAGTTCCAATTGCTATTTTGGACAGAAAGGTACAGAAATTAAGGACTAAGAAAATTCCATTAGTCAAGGTTTGGTTCCGATATTACGGGATAGAGGTTATTACTTGGGATACAGAAGCAGAAACTAAAGTCAAGTATCTGACACTATTTGTTTAATTTAAGGTAATTTCGAGGAAGAGTTTTTTTAAGGTGTAAGGGATGTAAGGTCCGAAAATTTATATTCTTAAGTTGGTTGATAAAACCCATTTAAGAAACGAGTTATGGAAGCTGAACTCATTTAAGATTATGAAAACAAAAGTCATAAGTTAATTAAAAGCCCAAAAATTTAAGACATTAAGTTTAAGTATATTTGGTTAGAAAGATTTAATGAATAATTAGATTGTCACAATGATCATATGCATGATATTTCACCTAGACAACCTAGGTTTAAATCATATAGATGTTTTTATAAAGTATTGTTATAAAATTATTTTTTAGTTAAAAACTCCTCATTTGCTCATTAAGAATAATTACATTAAGTTAATTGGATGGCATAATTGTTTTATTAGTGGACATTCGTAGAGATTGGTTACAAATTATATGAATAGTTCATTTCTTCTATTTTTCATTATATAAATATTTTATATAGCTTTTTATAAGGATTATTTCCTTTATGGGCTTAAAACTCTTTAAATTTTTAGTTAAAGACTAAATTTAACAAGGTTAATAAGAATATAACTCTCCCATTTAGTTTTTTTTTTTTTTCACTAAAAATGGAATGTTACAAGAAGAGAAAAGTCACTTTTTCACTATACTTCTTTACAAATCCGAATTTACTTTTCTTTTCTCTCAAAAATATATTTTATGTTAAGTTAAGCTTAAAGAAATAATAAGGGTGTGAAGGAGACGGGCTTTTACACATTTTGTTCCTTTATATTTCAAGAAAATTAAGGTACATGGTGCTAAGTATTTACCCTTATATGTATGTTTTTTATGGATGTTAGAATTTTTGAAGTTATAAATAAAGAAGTTTATGTATGATCGGTTTCTACAATCACAAGAGATTCTTCAGAATCATGAATTTGCCAATATTCATCAATGTGAAATGTTAAATTCTTTCTTATCACTTTGTATATATGTTTATGCTCAAAAGGGTGCACCATGTGATATTCGTCCTCTTGAGCTTAAAGCTCACACCTTCTATGTTGACAAATTTTTCAGATTAAAGGATGGTCGAAGAAGTGAGATTTACGTGGATTGTGGAGGATCTAAAGGGAGAAAGGTGCTTTACTTGTATAATTAGTCACATTTGAATAGTTTCTAATCCATACTAGTTATACAACTTATGTTTAATTTCTAGAAGATGTTAGTTTATCTTTCTTGAAGATATCCTAGTTTTTTTATGTGAATATTTAAATTTTTAATTGGTTGACGTATGCAAATAATTAAAGTCGCAAAAGAAGTTAAGATTATAAGTGAGACTTATAAACAAAAATTTTCAGCTTACTGCCTGAACTATCACATCATTTCAAACAGAATTCTTCGAATTATTGGACAAAATTAGTGAGTTTTATAAGATTGTGAATTCGATAAATGGTCCAATTAAGTTTGATCGTTGGGTAGCGCTTGCTGAATTTAACTCAGTTAGTGCACGCTAACTTTCATTTTAACCATTCATTTTAGTGTCATTATTTAACAAATCAAAGTTATCTATTTTAAATCATTTGTTTCCAATAAATTTTAAAACTTGTAATAGAATGCAAGGGTAACTACAAAATTAAAATAAAATTAATAAAAAAATTATTTAACCCGAATTTTTGAAAGAAACAAAAGGAACATTATTGTTTTTGTACGAATTTCAAATTCCAAGATTTAGGCTCTTACACCAGTCACTTGGCTAAAAAACAGCTCTAAACCTTAGCCAACAACAAAATTAAAGGACTATGCTTGGCCTTGTATGTACACGAGAAATATTAGTCCAGATTTTGATAGAATCATCCTAAACTTCAGTAAAATAAGCCTATGCTTACTGACAACCAATTGCTTGACAAGTGTCACAAAGAACAAACCTCAACAAAATCTTGAAAATTGTACCTAATTATGACTTCCAACAAAATAATTAGATATAAAACCATAATACCCTAAAAATGTCTATGACTACATGAAATATCCTGAATTTCATTTTACATACTTGGCCAATATGATTCATGCATTACTTGCTATTTATATTGTCGTTGCATTTGCATTAATAGTTCAAATTTGTTCTCTCTTATTATGGTGCATTTGAACATTAAAGTTTTATGATTTCTATATGGTATTAGGATTCGATCCCCGACCTAGGTGGTGAATCTTACATTGAGTTAGGGTAGAAATTTAGGTTAATCTAGAATGTTAGATATTATATGTTAAAAAAATTATAAACTTGATAGTGTCGGAATCATTACCTGCAAAGTTTCACGCTTTTAATTTAGTTCCTAACCCTAATTAAGTCTTTTACATACTTGGGACATGAGATATGAACACAATATTATAAGGTTCATGTGAAGTTATGAATATTGAAGTGCAAATTATTGAAATTGATCGAAGATCGAGTGTAAATCAGATAGTTAATTGAGTCAATGATGGTACTCGATAAAACATATTGTGTTCTTAGGGCAAGTAAAATAGGTTTTAAATAAATTAAAATAGGTCTAGGACACTTGATTTGTACCTACCAAAATAGATGGAAAATTAGAGTTTTACAACAAGAGAACACTTCATGCTTAGTACGCGTCATGCTTGTTGACTTATCGTTATAATGGTCAATTCTTTTATTCCTAATCAAGCATAAAACTCTTCATACATGTAGTATTTTAACTCCTAAGTTATACATAACTCCTCCAAGGATAGGTACAAAAAAATAAGATTTATATTAAAAGGAAGACACCTCTTAATGCTTGATGATGTGTCATCTTTACATCCAATACCTTTAATCTTATGGTCTCCATCACATCTCCTAAGTACTTCACATAGGATAGATATATATCATAATAGTCACCTATGGCTCCAAATATGATGAGGGAAAAGTCAAATTTTGCTGCATGAAGTCACATTATGCTTAACACATATCATGCTTTTAACATGGTTGCATGCAACATTTTTTTAAATCCTTAAGCAAGATCATGACCCCAACCCTTTAAGACTCTTCATATACTCCCTATTAAGATATTTAGCTTTCAAGTTATCCCCAAGTGAAAGAAAAAGCAAAGGAAGTAGAAACAAGAAGTTGGAAACTGAATTTCTGGATAGGTGAGTTTAGCTCACGATTTTGAGGGTTATTTTCATTATTTTTGAAGGTGTTACAATCTCTCAAGCCTCTGAAATTGCTTGATATGTTGGGGGTTGTTTTGAGAATGTGATTACGGCAAAAAGAGAGAAAATTGGTAGAGATATATTGAGTGAAACAATTGGGACAGAAACTGCATAATTGCTAGATTTTGCCGATTAAACCTTTGATTTTGGATAAAACCTTAGGTATAACTTGTATTTATTAATATTAATGTTTTTATATATGACTAAAAAGTATATAAATGACCTTTAATAGGCTAGAACTCGAGTTGTGGTATGTTACTCCAAGTGAAAGTCAAAACAGCCATAATAAAATTCTTTATTTGGTGTTCGGTAAAAAGGATTAATTTTCAGGTTGTAAGTCGATTATTTGAGATGAACTAATAACAAATTTACCTGCACATATATGTTATATAAGCGTGGTAAAATTTTAAAAGGAATGAATGCGATTAAGGGTGTGAAAAATGGATGAAACATGATATAGCAGCAACTAAAACTCAAAAACAAATTCTATCTAATTTGGTAGTTTGCATAGTTTTTATGCACTAATCATCTCTAAGGGTTAAGAAATTAATTTTAATACGTTTTAGGTCGTTAGAGACAATTAAATGATGCTGACATTCATAACTAGACTAGGAAAATAACGAAATTTATGGGATTGTATTGGAGTACAATCGGTAACTTGATGTAGTAACACTATCTGAACTATTTTGGCATTGATGTTCATAGGAAGGAGTCTTGTATGTGTTAAGGTTATCGAATTGAGGATCGTGTTTAATATTAGATGGTAATACAAGTTATTTTTTGACGTTTGGCAAAAAGGTGACTTGACCTATACGCAATAGAAAGACACAAAAAGATGTAAATTAAAAATATATTAGTAATAATTCGATTTAGTGCTAGTAATTCTTCTCAGTTACTATTAGTTGATAACAATACTTAGTAGTTTGTATCTCTACTAAATCAATTGCAAGCAAAATAGATGCATTAGGGTTGACACAAGTTGATTACTTGACTATAGAAAGAGCTTGTAATAGATGAAAATGGTTTAATAAATATATTAGTTTTTATCTTCCAATAGAATTAATTTTTTTGAGTATATTTGATGTAGTTTTTCTGATAATAGATTTTGTAAGTGATTTTGTTTAGAATGTGAGACTAAAATTATTTAATTAGAAAAATGTATGAATGAAAATGAATTTTATATAATCTCTACATAATAAAGACATGTACGAATGTTATGAAAAAGAACCAAACTTGACTAGTCCGAAGGGGTCTGAAAAATTAAACCCTTGTAAATGACCAAATAGCCCTACAAAAGAAAAACAAAAGGTAAAATCATAACTATAAATGTTTCAAAGCACAATTTGAAAAAGAACAAATTTGTGAAATTTTTTGAAAAATCAAGATATCTGATAAGATGTTGCGACCTAAAACAGACAACAGTTACATAAATAAACAATTTATGGGTCACAATAACATATATAGTCATAAAATTACACATCATAAAATTGTTTTTAGAGTCAAATTACAATTAACTGGTTTACAATAAATTTTCGTCCCATCCAACCCCACTTAACCATTGTCTCCGCCACCTCCACCTCAATCAACCACCATCTCTACCACCTAAATTATCGTCCTTCCCCAGTGAGTGCATAGATTCCGAACCTCCTTCTCCTCCTCCTTATCCTCTCCTTTCCCTTCCCCAATCGTATCCAGACCAACACTACTGTCCCCGAATGGTCTCCATCGATGCCACGTAACTTTCTCCAATTTCCTTCAAAAAATAGGTATATATTCATCTGCTGCATTGCCTTAACAGTAGTGCCACCACCATTCTGTCGCTCCTCTTCATTTTCGTCCACAGCCACCTCCCTCACACTTTTCCAATTCTCCACTAAGAGATTGGTGGAGATTAAGCAGCACCACCTCATAGTAGCCAAACCTATAGCCATCGTCGGACTACCGAATCTAGAACCGCCAAACCGTTCCAACTGTAGTGTCATCGCAATGTCCTCATCCTTACTTTCTCTTGAAGCCATCCCCAGATCCATCGAACCAAGTCAGACTACAACATCAACATTCTCAATAGTCATAATTCCAACATTCTCAAAGGGTTTTTCGATGCTTTTAGAATCCAGGTTAGTCGAATCTGCAGATTCAACAAGGCCTTTCAAGACTATCACAGGTTCAGGCTTGAGTTTAGACTTTGCAGTGTGTTGATTGAAAATTTTTGAAGATGAAGGTATAGAGAAAGGGTGAGAGGAGTGTTTTTGACGAGTCTTCATGGTTGACAAAGAAAGGGCAAGATAAAGGTCTTGAGTTTATTAATGACCGAGGGTTTTCTTATGGTGGAAGAAGTGTCGTTCTTGGGTAGTAGATATTCTGATAATATTTTTTATACCTGATTTTTGAATGGTAACTTAAAAGCAGTGTTCTAAAAATTTTGTCTAAATGACATCTAGGCGCTACCTAGGCTCGAATATCTGGCAAATGCCTCGCTTCCCGTCTAAACTTTTTTTCCCAATTCCTAAACTACTGAATTTTTCTCCTGTCTTCCCTAAACATTCTTTATTAGTGTTTTTTTTTTAAAGTCTTTTATTTGACTTTAGCTATTAAACCTTTTATTTTTTAAAAAAAACTTTTCATTTGACTTTAATTTCAAGTTTTTAAAAGATTTTATCTATACAGAAGTAAAAAATTATTTTATCTAAACAATTATATAAGATTTAAGCCATGGTGCTATCTACATTATCTTATTATGATTTTGAGTATTTTGTTGCAAACTCCAAAAGCATGTATGAAGTTTCCATAAATCTATTAAGTAGTATTTGTCTAGTTGAAAATCGAAACTATGAAAAATATTCCAATTTTTGCATTTTCAAAACTTGAAAATTTTATAGTTTGGTAATGGTAGAAATTATTAAGTAAATATAGTATTTCATAATTTAGATGTTTGATATGTATTATTTTAATTTATTAAATAATTTTTAAAATGATTAAAAATTTAAAATAACATTAAAAATAAGAAAACACATTTTTACAACTAAACTTCACTCAATCTTGCTTAAGCTTGTAAAGCTTGAAGTTTCACATTCCGTCTAATCATACGTTACGTTTTTAGAACGCAGATTAAAAATGTAGGGTAAGAGGTAATTTTTTCAATTAAAAATGCTAGTTGCCAAGTGGAGTGGGCCTGATGTCTATAGCGGACCCACAATTGACTTTGGTCGACCTGCCCGGTTTAAATTTGTAAACTAGTTCCCATTGTTAGAATTTAGAATTCGAAAATCAGATGTTTTATTACTTAATATATTATTACTAGATAAATATATTATTAAATTAAATTAATTTATAAATCTACCCTCCCCTCCACCCCATCTCATTTCCCTCAAACCTTGTTCTCTCTCTACATATCCTCTCTCTCGCCACTGTCGTCGCCACCACGACCAACACTAGCGAACACCACCATCACAATCTGAAGTGGTGATTGAAATGGCATCATTTGATGCGACGACATCTGAAGCAGCGACCACCAGTATTCCCTTTTTCATATCACCGTGGGTATCTATTCAAAATTTGTTGCGTCTCTGTGGGCGAAGTTGGCGTCGCGCCTCTATTGCGTCTCTGTGGATAGAGGTGCTGGTCGGTAAGGATTTGTGCAGTGGTGATGTGTGTAATGTGGTTCGTACACTAAAGCTAGTGGTGGTGGTGGTGCGGTGAGTGGAGATGGGGTGGCACACAGTGATGGTTTTGAGGTGGTTCTTCCTCCAACCTGCTTGGTTGGAGTTTTGGAATATGTGATGATGGTGATGATTTTTGCAGTGGTGTTGTAGGGTGGGTGGAGAACAGGGTGCAGTGGTGACAGTTTTGAGGTTTCTGAGGTGGTTTCTTCCAATCTAGGTATGGTGGTGATGGGCTTTCCGATGTGGTTTATTTCTCCAATTTGGGTGCATTGGTGATGGGTTTCCTTTGTGCTAGGCGTAGTTGGTGGTTTGGGATCGTTTTTGTTGGTGGTGCAAATGGAGGTGCTGCCTGGAGCAGTGGAGATGGCAGTGGTGGTCGTGGTCGAGTTGGTGGTTGTGGTTGCGAGTGTTGGTCACAAATTATTCGGTTGATTGTAACCATTAACTTAGTTAATTTGTGACCAATAAACAATATAAATTGTGATCTTGACTTAAAAATATGTTAATATGTGATTGATAATTTGTGACTGTATAATAAGTTGTGACTTATAATATTCGTAATTTGTGATCAAAAATAGATCGTGACTTATAAAATTTTAGATTTGTGATTGATGAACAAATGTGACCTATAAAATTTTTATATTGTGACCGTAAAATAATTTGTGGCATAAAATTTCTTATTTATGACGGAAAAATAATAAACGACTAACTAAATCTTTATTTGTCATTAAATTTTATAGATATGTGACCTAAATATATTTAATTAATAAATAAATAAATTAAATCATAATGAATTTTAATAAAAATCTACTTTTTGAAATTTAAAACTTGTTTTCTTGATTTTAAGCGCTTGTCTGGTAGAAATTATCATTTTAATTTGTAGAAAAATTGTGACCATTGCTTTTTAATTTGACATGCATTTATGGCAAGAAATCGGAGATGGTAGCCGCAATGTTGGACCAATTTATGATAGAATGACCATTTTGCTCCAAATAGTTAAATCATTGTTTATGATAAATAGGCAATTTAGGTGTTTCACTGATAGATCTTCAAACATTGCTGTCAATATGAGTCTCATATGCCAGTGAGTAACGGTCTGATAATTGCTCCAAAAAAAAAAAAAAGCACTACTAGACAACCCCTAAAAAGCACTACTAGACAAAAATGTGTGATACCTAGCCCCTGTTTGATCAACATTAAATTCAATTACATTACATTTCATTTTTCTCTCTCCTATTTTCAACCACACAATCGTCCATAAAATAATATTACACGTAAATCGAAAATATTTCTTTTTTTTTAATCATTTATTTTTCTAAAAAATATTATTTCCCCCATTTCCATTTTCAGATAATGGGGATCAAAGAGGGCTTAATCCTACTTATGAATTTTCGATTAGTGTGCCTTCTAAAGTCTTCAAGTACAACTATTTCTAGCTACGTAATTGCAAAAATTTCAGGTAGGGGTACCGTACAGGATTGGTCCACGTCAAGTGAATTCCTCAAGTTTTCCCATCTCGTCCTAGTTCGTGCAGTGAACACGTATAGATATATACATACATAATACATACAAAGAGAGGGAATATAATTCGAGCGAAAATCTGGAGAGAGAGAGAGAGAGAGAGCGAGGTGGAATGGAGGAACGGAGTGGCAACGCCAGCGAAGAGGTGCTGGGGTCTAGCTCAACAATGGAGAAAGTTGCTGCGGCTAAACAGTACATCGAGAATCACTACAAGAATCAGATGAAAAACATCCAAGAGCGCAAAGAAAGGTAGGTATGGATATATACACAGATGATATACACGGGTATCTACAGTAAGTCGTCTTAAAAATGTAATGGAGTAGGACTACAAATAAATTAGCTTGATTTTGTAATTTAAGTTTGTACAAACCAAGATCTATTGTTGCTTTGATTTTTTGGATTTTTTCCCCAAGTAGTTGCTAGATAAAGTTTTAGGTCATTGACATTTTTACATAACTCGAATTAGGAATGCGTACATATCCTGAAATTTAGTTTATGGTTTGTTAATTTTTTATGGGAATCAGAAGGGTATCTTTTTATAATTAGTTCTTGTCATTGCGGTTATTCTGCGAAAGCTCTATATTCAGTTTGGAGCTCAGTGATTATTGCCATTTAGAAGTACGGGTTTATAGGGGGATCTAGTTGGAAGAAACTATCTTGATTTGTTGGTGGTGGGGGGGGGGGGGGGGGGGGGTTT
>NC_036244.1:8597718-8609303 GCF_002742605.1 Olea europaea var. sylvestris | reverse complement strand
ACTTTTGTTTGTTTGTGGGGGGGGGGGGGGGGGTGGGGGGGGGGTTTAATTTTTTGAGTTGAGGAATGAGTCCCTAACTAAGGAATATGGATTGTGGGCAATTTGTAGGTTAGACCAGAATGGATGATCACTTGCAGTACTTTCTATGATATTTGCACTTAGTTTAGATAGGAACATTGACCAAGAGTAGATTCCTGCTTGGAATTTGAGAAGCAAATTTTAGGAAGAGTTGATCCTTAAGATGGAAGCTGTTGCACATCACGTCAGTGTCCACCAATAATATGGAAGGAAGGCCGTTTCATTGCATCGACCAATAATTTCGAAGGAGTGCTGAATTTGTTCCTTTTTCATGTGAATGGCTGGATTTGTGGTTGGGCGCTGCTGAAATCTATCCAAATGAAACTAAATTTCCCTTGGACTGGGAAAATAGACAAATTATATGCTGTTTGTGTCTAATATATAGGAAAACAAATTAGTGGTAGGCAATTCACGTGGTCAAAGATGTCATCATTGGCTCTGTTCGGACATTTGTTTAAACCATTCATTATAGTCTGTAGTCATCTTGTGAAGTGTGGACTTGTTCGTGTGAAACTCCGCAAGCGTATGAGATCGTTGTACAAGTAATAATTGTGATAAGAGAGTTATCGTTCCCACAAGGAATAATGTCTAATATCTTAGCTTTTATTAAATTCGAAGTAATCTAAAATAAAAAATGTTGGTTCGTATGTTTTCTATACTAATCCTAAACTAACAAATCAAATAAACTATTTATCTTATATGTGAATATTTGTATTGGAATCGTGAATCTCCCAATTGTCATTTAATTCAATTCTTAATTCATAATTTAGTAAATTCATGTATTCAAGACACCGATAATCCACTTTTATTCAATATTCTTTCCAAGATGTATTAAATCTTTGTTTAACACGGCCCGATCCTATTTCTAGTCCGAATTCGTATGAAAACATGCATTGATTCACAAGATTTATCGCACATGATTGCACATGCTATAGATATTATTTCTAATACATATTGTCCATGTGTTGATTTTACCGCATTTTAGACTTCTTGTAAGTATTCCTACACTACAACATTCAACTTACTATCTAATTGATGATCAAGCCATTAAATAGTTCAATGAGAATGCAAAACCAATCAAGAAAAATCATAAAATACTAAATTAAGTGTCTTGAATTAAAATAAACAAACAATATGGTTTATCATTCATCTAATAAAATGAAAAACTTAGCCAACCATTCTAATTATTAAATTATACATTAAATAATAAAAAGACATCACCCATATCGAAAAAATATGGAACAAAATAGAGAAATCCACTTTCTTGAATGAAATCTTGATTTTGGATGGATAATCTTCAAGAATCTAGCATCCCTTGATGTTGATGATGTAGCCTCGTTCTTCACCTCCAAAATATGTTGAATCTATGAATTTTTAAGTCTAAGGGAGGTTCTTCAATGATGTGGGCGTACTCTCCTATTTGTATGATGCCAAAGAGACTTATTACCAAAATAAAATAAGTTAACCTAAATTCTTCCGCGTTTAACATTGAGGCGCCTGCCTAGTGTAATCTAGGGCGCGCACTTGGGAGCCTTGGGGTGCCTCAATAGCCTCCTTTTTGGTTGGGGAGCATGTGCCTCTCTTGCAGGCGAGGGCGCGCCTTGACTAAGTTCCAGCCGAACAGTTTTTAGTTATTTTGTCATAACTTTCTCTTCCAATATCCGATTTGGGTGATTGAAAGTGCATTGGAAAGCTTACTCAGAGGGTTACAATCCTTCTTGAAATATCAATTTTTCAATTCGAAAGTTTGCTATGCCAAAATTGGGTCTCAATATGAGATTAAAAGTCTGAAGTATAACATTTTCAGTTGAAAGTTGATGTATAATAATATTTTGACTATAATTTATCCCTTTGACTTCTTTTCTCTTCTAATTGACCCCGAGCACTCTCAAATCTTCATCGTGAGGTCCGAAACAACTTTTGAGTATTTGCATTTTAATCCGAAACTTTGGATTTGCTTCATTTTACCCCATTTTCCATTCGTTCTTCCAGTTCTTCTTCGAAACATGAATTTTTCGTAATAAAAGCAATAAATAACAAATTTGGTACTAATCTGTCTAAAGAATAACAAAATATCATCATTTAGGATCCGAAAGAAGTGTAGAAACTACACTTATTAGTGGACAAGAGATGATGTCTAAAGTGTCTTAGGGAAATCCAATTGTTGTCTACATATTCAGGAACAGTATTAGATACAGGATCCAGACAAATAATTTTGCGTCTGATTTTGGATGAGACTAATTCAATCAGTAGCATTTTTTATTTTTATTTTTATTTTTATTTTTATTTAAATTAACATCTGTTACATTCACCGATACCTATTTTGATGGCTAAGAATTAATGTTACTTACCATTAATATCTTGAGATCTTGATATCCTTGTACAGAAGGGAAAATAAAATTTATGCTTTTCTTGAATGTTGTTACTACCAATGGTTAAATCTGGCTCATATGAAGGCTACAGGCTCATCAACTTCATGGAATTCAGTTACAATTCTACATTCCAGATTAGTGTTGCAGATTCACTAGTTAAGTTTTGACGTTCTATGCTTTTCACTTTAGGCGATGGATATTAGAAAGAAAGTTAGAATCGTCCGACTTTCCCAAAGAAGAACAGATAAATCTCATCAAGGATTTAGAGCGAAAAGAGACAGAATTTATGCGATTGAGAAGGAACAAGATATGTGTAGAGGATTTTGATCTTTTAACCATAATTGGGCGAGGAGCTTATGGTGAGGTTGGTGATTTGCATGCACTTCTCTCTTTAGCCTTTATAATTTTTATTTTCTCCAAGTTATCTTGCCATCTTATTGCGATTTTTCGTGTATGAATTGCATTGGTAAGATGAAGACTCTACTAGATCTCAGTATTTCCTTAAGTGAACGTTTGTCCCAAACAGGGCGGGCCTAGAACTTGACTTCAGCGTGGGCTATAATTTAGCGTTGGACTAGACATGGATATAAAGAGTGGGCTAAATATTTTTTGGGCCTATTTGAAGTAAAAACAAAGTTGGAGCCAATTTTTAGTGAAATGGAAAGGGAAAAGAATTATCTTCCCAACTCCACACTGGGCTACAGCCCAATAATTTAAAGGCATACTCGAAAAAGTTTCTGAAGTATGATTATATGACTTCTTTCCATCAGTTGATTATCAAGAGTGCTTAATTTGTGTCATTCATTTGTGCATGCATCTTATCCCTGATATTTCACTTTGCTAGGTACTAGACATTATTTTTAGCTTTTGTTCAGTAAAACATAAGCATGATATATGACTTTTTTCTATCAATTGATTATCAAGATTGCTTTATTTTTCTTATTTTAAATCATTTGCACATGCATCTTATCCCTGATATTATCTTTGCTAGGTACTTGATATTCTTTTGGCTTTTCTTTAGTAAACGTAAGAAAAATAAATATATTTTTCAATCCATACACCGATTTATTGTCCTCTTTGCTTCTCATAAATTTCAAATCATCAGGTTCGATTATGCCGGGAGAAAAAATCTGGCAATATTTATGCCATGAAGAAGTTGAAGAAATCTGAAATGCTTTCAAGAGGACAGGTTAGTAATAAATAGGAGCTTTCTTATTAGTCAAACAACTTTCTTTGACCCGGTAGCTGGTGCATTGGTCCTTCAGTATTTACTTCACTTAACATGCTCAGTCTCTTAATTGGTGGCTGCTTGTTTTGTGGCATGCAATATTTTTATCATACTGCAGTGTGGAAAATATCAATTGATGTTAGTGGATTCTAATGTATCAAGAATCCTAATGCATCAACATCAATAGATCTCCTGGGGGGGGGGGGGGGGGGGGGGAGAACCTAACTTGTGATGGCAGCCCAAACCTTTCATAAATAAATATTTTTTCATAAATAAATATTTTATTATGAAGGCATTGAAAATGAGGATCTGATTAAGTGCAAAGATTCAATATGGAGATTGAATCTAGCTACCTGAAACTCAGGAAAAAAAAAAGAAAAAGAATAGAGCCTAAGCCTATCCTAAATACCATATGTCACAAAAAGGAAAAGAAAATACAAAAACTCCTCTACTTTTGTCTTAAGATGTAACGCCCCGAATTCTTATAACACAATGCATTACCAAATATGAGTCTTTAACATAAACCTTCAAACATGCGAGATTAAGAAATGTTTTTTAAATTTAAATTAATTAATAAATATTGTAAAGTCTTGACCATTTTAAACATATGGACTTGAGAAGAATATAGAACAAAATGATTTGGAATGAGTTTTAAAGAAATCGACAAGTTGAAAATAGTTTTTCTCCGATTGTGTTGTGAGTTGCAAAATTGATTTGACCTAGCAAATCTCGACTAAAAATTATGAAAATTTATCAGCGAGTATAAAACTCGTATAACATATAAAAATTTGGGCTTTGAACAACGAGGTTTGAGGCCCCCAAATATTTTTCAAACAGGCTAAACTATATCCCTGAATTTGATCTGTCATAGTTTACTAAAAAAAATGCTACAATAAATTCCACGGGACTCCGATCAACTTGTTTTCAATTGCATATGATAGATAACTCATAAGGGATCATTTTCCAATTAAAAACATGCTGAAATTCCAAAAACATATATTGTAGTAAATTTTGAAAGACAAGTACAGAATGCTGAAAATTTATAAAAACATTCCTAAACGTTAAAATTTACTGTCTCAAAATATAAACTTAAACTACAAATCTTTGGACACCTCAATGGTTATTAAACGTAAAAAGCGACAATCTAAATCATAAGAAATCAATTTCTTTAAAATAAAATATGCCATTCATGTCGAGACACTAAGGATCTTTGATTACTCTGAAAATATTAGATAGGAATGAGCATATCAAAGAAATATTTAATAGGCTACACATGCTGTATGAACATAATAATCATTCATCGAATCATGTATTCTTACATATTGCCTTCATAAATAAGTAAACCGATGCTCAAAAGATTCTAAAGATTCTACTTAAAGTTTTGATGAGCTTTTGTGACCATCAATTAAACATATAATTGGAACTTTACATACTTCATGAGCAAACATAAAGAATAACATGGTGAATGACAATTAAATTCATAT
The DNA here is from genome assembly GCF_002742605.1 of Olea europaea var. sylvestris. NCBI lineage: Eukaryota > Viridiplantae > Streptophyta > Magnoliopsida > Lamiales > Oleaceae > Olea > Olea europaea. The sequence continues at coordinate 8,604,141 of NC_036244.1, read as the reverse complement.
AACGATCAACTTAGTGCAAGGATCCTACCTTAGTTCTAAATGATACAGTAATGACTACGTCAAATGGTATTCCTTTCAAATCTTAGAGGTGAAAATGGCTCTGCTTTTCTTTATAAATAATCTGATGAGGTATATCAAAAATGGCGTGAAAATGAGAGGCTATTGCATAATCTCCTATGAAAAAATGAAAACTAGTCTTGCCAGATTAGATGCCCCAAGTGATTTGGTCTCCCATAAATGTTTATCAATCCCAACAATGTAATTTAGTTTTTACCTTAATAGTAGTGCAAGCCTCTTAACTATGTATTAAATAAATTTTTTATTTTTTATTTTTCCTAGTCAAGATATGGAACTATTACACAAAATTTAAGCTCCAAATTGGTCAAATGGGGTTACATAGAATTCAAATGAAAAACTAATAAACTAATCCTAATTATCTTAAATTCAAATCTAGATATCAAATTCAATTTGTCTAGTGGCACATGTGGTTGCTAGACTTGTTAAGATGCTTAATTAACATTAGTTAAATATAGATTTCTTTGAGCTACAAAAACATTAGCCTAATTTATCCGAAATAACTTTTTCTCGAGTTTAAAATTCACCATTGAATATAAGCTTCGAAATAAGTCCAATATTGATAGGAAATTCTAGCTAAATGAATAGTTGATTATTTGACCGAATAAAAATAATGATGTCAACAGTTATTTTCATATCAGTCTCTCAACATCTCTAAAATAAGAAAAAGTATCAAAATGGAATAAACGAAATTTTATTTTTGGACGCTACATAAGAGATTCATTCTAGGAGACAAAAACAATGACAAAATTTAACTCTATTCAAAATTGTGCATTTCCAAGCGATTCCCCTTCCTTTGCATGACCTTTTGTGAATGACCTAAAAATTAATGGCAAAGGCAAGAGTTCAAATAATGAATCCCTATTACTTCTTTCCGCTTCCGTGTCTCCTTTATCTTCTCTAAATGTTTTTCGTTTTTGCTCTTTAGATGATTAAAAAACACAGTGATGCAAAATGGAAAGTATATTATAAATGTAAATGAAATCAAATCAATTAGTATAGAATTTTCCATTATTGTGTTTTATTGACTTTAGTAAGATAGTTGAGTTTGTCTCCTTTTCAAAAAAAGATCCCAGTTTTCCTTACTAGTTGCAATTTTCCTTTTTAGATATAATTTAGAACCTATACCAAGGGCTTCTTGATTATAATAAAGTGCGCTTGATTATTGAATAAAATACAATCTTCTTTCTTTCTCTTAATTGTTCTTTTGCTCATTACATCTCATCAATTAAGGAATACCTATCGGAGGTGATCTAAATGTGCCTCTTGGGACTGACTATAGATTAAGATGTCATAGAAATAGACCATAAGAAACTTTTCAATAAAAGGTCGCAAGACATTGCTCATAACCTGCATGAAAGTACTCGGTGCAATAGACATCCCAAAAGGCATGACCAACCATTTGTATAAACCATCTTGAGTCTTAAATGCCTTTTTTATTCATTCCCTGGTCTAATTCTAATTTGATGATAGCCACTCCGTAGATCAATTTTGGAGACTTGCAAAAATCCTGCCAACTCATTTAACATATCCTCAAGGCATAGGATAGAAAATCGATATTAAACAGTGATTTTGTTGATGGCGTGACTATCAACACACATGTACCAAGAGCCAATATTATTAGGGGTTAGTAAGATCAAAACCACACCAGGGCTAAGGTTAGGACAAACTAAACCTTTATTTAATAAAGCCTTAATTTGCCTATAGATTTCAGCTCGCTCAGTGGGGTTTATCCTATAGTGGGAGTAATTTAGTAATTAGGAATCAGTGAAGAGATCGATAGCATATTGATTATCTTGCATGGGGGGAGCTCATAAGGTAGGGTGGTAAGAGTAATACCACTTAACTCATTTTGTAGAGGAGCAATCTTGGGTAGAAAGTCGATGTGTGAATAAGAGGAATGTGAACAAGCTTTGCCAACCAAGGCCAACATGAGCCGAGTGTTGTGAATCAGGCAAGCAAGTGCAGAGAGAAGGAAGGCATCAAACGAAAATTGTCTTCGATCGGGGACAAACCCCACGGTGGGTGGCAGCAAAATGAACGACAATAAAGAATATGAACAGCAGCAATGGACAAGTTGCAAAGGAGGGTGATGTGAGGAAGCAGACGGCGAGGCGATAAGAAAAGAGGAAAATATGTGACACTTAATAAATATCATAGGTATGCAGGCGTACAGTCACACAGGAGTAGTACAGCAGCAGCAAGGGAAGAAGGTGGTGGTTTTTGGTTGGTGGAGTTGAATGTCAGTGGCAGAAATGGGGGAAGGGTTGTGGGAGAGATGGATTGTGTGTGGGTTTTTGGTTGTGAGCTCTTTGGGCTTATCTGTAATTGGGCCTTTTAGTGGATGAAGGTTTGATGTTTGTGGATATGTAACAGTTGATATATGTGGGTGTAAGGTTTACGTATAGTGTGGATTATATATAGTGGGCTGAGATTTGAGAACAACAGCAACAAGTTTATGATGGCTCTGCAATTGAAATTTTCAAACTCCATTTTTTTTTTTTAAATTTGACAATGAACAAATAGAACGCAGAATTTAAATCTCTGAATTTGTCTTTTGCTGCCCTGTTGAATTTTTTTATTTTTTTATTGTTTCTGCTTTTTAATTGTTGAAAGGAAAATAAAGATTGGTGGCTATGGCAGTTAGGTTGAATGACTTTAATGGAGGTGGGCTGTTATATGGGTTCAGTTTTCTTTTGGGAAGATTGGGTGGTGCCTGCTGTAATACTTCATGTGAGTAACAGTACGGCCAAAGGAGAGCGTCAAGCTTTGATACCAAATTAATGATAAGTGTAACGAACAAAAGAAAAATTAAGAGAAAGAAAGGAGAAGGAAGAGAAATGAGAGGGAGATTTTATTTTATTCAATAATCAAGTGTGCTTTGTTACAATTAAGGAGCCTCTTTTTATAGGTTCTAAATTACATCGAAAATGGAAAATTACAATTAATAAGGAAAACCAGGATTTCCTTTTAAAAAGGAGACAAGCTCAACTATCTTACCAAAGTCAATAAAACACAATAATGGAAAATTCTATTCTAATTGATTTGATTTGGTTTATGCCTAGAATATACCTTTCATTTTGCATCACAGTTTGTTTGAAGAGAAGAAATATAGATTGCTGATCTACGAGTTCAGACTTGCAGCATGGAAGCCTCTATAGTTTAGAAGGCATAGATTTGCTTGCTTCAGGCTTTATATACTTGATGTTAGTAGTAAAAGGTTGAACAGAAGTGAGTTAATATTTTAACCAGCTCTAGACAGAAGCAATTTATTCCACTGATATAGACTAAATATACGGAACTGCTTAATATCAAAATAGTTCTGATACTGAGTCAAGGTGAGGCTAAAAGGTGAATGGTATGACATGTTCCTTTGCCAAAGCTCCTTTGAAACATCACCACATTTGTTTGTAAGGGTGATTAGTTAATTTTTTGTTTTTACATTTTTTAAAAGAATCAATTGACAGAAGCATATTGAAGGCATGCTTGGCTAAGCTTAAAAAGGGTAAAAGTTACTCTCAAACATGTAAAGTAAATTAATTTTTTATAGTTCTGAAGTTATAAAATAAGTACATTTTTGAAAAGTAACTCCTACCCTAGCATTAAAATGAGTAATTTATTTCCAAATTCATCAAAAAAATCTTATTATGTTGTAACTTGCTTATTTACTTCAAAAGAACATTTTAATCATAGCTGAACATGCTCTAACTCTATTCCATTCTATAGGTTAATGTCTCCATTCCTCCAAGCATACCTTCTTTCTCTTCCTACAAATTGTTCACAAATCCTTGTCTCATTCTAGAGCTTCATCTCCAACACCACAATCATCAGCCAATTTATTGTCTCCAAAGATATCTCAAAAGGAATACGACTCCTCAAGTATACATTTATATTGCATGATTATTAGTTATGAACTGCGGATGTTTTAGCTGGTTCTTTATAATTGGCTTTATCTTATTTTAAGGTTTCAATACTTGGAATAGTTAAAAAGGTTATATTGTAAGAAAGTCAAGGTTATCCATTTATTATGAATTTCTTTTTAGGCAAGTGTTTGGAATAGTTAATAAGTAACTCTTGTAAGTAAGTCACAGTTATGAGTTATCCATTTACTATATGAAAGTCTTTCAGAAAGTGCGCACGCCTGTTGTTTGTTTGTGTAACTATGTGCCTATCTTGGCAGGTGGAGCATGTTAGGGCTGAGAGAAACTTACTGGCAGAAGTGGCCAGCCACTTCATAGTAAAATTATATTACTCTTTTCAAGATGCTGAATATTTGTATCTTATTATGGAGTATCTCCCTGGTGGCGACATGATGACTCTGCTTATGAGAGAAGACACTCTGTCTGAAAGTGTGGCTAAATTTTACATTGCTCAAAGTGTCCTGGCCATTGAATCCATTCACAAGTATAATTACATTCACAGGTGAGTCTGCAGCTCTCTCTGCATTTAACAAAGTATTGTATGTTATAACTAAATCACTGGTGAATTAAGTCATACTAAAGAAGTTGTATTGTTCAACTTTTTTTACTTTATGCCTCCTCAGGGACATAAAACCTGATAACCTGCTTCTTGATAAAAGTGGTCACATGAAGCTCTCAGACTTTGGTCTTTGCAAGCCTCTTGATTGCCGAATTCTCTCTACCTTGAATGAGAATGAGGCCATGGATGATGAGAATATAAGGCAACCAATGGATATTGATGGTCGTATTGCAGATGCTGCTAATGTTAGTAATTGGAGAAGTCCTCGTGAACAACTTCAACACTGGCGGATGAATCGGAGAAAGTTGGTAAGTATTAATCAAATTCAGAATCTTTCTTCTCTTATCCCCCCACCCAGGGGAAAACCCTCTGCTGGCTTTGAGTCATGTTTGGAGGCATGTGAGATAATGCTTTAAGTAAAAGGAAAACTCTGTAATAGGAAAATATGGAGTCAGGCTTATAAGATGTCTGTTTATACATTTGCACCAAATGTGAGGCTGTTTTTGTAACACCCCAAATTTTGATAAACATTGAAGTGTCACCAAGACTAACTTTTGTTTGTTTTAAATACGGAACTATAAAAATAATTTCTTTTAAAATAAAAATACTGAAAATCCAAAACCTTAAGTTAAACATGAAATAAACATGAACAACTAAATAATTTAGAAGCATGTGTGTGAATAAATTTAAGCCAACTAAGAATTTAAAGACATAAAACTTAAGGTATAATTTTTCCTTTTCTTTGATCCACTTGGTAACCCACATTACCATCCTGCAACAAATCCAATTGAATCGAACTAACCTGTAAAATTTTAATAAGAATGAGTATTTAAAAATACCCAGCAAGATACATGCAGTTTTCATACACAATTATACAACAATAAATAAACACTTCGTACAACTCTTCTCTTATAGAGTATATCGATGACCAAGTGACACACTCATATTAGGTCCTATTAAATTCTCGTAGGATTTCATCTCTATCTAAAGAACCTGAAGGTCCATTGACAATTCATGCATATTTAATTGAATATAAAAGTATACAGAAACAATCACTTGCACAAAAGTATCTTACCTCGCCAAATAAAATGAATTTTTGAAAGGATTCCAATATCTTTTTCCACTTTGTCGACTGCATCAATAAATTGACTTTTTCAAAATTACTCTCTCTCTACTATCTATCGTGTAAAATTTCTTGGTGGAGAATTATGGGACAATTGCCATGTAAAATTTCTTGGTGGACAGTTGCACACTATTTATAGTAAAAAAATAATAGTTGAGTCGTAGTACAATTGTGATGGAAAAACGTGTACCAAACTTGGATAGGAAATGCATTTTGATAAAACAAATCATACTATGACACGAGTACTTGGATTGATATAAAACATATAATTAATACCTATCTCACCAAAAGTAGACTCACTAACAACTACAAAGATAGAATTTGGATAAGGATTACTTTTAAATAATGGAATTAGAATTAATATAAAAATATGACTAATATTTATATTACACGTTCCCAATAAGAGAGAATTGATTTGGGTTATAAACTATGTAAAATTCTATTTATCCTGTCATCTTTCAATTGGGTCTAATTTACTGCGTTATTATCCAAAATAATTTTTTCTCTAATCGAAATTTCTAATTAATTAAGACCTACAAAAAGAGTCCAATATTGATATACTTATCTTTGTTCTATCAAAATCTAATTATTTGACCAAATAAAAATATAAGAATTTAAAAATAACTATTTCACTTTAGTCTCTCGACTATTAAAATGATAAAAATTAAAACCACCTAGAGTAAAATGATTATATTATAATTTATTTTATTTATTTATTATTTTGGGGGGGGGGGGGGGGGGGGATT
>NC_036244.1:8563098-8597712 GCF_002742605.1 Olea europaea var. sylvestris | reverse complement strand
CATTACAGTTTTGTTGTTATTATCTTTGATGCTAAGAAACATTCTGAATTTGTGAACACTTTGAATGCTTTGCTGAGTTGTATTTTATATTTCAAAAGCTTGTTAGTTCAACTGCTCTTTTCTATGGAAACTAATTTGAATGTCTTTTAGAATTCAATTTTAGGTCTATGTTAACTTTTTTTCTCTTGATGCTTTTGGAATGGGTAGAGGTAACCACTACTAGATCAACCTTCTGGATTTTGCTAATGGAATAGACTATATGATAGATGGCTGCCCATCCACAATTGTTAGATCAAATACACATTGATGTAGGATCAATATATTGATCAAGAAATAATCACAGTCACAGGAAGAAATAGGCAGCAAGAAAGGAGGGGAGGAAGGGAGAGAATGGGAGGAGAAGACCGAAGAAGAAGAGAACAAGGGGAGAAGGCAGGAGAAAGCGAAACTTATTTTCATTCAATTCATCATCTTCATCGTCCCCAAATTACACAACAAACTAAATATAAATAGCAAAGCAATAAACCTAAAGAAAATGGCTTGGGCCAAGCCTAACATACAAGCCCAACTAAACATAAGTAAAATAGTAAGTCCAACTATAAAATAAAAGATGTGCTCATTAATTCTCTCGGGGTGGGAGGAAAACTCACCCTGTCGAGTGAACAAAACACAGAAGGCTGCAGTTGATGTGATACCCAAAATACTCCAAGTCAAGCTATGGGGGACGATCTTTCTAACGAACCAAATATCGAAATTCCACAAATGATGACAACGCCAATTGCAAATTACCCGCAAAAATATGAACTGACCAAGATAACCTAGGCGAATGAGGATTTTGCTGACTCCTATAAAGCTCCAATGAATTTAGCTCACGTCGCTGAAATCTCCATTTGGGAATTCATGTACCGTTAGAATCAAGTCAATCCATCCAACGAATAAGAAAGCACTGAATCTCTCTATCATTGGTCAACACAATGTGTTCATCTAAAATAACATCAATTTTATTTTTGTGTGTCATGATAGGTGGGATTGAAGTAGACATAGCAAAAGATTCAGTGTGGGAATTCTCATGTGGAGGTAGAAACGGGTCATTAGAGGGGTTAAAATAGCCTTTGTAAGCATCGAAGTCCGTAACAAATAAAATGGGGTGGTGGTCATAATGTGATAAAAGTTCATTGACATATGCATTTAGACCAACATGCTTTGAAATTTTAAAAGGACTAGCATTACGAGCTTGCAATATAATATAATCCCCAATATTAAATTCAAAATGTTGTTTATGCCAATTAGCTCGAGGTTTATATAATGCGTTACTTACTTCAAATTGTTTATTGATCTCAATATGCAAGTTATGAAAATGTGATATAACTTTCTCAACTGACATAAACACACTAGCATGTGGGTACATGAGAATAAGATCTAAAGGTTTCCTAGGTTCACAACCATAAATAACTTCAAAGGGATTTAGACCTAAAGACCAGTTCACATGATTGTTATATGTAATTTGAACAATTGGAGAGATCAAGTCCAAATTCCCAAGATTTTTCTGGACTAGAGACTGTAATAAATTGCCAAGACTTCAGTTGGCAATTTCATTTTGATCATCAGTTTGAGGTTGGTCAGTAGTGGAGAATTTCGATTTAGTGCTAACCATAGGCGACTGGATACTCCAAGGGTGACTAGTGAAATCATCAAACTCTTTGAGTTGGGTATGAGTATGACATAGAACATGTGATCGAGAGTTGTCGAAAACAAGGGGTATAGTTTCTAAAGTCTCGAGAAGGGTCGAGATTATACCTAAGGAAGTGTCTTCACTATCATCCAAGTCATCAAAATCTTTAAGTTTATGTTCATAGACTAGATCTTCTAACGGCTCATCTATTGCATTCTTTCGTTCTTTCATGACTAAGGTTCGATTAGGACATTTGGAAGAAATGTGGCCAAAGACCTTACAGCTGATGCACAGCAAATGAGAAGAAGTCCTTGGAGTTTCAAAAACTTTACCCTTATTTTCAAAGATTGGAAGAGTATTAGACGAGGGAGGTCCTAAAAGAGACTTAACAGGAAGAAGTGGAGCCAATGAAACAGGAGGATGATTGTCAATATGCCTTCTATATGGAGAAGAAGGCTTTGGACTATCACGACCTTTACAATTATTTTTCCAAATGGGAGGAACATTGGACGGGGAAAACTTTATGATAGACTTATGGTGAGGTGGAGCTAACGGGATGGGTGAACGACGATGACCATGCTTTTCATATGGAGTACTAATAATCAACTCATAATTTTGAGTTAAAGAGTAAGCTTGATTAAGAGTAGTAACACCTTGAAGGAAAAGCTCACGCCTAAGATCATCTCTCAGACCTTGGCTAAACCTACTCAAAGTCGCGGTCTCATTCTCAATGAAATGACATTTGGTTCGAAATTCCTCAAATTGTGTGATGTACTCTGTCACTAGTTGATTTCCTTGTTTAAGGGCATTCCATTGAGTGGAAATTTCAAAATTATCTCGTTCTCGCTCACAAACCTGATCCCTACCCCTACGATCGTATCTAAAGCATTTTTTATCACCATGTTGATGATGATAATGTCTATTATGGGACACTTTAGATTTATGGACAACGGTTGAACTAGGGATTTGTTTAAAGTTGTTCAAATTAGCAAATTGAGTCTTACTCTTTTCAAGAGTAGCAAATATTTGAGTTTGGATAGCAGCTATTTGTCGAGTAAGTGCATCAAATTGTGAGGGGTCCATATTTAAGGTACTGGAACTTGAATTGATAGGACGATCACTATGCAACTATATGCACTGTAATAGCAACTAAATGATGTGCAATAGAGAGAACAATAAACAAAAGTGCAAGCAATGGAAAATAAAAATTTGAGTATTTTATCTTTCTTTTTATCTTTTTTTTTTAAAATAAATTTTGGGATTAAATAAATCTAAATACGGCAAGCTAATACTGTCGGTTTATGTAAAATAGCGGAGCAAGGGCCAAATACTAGTCAGGACCTAATCACGTAAAATAAGTGAGGTAAAAGTGGAATTTAATGAAGGTAATGAGTCCAATTACGTGAGTTTAGGTAAAAACTGGAATAACAGCATCACACAAAAATATTGATGCAATTTTAAAACGAAACAGTAATATAAATCAAAGATAAATAAAAACAGTAACTTCCCTTTCGTCCGTTGAAGTAGCTGTGTCAAATCAACATGAAAAATTTAACTAAACTCTATACAAACAAACAGGGCATAACCGAGCCCAACTCACAGCTGAACCCAAATCACAAACTGGGTATATAATAAAACGGAGGTTCAACAACGTGAAGCAGATCACATCTGTGGTGATTGGGCTGCCGATTTTCTATGACAATCAGCATTGATTGGAGGTGGAATGCTTGGTTGGTGACACATATGGTGTACTTTGAATAATGGTTCAGATTATTGTTGGAGTTCGCAGGTTTAAAGTCGCGATGTGCAGCAATAGTTTGTGGAATAGGGAGGTCGTTTGAGCAACCGGGTATGGGTCGCGGTGAGGAGATGGCAGTTTGACAGTGAATTGTATATATGTGCGGGCGACAGAACTTGAGTGGCGGCGGTGGATGATTTTGTTGGCGCGAGATGGTGGCTGAACCGTTAGGTTGTGCAAGAAATAATTAGACGAGGGAGATGGGTTGCTGTATGTTGGGTCGGGTCTATTTTCTGTGTATGGGGCTTGCGGTTGTGGACGATGTGGTGAATTGTGTAGGTGAAGATCGACGGTTGCAGCAAGTGAAGGAGTTATGGGTGGTTGGGTCGGTTTGGGAAGTGGATGAAGACGTGGGGAGCATGTATTGTGCTGTAGCTTTGGTGTGGTGGGTTTAATGGTTGGGAATTATAGGCAGAAGACGGTTACTACTGCTAGGTACATAATTGTTGATGTTGGCTGTTGTAGATATTCAGCTTGATTATGCTATGTTAATGGAAGACTGGTGGTGGTTTTGTATAAGTGAAATGGTGAAGATGCTGGGAAGTACCAGGTGTTCCGGGACGTTGATTAAGCATCATCTAAGGAACTTCTGGCTGGTGGCGAGAGCATTGAACGACAGATGGATGAATGAGACAACACAATTACAATTGCAGCTGTTTTAATAACGAGTTCTAGGTTTTGGCTCTGATACTAAGTTGATGTAGGATCAATATATTGATCAAGAAATAACCACAGTCACAAGAAGAAATAGGCAGCAAGAAAGGAGGGGAGGAAGGGAGAGAATGAGGGGAGAAGACCGGAGAAGAAGAGAACAAGAGGAGAAGGCAGGAGAAAGCGAAGCTTATTTTCATTCAATTCATTATCTTTATCGTCCCCAAATTACACAACAAACCAAGTATAAATAGCAAAGCAATAAACCTAAAGAAAAGGGCTTGGCCAAGCCTAACATACAAGCCCAACTAAACATAAGTAAAATAGTAAGTCCAACTATAAAATAAAAGATGTCCTCATCACACATGGATAAAAATGCTTGTGTGAAGAAAAGTCCCCCATGATCACAGAGATTTGCAGACTTATGAGTGAAATGATGACTATTGTACCATATTTATTGGAAGAAATTCTGGAAAGATATGAGCCATACCCTCTCATAAGATTTTAAAATTTCCAGTTCTTATATGCAGTCTTCTGTCCTGGTCTTTTATTTAGATCAGGTGACACATATTGGGTATGCCTACTGATACTTCTAATACATGATACTCCATGTTTGCACGAGAAATCATCATATCCTCTCTCTCTATCTCTCTATCTCAGTTATTTTTTTTTCCCCCATTCAAAAGGCATTTTCGACTGTGGGTACTCCAGACTACATTGCTCCAGAAGTGCTATTGAAGAAGGGATATGGCATGGAGTGTGACTGGTAAGTTTCAATTTCTTTTTCGCCTTTAATAACATCAATTGTACTTCATCATTCTTGGCTTACCAATTCTTAAAATATTGTCATCTTTAATAACTCTGTTTTGCTTGGATCTCATTTGAAATAACATATGATTGTAACTATTATGGAGTCAAATTTTAAACAATAAAATGCTTTGTCATGGGCCTTAATGAATCCAATCATGTAAATGTGGGGGGCATTGTTCTTACTGAAAAATTACCAATAACGGTTGGATGGAGAACTTTAAGTATTGTTTTGGCTTCAGAGGTTAACAATGCATTTTATTCTTTAGTATGAGAACCTCATTATGGCCAACCATGTTTGGGTTCCCATCTTAATTCGTTTAGGTAACTCATTGGAGATCTGACTTTTACTTTTCTTTTTATTCCTTTATTTTCCCTCCTCTGTTGTGTGGTGTGTCTCTTTCTGTTCTGTTTTGGGGTGAGGGTAGCGAATTATGCTATATATCAAACCGTCTAGATGGTTTTTCTGCCTTGCTCTGTAACTGAGGAGCTGATTTAATGGAAAATCTGGTTACTGTCTTGTGTATAATAATAAGTAAAAAATGTAATCTCTACGTTACAGCTTGCACTAGTTAGGATTGCACTTGTGTGACTTTGCTTTTGGTGATATGCTACAGCATAATTTTTGCCATCATTCACTTTGATGACTTGAAATAAAGTATAGAATATACATCTATTTTTCGATTTTGGACTGTGCATTATGCAGAATGCCCTTTACCCTGGATGTTAAGATTGTTAAATATAACAGAGAAACAGAAGCTTTCTAGCAGAAATTCTGCTGCTGGGTTATGTAGAAAGTGAAATGTTTTGTAGTTTGTATAATTATTGCCACCTTATTGGATTTTGTTAAGATTGTTAAATATAACAGAGAAACAGAAGCTTTCTAGCAGAAATTCTGCTGCTGGGTTATGTAGAAAGTGAAATGTTTTGTAGTTTGTATAATTATTGCCACCTTATTGGTACACTCATTCAGGTGGTCGCTGGGTGCAATTTTGTATGAAATGCTTATCGGCTACCCTCCATTTTATTCAGATGAACCAATGACCACCTGCAGGAAGGTGACGTGCTTGTTATGTATTTTCTCAATTTTCTTGTGTCTGCTCCCCTTATATCTAACTTCTAATATTACACTGTTTCTAGCCATTGTTATCTATTGACATGTTGAACTGTTACTTCTTCTATCATTATGTCTTAGAATGCCAGCTACTGGACCATCTTTTATGTACAGTTAACTGGATAAAGCTGAACTTTTGACACGGACAGAGTTATTTACCTTGTCGTAAATTCCCATGGCATGACATGATTTTCCCAAAATTTAGGTCTACAACTTAGTGACTTACCGGTCTATACATCCAGTTAGGGTTGGGCAAAACTCTCGAACCGAATCAGAACCAAACTGAACCCAACGGTTCTTCTAAAGTTAAATACCCGAATAGGTATCTGAATTGAGAACCAATGGGTACCGATTTGGTTTAGTTCTCAGTTCTAGACCAAGAATCGAAGAACCGAATCTTCCTTTTTTATGTTGAATAAATCAAATTATTTTAATTTTTTCTAAACAAATTAACTAATAGCTGGTAAATATTAGTAATACTTAAAAATATTTTATCTCTACGACTTCTAATTCAATATTTTTTTTTTATGTAGACTTGAAAGCTTGAAGGTTGAAGCAAATCAATAATATTATTGATATGGATCGCCAATATTTTAGTAGTAGTATCTACTTTTTGGTATTTGTATATGTTGGTAAATTAATCTTATTGGACAACTTGTTATTTATATTTTTTGAATTGGACTTCTCTAATTTGTAAAAGCTATGATTAATTATGTCATTAGTTGTATTTATGTAGTGTTGTAAATGTTAAAAAATGTAATTATGGTACGGAACCGAACCGGACCTAACCGAATCAAACCCGAATGGTTCCTTAATTATATTTGGACCCGACAGTTCTACTTACTAAATACCCGAAATTTTCGGTTCGGTTCTCCATGCCCAGCTCTACATCCTGTGCTTTGCTATGTTAATGTGAATTGTGGAATGTATTCTTCAGACCCATTTCTCCTGTCTAGCTTTCTTTCTAGTCCTGATAGTGGGGTCTGACAAATGGACCACATCTGAGTAATCTTACAATACTTACCCTAATAAAAGTAATTTATGTAGTGAATAACATGTCATTTTAGAAGAGTTGTCTAGTCATCATGACGGAGCATTATATTGGCCCAATATTTTGTAAAATCTATGCAAGGGTAATTGCAGGAGCATGAGAGCAGAAAATGATTTCAGCCACTTCTTATGAGTTACCTTGGATAAGATTTTTCTTTCTTTTTTTCTTGGTTTCTCGTACATAACCTGTCAATATGTCTATAGTAAAATGAAGGTTAGAAAAGATAAGGAAACACTTCCACTTTATAGCTGTACCAAGGATTACATCGATACAATTATCTTCTGATAAGGTACATTCATGATAGCCAGATAGTTCATTGGAGAAATCACCTGAAATTTCCTGAAGACTCCAAATTGACCCCCGAGGCCAAAGATTTGATCTGTCAGTTACTCTGTGATGTGGAACATAGGCTTGGTACTGGAGGAGCAGGGCAGATCAAGGTATGGTTGTACACAAATTAGAAATTTCTCTCTCTCTCTCTCTCTCTCTCTCTCTCTCTCTCTCTCTCTCTCATATTCATTAGAAGCAAATGTGTGCAGGGTCATCCTTGGTTTAAGGATATTGAATGGGATAAGCTATATGAAATGGAAGCAGCCTTTAAACCGATGGTTCACGGGGAGCTGGACACCCAAAACTTTATGAAATTTGATGACGTAAGCATAGATCTATTTACTTCTTTATTAAGTCATGTCATGTATCTACCGAAATTATTGGAAGTTTGGCAACTTGCAGTACCTACGACAGTACATATTGTTCTTGGCAAATAGCTATTCAGCTTCAGATTTCTACATTATATGCCACGGTTTTTCATGGATTATATTGTACTCTAATATACTGATGTAGCATATCATATTGTAATAGTATCAAGATTATATAAACAAGGGTCCTTTGGCACGTCGATAAGCTTGTGTCCATGAAGAGTGAGAGCTATGCTTGGCAACTTCTATTAATTAGTATTTACCACTTTCAAAGGTCAAATCTCTTGTTCATTTGTGAGTTTTCCATGTTCTTTAAGACTTCTTTTTTATGTCATGCCCATGTGTTCTAATAGAAGATCTAGACTTTTCGGGATGACATCTTTAAATCACACACTAGTTATGAAGAACCTAATTATTTTGTGCTATTGCATCTTGCACATCAATTTTTCACGTATGCAGTGGCCTTATTTGAAAATTCAGGTTTTAACTTTAGCATATTTGATATTTGTTTATTGATTGCCACCCCCAACCCAACCCTTGTGCGTGCGTGCTTGTGTGTGTTGACTTCTGAATAACCTTATTGATCCAATTATTTCTCTGAATTTTTCGTCAGTTGGATCCTCCAACACCAACAAGATGTGGTTCGGGACCCTCTCGAAAGGTTTCTTCTTATCCATTTTCATACTTATTGGTTTCTTACAGAAAAAAGACTGCTTTGGAAGTTCGAAAGATCATAGTTTTGTAGTAATTATTTTGCTAGTTCGACGGATTTTTAGTTTGGGACCCTGCAGCCCCATTTAGTGCAATTTTATTAGATTCTTAACTTAAAAAACGGAGGTGATTTGGGGTTTGACATGATTCGGATGCTAGATTAATTAAATTCTTTCCTATTGGCATAGTTCAAGAGTTGAATGGGGCTGCAAAGATTTTTGATCGAGGGAACAAGTAGTATGATATCATGCCTTCGGCCTACATGTTAAGTTAGCACAACTTTAATAAATATGAAAATCTATATAACCTCTCTCCAAAAGTAGAAAAATCTACATTTTATTTGTCATTAATTATGCTAACTAAGCACAATGTTTTATATCTTGTTCTTCAATTACTGAGTGCTGCAATTTAGCCTCCTGCGTTTAATCATGATAGGGATTATGGTATCTGAAACTGGCTTTAATCTTACTTCACACAGATACGTCTTGATTCCAAAGATTTAAGCTTTGTGGGCTACACATACAAGAACTTTGATGCTGTTAAGGAGGCATTGCGTCAGTCACCAGGTTATAGGCTATTTGTTCTCCTGAAACTCCACTTGCACGTGCACGCGCACTCAAGGCTTTGTACCTGTATATAAATATATGCTTATTTGCTTCATTTTATGCCAATATATAATCATATTCTCCCTCTGTTGTGCTATGTATTTTGTCATGCCTTTCATGTTCTCTTAACTCACTGGTACATAGTTCATATAATCCATTGCTTTGTTGTCTGAACAATGTATAACGATGCTTCAATTTTCATCTCTTACCCTTCTGGTATACATCACCAATATACTTTTAAAAACTAAAATTGCTATGTTTGGTCTAGAAAATTGTTTATGTTACTCTTAATGGAGGAAACAATTTATTGATATTCTTCTTGGACCTCATTTGACTTCTGCAGATCTTATCAGGAGTACATCACTGACTCGGTCATCAGCTGATTAACTATACCATTTTGTGGTTCATAATTTTAACATTTTATTTGCATCCATTAGGTGATCCCGAGGGGAGCCCAACGAGGAAAACAGCGTCTGAAGGAACAGATGCCCAAATGATCACGACAATGGATGATGGGATGTCGCCATGAAATAAAACAAATGCTTAGTAAATGGAAACTTTGTTATAGTTGGTGGCGTACGCCTGTGTATTTGTATAGGTTGCTCGCCCCTTCAATGTTTCCGCATGAAAGAGCTGCCTTTTCAAGGACTCTTGTTTCTTGCAAATATTAGTGCTTGAGAAACTTGAATAGAAATCTAGAGTAGGCTCTGTGGTACTTCTGTTATCCTGGCTGCCCAAGTTGGCAATAAATGCTTTATCGTGTGGCAGTTTTTGGTCAGACATACTCCCCTTCCGTTCTTTGGAAAATGTTTGGTGTACATGGGTTCGGTTTCACATAACCCCTACCAACATTCACAAATAATGGATCCCACACGGGATGCACTTGTATTAATAAAAAAAAGAACAGAAAAAAAAACACCCACCCGCCACGCTGGTGCATGTGAGTCTTCTGTACAGGTTCTATGAACCAATACCAGTACATGTATCACAACCCCCTGTTCTTTTGGATTAAAAAAAAAAAAAGTATTCTAATCGCTTGATTATGGAGTGATTTGTCTCTATTTCTTTTCTTCTTAAGTTGGCTTTGAGCAGGCTTTGAGCCTGGCTGCTGTTCTGCTAGTTATTAACATTGGGCCTGGTTTCCATTAGCTAGAAGAAGCAAGCATATTCAATCAATTAGCAAAGACGCAAAATAGAAATGTGATCAAACTCAAAGAAGTCACTAAATAGACATTGCCTCTTCAGAGATATGACCGTTCACAATAAACACAATATAAGCTTAGGGTAATGCACCCTTAAAACAAAGTTTGCAGTTCCTTGGTAAAAGACAGTACTAAAGTTATCCCACAATCAGAACTCCAAGCACAACATTTGACAGCCAACCGACCCCGAAACCAACAGACAACTCCAAATCGCAAAATCATGTTCTCATATTTGTAATCTGATTATCTTATTCACCTTACAAGGCAAGGCTTGAACCAAGTTCGATGGGAACCCAGACCAGGGTAGGGAATTTACTTCTCGCTGCCAATTTTTTCCTGCTGTTCAGTTTCATCCTTCTTGTCCTGGGAGGAAACAGGTGCATCTTCGGCCTCTTGCTTCTCTTCCGTATCTTTGCTTTCAACACTCAACTTTTCAATAAGGTTGGCAACAGCAGTGCCTTCTTCACTATCCCCAGGAGCTTTTGCCATAGATTCAGTGATTTCTTCAATCTTATCTTTGAAAGATTTGCAATCTGAAATGTAAGTATAAAGATAACAAGGAATATCAGTGGACAGCTCCAAATCCAGAAGTACAAAGAGCAACTATAGGCAAGAAAGAAAAATTAATATTAATAAATGGTATTACATTTTATCTAAGCTATATATCAACACTTCCTAATAAGTAGATTTTATTTCTAGAGACAATAAGAACCCATGAGATATAAGAATTCTCCATTTATATCTTTTATGGTGCACACATGTTTTGCAGATAATATCATTTGTTTGGCCTCCGTGTGAAGTTTGGCCTCCGTGTGAAGTTTATGTATCCCCAAACTCCAAATATCTAAAAATTATAATTTTCGAACCAAACAATAAAGCATGGAAGATATCAACATGATTCATCCAGAAGCTTGTCAAACTAAGATAAAGCAGTAAAGTTCCACAACCTAAACACAAAAAATCAAATGCCAGCCAAATCACACATTTGATTGTCAACTAGAACTATTGCCTTCAACATTCGCAATATGGTATTAAGGGCAGCTTTCGTTTCTTATCCTTCTCTTAATATATCATAACCACTAAAAAAAACTTCTGCTATCGTTGCAAGAAAGTCAAAAGCATAACTTCATTTAATGTAAGTGGGCAAATGTAAAACTGCAAAGGAAAAAACCATTTGAATATGGCAAGAATAGCAGAACAAGAACAAGAAAATTAATAAAAAGATTCTATTTGATTGTGCAAAATAAGAAGCTGAAACTAATTAGACTTTGTCCACCATATCAATGGCAAAAATAGGCAAAGCATCAAGGAATCTAATTTATGCACTCCACCCCAGCACTATCACTCCTTAGTCACAATCCCCATTGCACTCGAATGGTAAAAATTCTCAGGAAAAAGCTAACATCTCTCAAAAATCACGAGTCCCAAAACCAAAACCAACTAAAATGAAGACTTGAACCAAGTCAACACAACAAAATCACCAACTCCTACCTCTTTCATGAAACTTCAACTATACGACAAACCGACCAGCCATTCATCAATAGTGCTATCAATTTAAATTTAAAACTCACACTGTACCTAACCTAGAAGTAGTCATTCAACTAAAAACATACAGATTTAAACATCAAAGATTCATATCTGTTTGCTTCACTTTTTTCTTAGCATCGAAACCCATCAATCATGAACTACATTTAATGGCACAGTTTCAAAGATACAGCACACTGTATATAAAAAGTAGCAACTCACTTTCCACAGAAGCAAACCGAATAGCAAAAGTCTCCTCCTTCAACTCTCCATCTGCAAAATCAGCAGCATGCCACACACACGATTTATCATTCCCCTGATGCTCTTGCACAGTCATCGTAGGTAGCACTGTATTACAAAACAAAATAAATTTTTAATCAAACAATTCAAATCCATCATTCCATATTACAAATCTATACTACCTACATATGGGTTCAAACCAAGCTATTAGCACAATATCAATAGGCAAAAATAAACATACAAAACCCATATTTATAAGTGTGAACTTACCCAGATGGTTAGCACATATCTTAAGGGTCTTGTTCTGCCTCATGACAAGCCTAATTTTGTCACTCTCCTTGTGCTTGAGTAGCTTCAGTGTCCCAACGCCCCTCTCTTTCCATTGGTTGCCTTCCTTATCAAATCTATATAGCTTCGCCTTCCTATCATCCACATTAAACAATAATAAATACGAATCCACCAAATCCCTAGCATCAGTAGAACATTTAGAACATGTGCAAACGAGTACTTAACTACAAGAAAATAATACAAAATAAACAAAAATACTAAGTAGTTCACAATCAAAATCTTTTCCTCAAAATATAACAGTTCTAGATACATTTGAATAACAATTTATCTTCATTTTCTAGTGAATGCATCTCGAATCAGTTCGCAAGTACAGATCTATGTAGATTTGCAATCAAAACCGCTTCCTAAAAATATAAAGTTCCCAGCACATTCGAATAGTGCACAAATACAGATCTATGAGCTTTATTACAGAAAGATTAAATACTCACAGATCGAGAAGGACGTCTTCATTCTCTTCGCCAGTAGTAACAGCTACCTCCTGCAGTTTGACTATAGGAGCCACCTGTGCCCCAGTGTCCTCATCTTCAGCCCCTGGTTTTGAATCATCCTCTTCTTCTTCTTCTTTTTTCAAGTTCGTAGGTTCTGTAGTGCTCGCCATGATCGTAAGGAGAAAAACTTGAGAGGAAATCGGCAGAGAATTAGGGTTTTGGAAGCAGGATGTAGAGGGCGATGATTGTTAAAGGCGCAGAAATGGAGCCGAGATTGTTTCAATTGCACGCTTATGAGTTGGAAAGTAAATATTCGGATGCAAGGCGGTTAGTGAAGAAGCCCATTGGGCCTGGACTTGATTTGGGCCGAACTGGACATTAACAAATGGGAACTTGTCAGAAATACCCTACTTTTAAATAAAATTTTGAAAAATGTTAAAAACAATATTGAAAATAATAAAACTTATTGTGTTACATTTTGTGGGAAATTTCTATACTACGTGTGTTAAATTACAGTAACAAATTGTGTTATATTTTGCCATTTCATAACATCAAATTAGGAGCCTATTTGGTAGTAATTATGATAATTTAATTTTTGATCGTTAGAGAAAAAAGTGGGTCTCATCTGTGAATGAATAAGTCAAAAATGACGTCTGAAATAGTAAAATAACCATTAAAATTTTGATTTTTTGATATAAAAAATTGTTACCCAAACGGTGGCTAGATCTCATTACAACTATTATTGAATCAAATCCGTACTCAATACATAAATCCCATGCACTTGGAAGTTCTCGAAACCAGAATCGAAACTTGCAAAGCTTCTATAAACGCCTCCCTAGCCAAGTTTTCAACCAAAAACCATGCCATGCCACACTTTTCAAGCTTAAAATCAAGAAACAAAAGAAATTTGCTTAAATAATGAAGTGAAAAATAATAGAGGGGCAAAGAATCGAACATCGTTGCACATCCACCGCCAACAACTAAGCTTCGTATCAAAGAATCAAAATTTTCCCTAAACATGGGTGAAAGTTCAAATCTGAAAAGAAAGTGGAAATTCAAATTTCAATCACGATTTTTTTAGGAAAAAAAATCGTGTGATTTATGTATAAATTATTATTAATTAACATAACAAGTATAAATAATATAATTCAATAATAAACATATAAATCAGTATAACATAAATTTGAGAAGAGATTTTGAAAGCAAGTCGTATAGAGTCACGTTAAGGACGTTGTGCAAAAGTCATGTCACCTCCTCTTCGCAATGATACTTTCGACACTACACGACTCCAAAATAAAATTCATATAACTTAAAGTCGATTTTCTTTCTATGAACACAATCACAGTAAGATAAAGAATGAGCTTTTATCGAATTGTCAAAAGAATAAGAGCATAAAATGTATAAGAAGCATTTTGTGTATTCTTGTTTTCTTCTCTATTTGTATCATTCATGTTACACCGAACAATGAAATAACCATTACTGTTATATGGTAAAATCAACCTCCCACAACAATGAAAATTTAATCCACTAAAATAGAAATTTCATCTAAAATGATGATGTTTTTATTTTGCATGATAACAACAAATTAATATAAAACTGCAATATTAATTTGAATGTTTTGAAACTTCTTTCATGTTACAATAA
The DNA here is from genome assembly GCF_002742605.1 of Olea europaea var. sylvestris. Lineage (NCBI taxonomy): Eukaryota > Viridiplantae > Streptophyta > Magnoliopsida > Lamiales > Oleaceae > Olea > Olea europaea. The sequence continues at coordinate 8,583,219 of NC_036244.1, read as the reverse complement.
TCCCCCACAAGTTTTAAACTTTCAAAACAGATAAATATCCCCATTTAAGCCACATTAAAATAAGAATGAGAATGAAAAATATAGCCGTTATGGCTCCACACAAGAGATAGATTTTCAAATATGAAGACTTGATGTGATGGATAACAGTCATATTTTTCATTTTAATGAGTAAATAATGGGAACATTAAAATGTGCAATAAATATAGATATCCTTTGAATTTATATCTTACTTAGTGATAACAATTTTCATTTGAGGGAGTCATAATTGACTAAAAATTGAATTAAGTCCCTTGAACCAAACTTCAATTGTTTCACATAGTGTTCAATTGTTTCACATAGTGTCTATTTAGGCTCTGGCTCATAGCAGGTAGTGCTCTTAATGGCCCTGTGCCCTAATTTTGATTCTAGTAAGAATCTTTAGAGAATAGCACAATCTCATAGCCACAACCTCATTATAGCTCTTACATAGATGAATCCTCCAAAGATGTATGTAATATGCACCTTACGAGAATTATCGCCTCGTACTCGTTTAAGGTTAAACATTTCCTAACATCACATTATTATTAGCACTATCACCATAAGGATGAGTGCAAATAAAATGGTTTTATTAATGTTAGCCATGTAGGTTGTTTCTACCACATTGATCCTTCATTATCGGATCTCCGATTACAAATATTGGATTATTCCCAGAGGTAAACTCATTGCCTCGATGATTTATTATGTCCATTATGGACTATTATTTATTTTATGTCCCTCTTGAACAATAATTTGGTACCATCTATTTGCAAAATTCTTCTGCCTGAAAACTTTACGTCTGCAAAGTTTTCTAAAATTTTCAAAATATTTATGTCACGTATTTAATTAAGATAAACACATGAATTTTAGAAATCGACTTCTAGTAACATATTCAAATAGATGCATCCGTTCGGCTCTTGTATTTTATCCTCACATCAACAATTTTTATTTTCAACACTTTTCAAAAGTCAATTTTCCAACTAAGAATTATAAAATATAAGATGTATCTATATTAAATACTCCCACATTTCAAAGATATAATAATTCATTATCAATTAATGCCTCAATCTTCATATATCACAATATAACATTATTTTTATAATAGATTAAGCCTAATCAACCATCAATGCCATACTCTACTCATGCATACACATCGCATATGTAAATGAATATATTAAATTATCAAGGACAGTGCTATTTTTACACTTTTCATGTATATAATTGTTGACAATCCCTCACTTGGAGGGGGCATGCATATAATTTATTATGCCTAGCCCCTCAATGTAAGGGGATATCATTTATTTATGTACACCGAAAGTGTACGAATAAACTAATCCAATTATTAATTACCATCGTGGTGGCCATCAAATTGATGTCAATAGTCACGGATATTTAGCACACATGTATCCAAAATTTTAAAACCTGCTAACTTATGAAATTTCGTCTTTACAATGAAATTAATATTAGGAAGATATTATAAATATCAAGGACAATAATCTAATTGTCAAGCCATCTATCAAATGAAGGAATTATAAAGCAAGTTCAAGTTGTGTGATAGTACAATATCATTAGAAGCTTAGCAAAAAGTGCATGTGACACCACAATGAGTATCATTGACATAGTTGCTTTATAGAGATAAGATCCTGGCTCAAAAACTTCCACAAATAGTTGATTTTTCTGATGGTTGTAATTTTCCTCATCGTTCTTAACAAAGCAACTTTTCTCTTCAAGGTCACTAGGACAATCACAGGATACTATATGTAATTTAAAATTTGTGAGAATGTTCGGCAAAACACTTGCATGCTTATCAACAACGTAGTTTCACTTATCGCTTGCTTATCGTAATAGAGGGATACAAGACAATAGTGTACATTTATTAAAATTTCAGTATTAAATCATTTAAATATAAGTTCAACTAAAAAATTAAGTATTTTAATTTTGTATTTAAACTAAAATGTAAAGCCAAACAAAATTGAAATTAATTAATTTTTATTTATGTCATCTGTATCCCAAATAAATAATAATGGGATTTTGATTTTAAACTGGACAAGAGAAAAATAGAAACGAACCTTTTCTTTCCCTTCTCTTCTTTAAGAAAGCACATACAGTTACCTCATATATTGCAAAAAGTAAATATTGTGCTCCATCTTTTATCATAAGAAACTACTAACAATTCAAGGAAGAACAAGAGACGCTATTAAAATAATTTGCGCACCATGAAATCAGAGATTGCAAGACTATCGAATTCCCATTCAATGCAGGATAGTACTTTTTGTTCCACGACTTGTACAAGTCCAAGAACAAAAGATAAAAATATAGAGTACACGTATCCATTGTTAGTTTGATGCTCTTTCTTTGAGTAATGTTTTGTAAAATCACATTATGAATTGACATTCCTTTACTTACATGTTATGATTTAAGCGATTATCTAATGTTCCATAATCATATAAGATGTCAAAAATTGTATACTCGATGGTTCGAATATAGTAAGACACAATTCGTGATGTGATCAAAATTATGTTGTTCACAATCAATACATAATGGTGGACACTTCATGTTGATAAGATTGCATTGTTCTTATTAAGATTCGTCTAGATCTTGGAATAAGGACAATAATGTGTTTCGATGCACATTGAATAGGACCGCGTAGATGACTCATTTGTGATCGTTCGAAATGAGACTCTACTAGATTATCAAATAAGTCACCTAAATTCTGAGCGAGTAATGTACCTTTGATTGCTAGTTCAAGTTCTTTAAGTACCAATTAGTGAAGTCTTAAATAGAAAATTGATCTTGATGCTTTGGGAATCGAGTCGAAACAATTAGAAATCATATACTTGCAATAGTGGAATCCATTAATCATTAAACTGAGACAATCATCACTCTAATGTATTTTTCTAGGCAAATTGAACATGAACTCAGTAGTTTAACAATGAGATCATTGGACTTTATATTATGATTTTATCACAACGAATTTGTCGTATGAAAATGAAACTTAGAGGATAATGCATGTTGAAGGACAAAACAGTAATTTTTCCAGTTTCAACATATTGGTTGTGAAATGGGGATTGACTTGTGGAACGATAATCGGATAATATTGTTATTGGATCATAATTTGTTTATATAACTATCACTCGACTCGAGAATGCAGTCTCGATTTTTTTGTAGAATAAGTTGGAATTAATAGATATATCTCAATTGGTTAAGAGTTAACCTAATTAGAAACATCTAGGGGAGCTTAGGTCATGTGAGTTCGATTAGGTCCCTCTCTTTGCTCCAATAAAAGGCGTGTAACTTAATTGGTCTATTACAATAAAGTCCAAGAAAATTTGTGCAATTTCAAAACTCTAATTGAGCATTATAAATATTCGATTTAGGGTTAGCTTCTTTTCATTTTTCTAAAAAGGAAATACACCTAGAGGAGAACAAGGGAGAAGATCTAAGGGATGAAGTATTTAGCTAGGCTATTAAAAACTCCTTCAAAGGTTATCATCTTCCATATCTATGTGTGAGGATTTTTTAATCCAATGATATCAAGGTTACTAAAAATCCTTATTGTCATTGTTTTAATCTTCATAGGAAAATTAATTTTCTATTGTGATGATTAAATCCATTAATCAACCAATGGTATCCGAGCCAAGGTTATTGTAAGCCTTGAGTAGGATTAAGATCGTTAAATACTATTATAAAATTCATTTTTAGTTGGGTGGTTTTAGGTTATTTAATTTGATATATTTATGCTTTAAATGTTTAAAGTTATTGATGATATATTTATAATTACTTTTGGCCCTAGATTTTTCATTTTTCACATTGTAATTCATATGTTGTTATTTTTCTCTAGAAATGATGTAAGCCATAAGGCACTAGGTTCTTGTATTTTTTTCTACATTTTTACACTTGTATATTGAGGAGAAATAAGTTCTTGTTCTTAGTTTTTGATTAAAGAAATGTAAGGAGAAGAAGGACCACAAAATAGAAGAAAAATCCAAGAAAACACCACAGTTGAGCCAGCAGCGGCAACTGCTGCGGCCAAAGGCAGTAGTAGCTACCGCTGGCCATGGTAGCCCCGTTGGCTATTGATCGCAGCAGCCAACACTGTTGCACCAATAGCCACATTTGCTTCCTTGGTGGCCGCCGTCGTCGATGGTGTTGACGGCCTCTTTTGGGGTCGTCGGAGATGGAGCCGTCATCGGAGAAGCGTGTGTATGTGGTGTTGTATGTATTTTCTTGCTAGGATTTTGGAAATTAGGTTTTTTTGGGCTTTCTTTTTAGACTTGAGCCAATTTTGTTGGATAAGGGCCTTGTAGATTTCAAGAATTAAGTCTAAAAATTAAATTTACCCAATTTTGATATTACATGGGATGGACAGAAGGTTAAAGAATTGGGCCGAATTATGGCCCAATGTAATACTTTTATCCGTGTTGTAATTTAAATTCCTAGGTTGGGCCATTAATGATTATTGTTCATTTAATAATTGCTTTACCGCTTTATGGATGAATGAATATTTAATTATTATCACATGTCATGTAAATTAAATGGATACCACCCAATACACTAAAATCATATGCATTTGCATTTAAACATTTTTCAACATTCTAAATTGATTGGACGTGGTTAAAAAATATTTTATCTAATAATTAGTACCATTGTAATTACTTATATTTAGAAGACTAATTATTAAGTAAAAACCTAACGGTTCAAAATATTAAGTGGAATAGAGTTTATAGGCATGTATAAACCTAAGGCCTCCTTCGCATCCAATTTACTATTAAAATACGTATATTTAGTATCGAATTATATTGGTCTCTCTATAAGAAAACTATGTTATTTTAGATTAACTTAAAATTGAATCTAGTAATTGAAATTTTTAAAATGAAATGACAGGGTGATCATCTTATATGTTTCAAATATATTAAAATTATTGACGGAGGTTATTACACTTATATATGAATTTTTTGGGAGACTTCCTACAGAAAATTCCAGCAAAATTATTCATAAGCCAAATAATAATCAATTCTCATTTTTTTTTTTTTTTTGTGGCATGAGATGCCTAACTCAGTAAAATGAGTGGAAGGGTCTCAACCTTACCAACAATTACATTGACCTCTAATAGAGGGCGTGTTAAAAGTTGTAGGGGGTTTAAAGTCTATTTTTGCATACTCATATACATGCATTATACAAAGAATATTGCTCATTTTATTAATACGCGAATAATTAATTTTTACAGAAAATGTCGCTAAATCTACTGTTAGTGATACTTAACAAAAATCAACTTGTGGGAGAAAACTACGTTGACTGGAAAAGAAATCTTAACATTGTTCTTACCGCTGAAAAATACAAATTTGTGTTGACTGAACTTTGTGTCGAAACCCTTAATGATGACTCCACGGAATCTCAAAAAGCTACATATGAAAAGTGGTGTCCTTTTGATGAGATGGCTCGTTACTATATCTTGGCATCCATGTCAAATGTATTACAATAGAAACATCAGAATATGTAAACTGCTTTTGACATAATGAAAAGCATTCATGAGATGTTTGGATATTAAAGCAGACAAGCTAGGCAAACCTTTATTAGGGCAATTATAAACATAGGCATAAAACCGCGCACATCTATGAAGGACCATATGTTAACCATGATTGGTCGCTTCAATGCTGCGGAGGTTTTAGGAGCTAACATTGATTTTGAGACACAGATTGACATGGTCTTTGAGACTATTCTTGTGATGTTCTCACAATTTAAAGTTGACTAAATCTACACAAAATGAACATGTCTCTGACAAAATTAATGAAAGAACTCCAAAATGCTGAAATTATTCTAAAGGCTAGAAGTGGATGTGCTTTCACTATAACTGCTGAGCCCTCTCATCCTAAGCCTTTGGTGGCAAGGGAGGAAAGCAGATGAAGAGGCCAAACAAAAAGCCAGATAGCAAGTCAAAGGGGGAAGAAAACAAATGCTGATGGGAAACCAAAGGGATAGTGGTTTATTTATGGACAAAAGGGTCATTGGAAGAGGAATTGCCCAAATCATCTAGCTAAGGGGAAGCAAGGTAAAGGTAGTGCCCTATTCATTAAGTCATGCTTAGTGGTTGATTCTATCAATACCTGGATTGTAGATTCCGGATCCACTAATCATGTTTGCAATTCTTTGCAGGGGTTCTAGGAAACCAAGTACTTTAGTGAAGGGGAGTACACTCTTAGAGTTAGCATAGGAGCAGTGATGTCTGCCAAAGCAGTTGGCACTTTTACTTTATGTTTTGAGAATCATAGACATTTGATATTAAATGATTGTCATTATGTTCCCGAACTTACAGGAAACTTGATTTCTATTGCACTTTTATATCATGCTGGTTATTCGGTACGTTTTACCTGTTCTACGGTGGTTATTAAGTTGAATAATTCTGTTATATGTTCAGGTCATATGGTTAATAGTCTTTATGTTTTAAGTCGTATGGTTGACTCTATACATAATTCTACTACTGCTAAGAAAAGAAAGAGGTCGTCTAGTACTAATGAAACTCTCTTATGGTATCTTAGATTAGGTCATATCCATCTAAATAAGATTCAAAGATTGGTAAAGGATAATCCTTTAAATGAGTTAGAGGTGGAGTTCATACTAACTTGTGAATCTTGTATAGAAAGAAAGATGATCAAGAGACTCTTTAAGGCTAAAGGACTAGGAGCTAAAGAAGTTTTGAAATTAGTACATTTTGATGTTTGTGGACCCATTAGTACACGGGCTAGAGGAGGATACGAGTACTTCATCACCTTCACAGATGTTTACTTTAGATTTGGATACATATACCTTATGTCTCACAAATTCGAAGCTTTGGAAAAATTCAAAGAGTTTCGGACGGAGATTGAGAAACGATTAGGTAATAGTATTAAGGCTCTTCGATCCGATCGAGGTGACGAATATCTATCCTAAGAATTTAAGGTCTACTTATCAGATAATGGGATATTATCCCAACTGAGTGCATCAAGAACTCCCTAACTGAATGGTGTCTCGGAAAGAAGAAATCGAACTCTTTTAGAGTGATGAGCTATTCCTCATTGCCTATTTCCTTTTGGGGATATACACTATAAATATCCATTTATATCTTGAATTTGGTGCCATCTAAGTTAGTTTCCAAGACGCCTCTTGAGTTGTGGAGTGGTCGCAAGCCTAATTTGCACCATATTCGGATATGAGGATGTCCAGTACATATGATAAAGGGAAAGATGGATAAGATGACATTAAGATCAGAGGTTTGTTTCTTTGTAGGATATCCAAAAGGAACGAGATGTTACTACTTCTATATTCCTCTTGATAAGAAGCTATTTGTTAGTACAAATGCAACCTTCTTAGAGGACAAATATATAGAACACAAGTCCACTACTAAGATTCTATTGGAAAATGTGTTAAAACAGGGTTCAAACAACCCAGTTCCAAATTTCTGCATAGAATCAAATAGTGATAACTTAGAACTTCCTACTGAACCAATGTTTACTGATGAGGTATGTGAGCAAGTGGTGCCCACAGAGCCTCATGGACAAACAGAACTAGAGAACGAGGTACCCATTATTGCATCTCCATATGCCCTTCTCAATTGGGATAACGAGGACTTTGGTCCTAACCAAGGACAGGGCCAAGCAATAGGGGAGAAGAAGGACCTTTGGTCAAACTGGACAATCAGACATCTTCAACCATTACTCATAGTGGGAGGGTTGTAAGACTACCTTTTAGGTACTTGCTCTATGGAGAATCCTATCAAGTGATCTCTATAGAGCAAGAAGAATACCCCCCTCCCTTTTTTTAAGGAAGCAATGGAGGATGTAGACTTTGAATCATGGAAATCTGTCATAAACTCAGAGATGAAATCTATGTATTCCAACAAGGTTTGAGAACTTGTAGATGCACCTAATGGGATAAAGCCTATAGGGTGCAAGTGGGTCTATAAAAAGAAAAGAGGTGCAGATGGGAATGTTGAAACTTTCAAAGCAAGGTTAGTGACCAAGGGTTTTACCTAAAGAGAAGGTATTGACTATAAAGACACTTTTCTCATCGATTGTCATGCTTAAATCTATTTGAATCCTTTTATCTATTACTACTCATTATGATTATGAGGTTTGTCAAATGTACGTTAAGACAACATTTTTCAAATGGACGTCTTGAAGAGACCATCTACATGATGCAACCTGAAGGGTTTGTGAAAAAAGGCAATGAAGGGAAAGTTTGCAGGTTATAGAGGTCCATTTACAGACTTAAGCAAGCGTCCACATCTTGGAATGGAAGATTTGATCAAACCATTAAAACCTATAGTTTTGAACAAAATTTGGATGAACCCTATGTATACAAGCGAATACAAGGGAAGAAAGTAGTTTTTTATTATTATTTATATAGATGACATTCTACTCATTGAAAATGATGTAGGGATGTTGTCATCTGTAAAGAAATGGTTGTCACAGTAGTTTGACATGAAAAACTTGAGAGAAGCTAGTTATATTTTGAGAATTCGTATCTTACAAAATATGAAAAATAGAAGGATTGCATTATCCCAAACTTCATATTGACAAAATATTGTAGCAACCCGAAAATTTTAGAATAAAAAATTATTTATTTTATATATATATTATATATTTACACTTTAAAGTTGAGGACTAAAATGAAAAATGTTTTAAATTATATTTTATTTGGGTCAAATAATTAAATTTTAATAGAGTGAGTATAAATATATCAATATTGTACTTGTTGGACGGGTCATAATTAATTATGCATTTTGGGCTTGAGAAATAATTATTTCGAATATGTTATGCCCGTTTATTGAGGTTGAAATATATTACCTAAAATTACATTATGTTAATATTGATTTTAGACCCTTTAAATCCATCCTCACTTGTGCTAATTTAAATGAAGAAATATTTTCATTGTTTGAAGGATTTAATATAATATATGAAAGGCACTTTCTTAGCTAGCATAGTACATTGTACACCATGTGTAGTTAGAGATGTCAATGAGTCGAGTTAAGCAGGCTCGCGAGCCAAAGCTCGAGGCTCGGGCTTTGTCGAGTCGAGCCAAGCCAGTTCATTTTTTTTTTAAATAACAAGATTATGAATCTAACGTTTTCTTAAAAAAAATTTTAAAATTGCATAATTTATACGAGTTACAAATCAAATAAAAATTACAACTTATAAAATTGCATTATAAATTAAATAAAAATTACAACTTACAACCCTCTTCCTTTTTTCGGGTTTGGGACGAAGTTAAAATTGTACATGAATAAAATATTTCTTATACAATTTTTCTTAAAACAAATAAATTTAAAAATTAAATTTTGTTTTGAAATAAATTATTTTAAAAACTTACAACATTCTATGTTTGGATCTGCTGCAACTCTTCGGTCAATATACTATCAACTTGTTCTTGAACACGTAATTCTGCACATTTCTAATCCTTCAAGCATATATAAATCAGATGTAAATGATATAACACTATTAAAGTTTTTAGACTTTCAATAGCAACTTGTTTTCTTTTGTTATATAATCTTATAGTATCTGAACGAAGAGTATTTCTACAATGAGAAGAATATTTGGGTTGGAGATATTTCTGTACGAGCCGGGTAAAGTATACTGAGTCTATCATCATAAGTAGCATCTCTGCTACAACCACGTATACAGCCATTCATTCACAAAATCCTTCCTGTGAATCTACAAAGGTGGAAAGAGTAACAAGAACCGCCAAACACTAGTTCGGTCTGTTTCGAGTCAAGATCGACTGGTTTTGCTTTGCAACTCCTTAATATATGTCTATTCAAATGTGTTGTGCTCGAACCGGGCTTCCAACTAAATTCTTTGCCACAGTAATTGCAACATGCTTTCCAAAATACAATTAAGGCAATGTCTAGCTACCGTTACAGGCAGTTTTATAGCTGCCTTAAGGTAGCAGCTATCTGTTGCCTTGCTGTTGTCGTTACCGGCAGCTATAGTATAATTGCTTATAACGGCAGGTTGACTATTTAAATATGTATTAATTTTTTTATTTTTTTATTTTTTTTTAACTTTGATCTTTAAATTCGGGCGGGCCTTGTCACGGGCCATTTTGGCCCGTGACACGAGCCAGCCCGTGTGGCTCGCCGATCCACAATGGGCCGGCTCTGGCCAACGCCCCAAAATGGGGCTCGACCTGAGCCTAGGCTCGCTCCATCCGAGCCACGAGCTAGGCCGACTTTGGCTTTTCCCGAGCCGCCCGAGCTATCGAGCCAATTTGACGTCCCTATGTGTAGTAGATAAGGTGATTTTTTTATTATATTTATTTATTTTGATTTTGGAGATTGAAAAGGCTGTCAGTTAGTTAAATTTTAAAACTATTTAATTGCCTTGATTTTGAGTACTAGGAAGTGGATTCAATTTGACTACTGCCAAGAGAGAAATTTGGAATTGATAGGTTGTAATTTAGCCCCTGTTTGATCCTCATTAAACTAAATTACATTACATTCCATTTTTCTCTCTCCTATTTTCAACCACACAATCTTTCATAAAATAATATTACACGTAAATCGAAAACTTTTTCTTCTTTTTTAACCACTCATTTTTCTAAAAAATGCTATTCCCCCCATTTTCATTTTCAGGTAATGGGCATCAAACAGGGGCTTAATTATAACTACTCTACATCCAACCACGTTTCACGTGCAGAATAAAATGTTAATTATCAATTTTCATCCTATTTTATTTAAAAAAAAAAGGTTGAACCCTAATGTTGAGGGCCCTCACCGCCCAACCTCTAGAGATTTGTGAGGGAGGTAAATCTTGGGGTGTGCCCAAACATGCCAGGGAACAAGAGCTGTCTGTACACTACGCCTACAAGGAGTCCAATTTCACGTCTCAGGAATCGAACCCCCACACTACGGCTACCAACAAGGCGTGAGATAACCTCACTCATGTCCTTTGCACAACTGGGCTATGTCCCGAGAGGCTTATTTTATTTGATCAGTTTAAAGGTAGTCATGACTTTATCATTTGAAACCTCTATCCAAATTTCATGATACGATTGGATAGATATAGTGGACTTCTTGTAGTTGAATTAGATAATAATAAAGTACATTTTGAATAGACATTGGTTGCAAGATTTGGCTCTATCAAATCAAATTTTGGTTTATGTATTCTAGCCTATGCCTATATATATAGGCATGATGAAAAGTTTTACTCACGCCAACTCTTATCACACATATGGTAGAGAGAAAGAGTGATCAGAAATTTTCATACATCACCAATCGCAGTCAATCAATAATCTTTTACCAAAGTAGAGGAAGGAATTTCGGAACGTGCATTCAAACACTTTTTTATATATTTCAATATCGAGGTAAGATACTTTATATGCAAATGTTTTTGTTTCCTTATACTTTTATATTCAATTAAATATGCATGGATTGCTAGTAGACATTCATTTTTTAAAAGAGATATGAAATCCCACGGGATTATAAGAGGACCTAAGATGATGGTGTCGTTTGGACACTGATATACTTCATAAGATCAGAGTTGTATGAAGTGTAATTTTTATTGTTATTTATTTGTATATGAAAACTGCACGTATCTTACTGGGTGTTTTCGAATCTCACTTTTACAATTTTTTACAGGTTAGATCGGGTCAATTAGACTTGTGGTAGGGCAGTGATGCGAGCTGCCAAGAGGATCGTAGGAACAGAGAATAAATTTTTTATTAAGTTTTTCTGCCTTCATAATTATTTGTTGATTTACTTTAAGACATATTCATTGTTATTTTTTCATATACGATTGCTATATTTACTTTAAATTTATGAATGTCACAGTTATTATTTATTAAAAAAAATTATTTTGATATTTTCGCATGTAAAGTAAAGAAAAAATAAATTTTTGGTAACGCTTCGGTGTTATGAAAATTTGGGATGTTACAAATATTGTCTAGACTTACAATGTAGAATTCCAAAAAGGGACAACTTCCTTTTAGATATGGAATTCATCTATCTAAGGAGCATTGTCCCAAGATTGCAACGGAGAAAGATTACATGAGAAATGTTCCTATGCTTCGACTGTGGGAAGTCTCATGTATGCTATGCTTTGCACTAGATTGAATATTTGTTATGCTGTGGGTATTGTTAGTTGTTATCAGTCTAATCCAAGACCAGAGCATTAGGTAGCGATGAAGCATATACTCAAGTATCTTCGGAGAATGAGAGATTATATGCTTGTCTATTGAGGACATGATTTGAATCCTACTAGATTTATTGATTTCGATTTTCAATAAGATCGTGATTGTAGAAAGTCTATGTCGGGATCAGTGTTTTACTTTGGGAGGTGGAGCTTTGGTATGGAAGAGTATCAAGCAATCTTGCATTGCTGAGTCCACCATGGAGGAAGAATATGTAGCGGCTTGTAAAGCTGCTAAAAAAGCTGTATGGTACAAGAAATTTCTTTTAAACCTTGACATGGTACCTTTGGCAATGAGACCCATAATACTTTATTGCAATAATAGTGGAGCGATTGTCAATGCTAAAGAACTAAGGAGTCATCTGCGTGGCAAGCACATCGAGAAGAAATATCACTTATTAGAGAGTTTGTTCATCGAGTAGACCTAACGGTTAGTAGGATTGCATCTGCAGATAATTTTGTGGATCCATTCACCAAGACCTTACCAACTAAAGTTTTTGATGGACATTTTAAGGGAATGAGTATTCTTAATATGTCACGCGTACTCTACAAAGGGCAAGTAAGAGATTGTTAGTTTGATGCCCTTTCTTCGATTAGTGGTCTATAAAATCATATTATTAATTGAGGTTCATTTACTTGTGTGTTATAATTTGAAGCGATTATCTAAGGTTCTATGATCATATTGGATGTAACAAATTGTATGCTCGATAGTTTGGGTATAGTAAAATATAATTTGTGATGTGATCAAAATTATGTTGTTCACAATTTGTACATAAAGTTAAATGCTTTATGTTGATAAGATTACATTGTTCTTATTAAGATTTGTTTAGATCTTATAATAAAAACAATAATGTGTTTCGATACACATTGAACGGAATCGCGTAGATAACTCATTTGTGACTGTTCGAAATGAGATTCTACTAGATTATCAAATAAGTCGCCTAAATTCTGAGCGAGTAATATACCTTTAATTGCTAGTTCAAGTTCTTTGAGGTATCAATGAGTGAAGTCCTAAATAGAAGATTGATTTCAGTGCTTTGAGAATCGGATCGAAACAATTAGAGATCATATACTTGCAATAGTGGAATTCATTAATCATTAAGATGAGACGATCTCACTCAAAAATATTTTCCTAGGCAAATTGAACCTGAACTGAGTAGTTCGACGGTAAGATCGTTGGACTTTATATCGTGATTTGATCACAACGAATTTGCCGTATGAAAATGGAACTTAAAGGGTAATACATGTTGAAGGGCAAAACAGTCATTTTGCTAGTTTCAACATATTGGACGTCAAATGGGGGTTGACTTGTGTAACGATAATCGGAGGATATTATTATTAGATCATAATTTACTTCTATAACTATCACTCCACTCGAGAGCGCAGTCTTAATTTTTTGGTAGATTAAGCTGGGATTAGTAGATGTAACTCAATTGATTAAGAGTTGACCCAATTAGAAATATATATTTGAGCTTGGGTCATGTGAGTCCGTTCTATGAACAATTCTTTCTATACGCGCAGCCTTGTTGGACAAAATAAAGGGATGTAGAGAGTTATATAAACAAAACTCAGAAAATGGAAGAAGGTGTAGAATGAAAAAGCACTAGGATCATACTGTTGCACGAGCCGAAGAATGTCAAGAAATAAACAGTTGTTTCCATGTTAACAATAATTACACCATTGGATAAAATAACAATTAGTTGTAAATAAGAAAGCATACTGAACAACATGTTAATCCTTTTATGACAATGGAATCAGAAGTTCCCAAAGTAGAGATGAAAATTCTTGGAAACCAATTTTGAAGCCATTCTTGATTTGGGTTTTGAGCAAGAGGCCGAGGCTCGAATTTTTTTAATTTTTTAACCACACAATCTCTAAAAAATCACTATTTGAAAATACACTTTTCCTCAAATTCTCATTACAATGGAGTACAAACAGTGGGTAAGTAAAGGTGGGCTCCAATCCACCTAAATTTGAATTTCTATTTATCAATTTTTTTTATTTTTTTAACAAAGTGTGAATTTTAATTTTGGATTTTTTTGTGGATTTCATGTATGTTTGAGAAAAATATATATATAATTTTATTTTTTATTTTTTTATAATCTAATTGTCAATATCAAACATCAATTTTAATCACACTCTTCGAACGGCTCACCATTATTATCCATTTATTCACTAATCATTTTTATCACTTTATAGTTTAAGAAATTTGCACTTTTTATCACCAATCTTGGCGAAACCTGACGAATCTATCCACAATATTTGTGTGCATAATAATTCATCCCCAACTATTTTACTTATATAACAAAACATCTTTTCCTCCATTTTGGCCATGAAATTTACAAAATAAAAAATAAAATCGTTTTCTTTAAATAAGCAAAATTTAAAAAAGCAATAAAATAAACGAAAATAAGATAAAATTGTAAAACGAGTTGTATACTTTTTAAAAGTATAAATATATTTCACTTAAAATAATTAAATAAATATTGACAAAAAATTTAGAAAAGCTAATCATGTCATCTTTCACAGCCTAGCTTATCCACACCCACTTCTGACCAAACACCATTTTCACAAATGAAATCACATCGATGATAGCTCGTTCATCTTAGAAAAATTAATTAAAAAGATTTATTGAATAAAAAATCGATAGCATGTTGATCCTCAAAACTACCATAAACAGTGGGCACCTCACAAATCATCTACCATCAATTTGTAAGGAATAATGCTCCTTGTACACTGAGCCTTTACACTCCCGTCACATGAGGAAAGGGGCCCACACCCATTTAATCAGTGGATCCCGTCCCTCATGTGAGAGGGCTGTACATTGAACCTTACATGTAACAGGGCCGATTTGCAAGAACTAAATCATAGCCTTAGCCTAGACTACAAAACTCAAATTGTAACTGCCGAATTTTACGTGGGTTGCTATTTTTTATCTTTTTTTTTTTTTTTTTTTTTTTTCAAGGTGGTGGAGGTTGTCGTGTTGGTGGTACCATTGTTGGAATGCTTATATATGTGGAGGGAGTGTGTGACAGCGAATGGTGTAAAATTGGAAGGAGTTGGAGTTTCCTAGTGGATGGGTGAGCTTGACTAGGAAATATGAAATGTTTATTTTTCTATTTTTTAATATGCATTTAATTATTTTAAGTGTTGTTTATTTGTACTTTTTAAAAAGCTATGGGACTATTTTGCAATTTTTTCTCGTTTTTTCCTTTATTTTATTTTTGTTTATTTAAGGAGGAAAGCAAATTCGCCCGTTGATTAACAAAATGGATAGAATGACAAGTTTTGCTACATAATTGGAAGGTAAATGTTGAAGGTGAATTTGTACATTTTGTGGATGTTGGGAAAGAAAAGTGAAAATCTCCCATATAATTTTTACAACTTAAAAGTCCATCTAAACAAACTTCTCATCTCCAACCTCACAAAAAGTCACATGTAATAAAATACCGATCTAACTTGCACTTAAGTGATATTAAATAAGAGGCACAATTAAATGAATTATATAATTTCGCCTTCAATTAAACCTATCACATTATGATACTTGGAACGACGTTTCCGTACCATTGCTGCTAAATGGCATTATTCGCCTATTTTCCTATAGGTTGGGATAATGGTACAAATAAAATTGGTTAACGGCATTTCTCACACTTCTTTAAAAGATTTGAGGACAAAGACTTTTAACCTATGTTTTTTTCCAGTTAGTACAACTACTATACACCATAGTACAACTTCATTAGACAATATAACACTAACTAAACTAACATACAGATGAATAGCATTGAAGAATTCAGACATCATTTCACAGAAATATACTTCCGATGTCATGAAAATCATCTAAAAATTTTAACATGAAACACCAAAAAAGAACGCGAAGTAGAGTTCAAGAGTCGCCTCTCTAAAGATTCAAGCCACCTGATAATAAATCCTCAAATCTGAATACATGGATAAAGTACAAAAGACCATCCAATAACACCACAAACCAGACATTAATTGCTGCGTAAATCTTTCAGACCTTTAACTAGCATAGAAGCTTAAGAATCCAGTTCCGTATAGGAACTGGAATTGTGAAGGTTTTCACCAAATCAACATACAAGAAGATTGTAAGATATTATAATGCATAAAGGGTAGGACGAGTACTCAATAACGATATTTGGTGGAGTAATCTTTCGGAGCAATGACTAGACCACGGCCCTTCCTTGCACCACGGTAGACCGTCTCGACGATGTCGATGAACTCCTGTTTATCCTTCAGTGCCCAGTTGATCTTGTTGTTGTTTCCAGTGCCAAGATCAATCATAATGTGCTTGTTTCTGAAGAAGAACATGATGGTGGACGGGTCATATAACTCGTACATTGTGTTAAAATCTGGCACTTCTGTGATATCCACAAGGTAAATAACTGCAAAGTTCTTTAATGTTTCAGCAACTGAAGCCAACACCTCGTCCATCTGAAACCCAAAAAAATATCGAATTGTAAACAACCAAAACAGAATTAGAAGTCTGCAGATCAACTTATGAATAATGAGAAGTTATCAAGAGCAATCAAGCAAATAACAAAAATGAATTCAGCCAACTAAAATGCGTAGACGAAGAATTGTAAATAAGATACTATCTCCAGGGAAACTGAAATTTCTTCCTCCTTACCACCATCCTCTCCGTGTCAGATAAATTATGTTATTCAACCTCTTAATTTGTAACACAAATTTCAGTCGCTATTATATTAATGTAAATCTATCGGAAGGAAAATATAAAACCTTGGGTCATGAGTTGGAATACTTCCATTTAAACCTTATTTGATTTTTCTCGAGTTCAAAAAAATAAAAAAATAAAAATAAAATAAAAATAAAACTATTACTAGAACTAAAATTTATCATAAGCACCAAGGGAACTGGGTAAAAGAAAGAAACATACTACATAACACTTGCAAAAGGACCTATAGAACAAAAGCAGTTACAGAGCTTTCTTAAACATTCAATGCAACCTTCAATCTCCAAAGAAATCAAACACAAAATAGTGGGGTAAAAGGAATCACTTCATTCAGCAAGCAAGGCTATGCTTTACTCCAATAAACTTGTCGTATATTGAAACGAAAGGATCGAAACCACATTCATTGTCCAACAATATTTCTGGATGGGTACCCCTGTGGAGGGGCCACCGAACTACATCTTCAACTTAATGCCTAGCCGAAAGATGTCCCCCTCCCCATCCGCTGACGCTTCCGACCTTCTTTTTTCTTTGTCATAGAGTATTAGAAGTGATCAGTCCCAACTGGTACTTGATCCCCGGGGGGGAGGGGGGGTGCTGGTTTGGTTTCATCCGTTTTTAAAGATTGAGTAAATTAACCTTCTTTTATTGGTCCTACCAGCCCCCTTACGTTCCACACAATTATAGGTATTGACTATAAAGACACTTTTCTCATCGATTGTCATGCTTAAATCTATTTGAATCCTTTTATCTATTACTACTCATTATGCTTATGAGGTTTGTCAAATGTACGTTAAGACAACATTTTTCAAATGGACGTCTTGAAGAGACCATCTACATGATGCAACCTGAAGGGTTTGTGAAAAAAGGCAATGAAGGAAGACAGAGCACTCATTATCTTTACTTGTCTCTCTACTACGGCCTTCCCATTGCTCTAACCCTAAGCTATGATGCTCGGACTCGGGTACAGGTATCAATACGGGTACGTATCTAAATGTCGGATCTTCTATTTTCTAAAATAATGTGGGGACATGACTAAAAAGAGTCCAAATTTTGGACACGGGTACGTGATACGTCTTTCAAACTTCAATTTTTTACTAATCCAAAATATCGTTTTAAATAAACCAAAATAAATTATTAACAAAGAAGGAAATCAGTATTGAATAGGGAGTTAAGAGGAATAAAATATAATTTTGGGGTTTGGTTTTCAAGAATGGGAATTACTAAAAGTTATAAAAAATAGAGAACGAGGAATTTGATTGCAATTTGGACCTAGTAGAGTATTAAGTAGCAAAAAGTTTGCAGGTTATAGAGGTCCATTTACAGACTTAAGCAAGCGTCCACATCTTGGAATGGAAGATTTGATCAAACCATTAAAACCTATAGTTTTGAACAAAATTTGGATGAACCCTATGTATACAAGCGAATACAAGGGAAGAAAGTAGTTTTTTATTATTATTTATATAGATGACATTCTACTCATTGAAAATGATGTAGGGATGTTGTCATCTGTAAAGAAATGGTTGTCACAGTAGTTTGACATGAAAAACTTGAGAGAAGCTAGTTATATTTTGAGAATTCGTATCTTACAAAATATGAAAAATAGAAGGATTGCATTATCCCAAACTTCATATTGACAAAATATTGTAGCAACCCGAAAATTTTAGAATAAAAAATTATTTATTTTATATATATATTATATATTTACACTTTAAAGTTGAGGACTAAAATGAAAAATGTTTTAAATTATATTTTATTTGGGTCAAATAATTAAATTTTAATAGAGTGAGTATAAATATATCAATATTGTACTTGTTGGACGGGTCATAATTAATTATGCATTTTGGGCTTGAGAAATAATTATTTCGAATATGTTATGCCCGTTTATTGAGGTTGAAATATATTACCTAAAATTACATTATGTTAATATTGATTTTAGACCCTTTAAATCCATCCTCACTTGTGCTAATTTAAATGAAGAAATATTTTCATTGTTTGAAGGATTTAATATAATATATGAAAGGCACTTTCTTAGCTAGCATAGTACATTGTACACCATGTGTAGTTAGAGATGTCAATGAGTCGAGTTAAGCAGGCTCGCGAGCCAAAGCTCGAGGCTCGGGCTTTGTCGAGTCGAGCCAAGCCAGTTCATTTTTTTTTTAAATAACAAGATTATGAATCTAACGTTTTCTTAAAAAAAATTTTAAAATTGCATAATTTATACGAGTTACAAATCAAATAAAAATTACAACTTATAAAATTGCATTATAAATTAAATAAAAATTACAACTTACAACCCTCTTCCTTTTTTCGGGTTTGGGACGAAGTTAAAATTGTACATGAATAAAATATTTCTTATACAATTTTTCTTAAAACAAATAAATTTAAAAATTAAATTTTGTTTTGAAATAAATTATTTTAAAAACTTACAACATTCTATGTTTGGATCTGCTGCAACTCTTCGGTCAATATACTATCAACTTGTTCTTGAACACGTAATTCTGCACATTTCTAATCCTTCAAGCATATTAAAGCCTCCAATATATCTTCTTTTAGTCTTGAACGTTCGTCTGATAAAATTCGACCACCTAAACTGAATGCAACCTCTGATGCTACCGTAGACACCAGAGGTGTTAGTTGATTACGTGCAATTTTTGATACAATGAGATACTGTCTTTCATTACACCTCCACCAATTTAGAAGACTAAATGCCTGTAATTCTTTTTTAGGTAACACACTACAAACGTCCACGCACATATACCTAGCTAACTCGAAGGGAATTTCAAAAATTTGTACCACCGACATTTATCGCTCTAGACATCGATAAACTAGAACTAAATGAGGGAACACTTATATTGCTTTCCAAAAAAATTCATAAATTATCTGAATTTGTTAAAATATTTCTTGAAAAAGAACTTTGGGAAGTAGAACTACACTGGCCTTTTTATCAGCATAATAATTATGCATTTCAGATAATATAGATTCTATATTCACATGAGATAATTCCACATTCATGAAATTTGAAATCTCCTTTACACTAGCTATTGTGCCATTCAAATTAAGTCGAGGGTCAATTACTGAAACTAAAAAAATAAAGAGGAAATTTCTTCCCAATATTTACGAAATTTTAACTCCATAGAGCAAAGTAAGTCAAAGAAAAAGTGCAAATTCCTGTATTTATGAAATGTTTGTGAAATGTAGAAAAAATATTGTAAAACAAGTGAAGATGTAGGGTAATAA
>NC_036244.1:8537616-8554981 GCF_002742605.1 Olea europaea var. sylvestris | reverse complement strand
CTTTCAAACTTCAATTTTTTACTAATCCAAAATATCGTTTTAAATAAACCAAAATAAATTATTAACAAAGAAGGAAATCAGTATTGAATAGGGAGTTAAGAGGAATAAAATATAATTTTGGGGTTTGGTTTTCAAGAATGGGAATTACTAAAAGTTATAAAAAATAGAGAACGAGGAATTTGATTGCAATTTGGACCTAGTAGAGTATTAAGTAGCACTTTATAGAACCCGTTTTCGTTTTATACAAACGAAACCCTAAACTACCGTTATAGAGAGAGTAAGAAGGAAAAATAAGAAGAAACTGGGGGGAAAAAAGAAAAAGAAGGTTTATAGAGAGCGAATACGGGGAAAAAAAAAAGGGAAAAAGATGGATAAGCAAAAATGACAAAGTGTCCGTTTGAAATTTGGAGAATCCGACACATATCCCATTTCCATACCCATGTCGTGTCAGCACTCCTACTATTTCAAAGAGTCCGAGCATCAAAGACCATAAGTTATGGCACATTTTTGGGAGAAGAAAGACTTAAAAGGTAGTTGGGAGAGGTGCATCAAGAAAGGAAAAGAAGTTTACAGCATATGAAGGGACTACTGGTAATTTATTGTAAGGGCTTTAAGCACGACTGGGGTCTTCGTGGTCCAAGATAATCAGACCATCAGTAAGAGGTAAGCATGAGACTTTTTGGTAGTACCGGTGAACCAGACTGGCTACATTTTCTCAACATTCAGTCCAAATCAAAGTGAACTCCGGAATTAAACTTAATCATAACTATAATCAAACCCACTCATCTAGATATAATGTTGCTAACCCACTTTAACCAGGATTTCAACCCAATATAATGAAACCCTAATTACGAGGTAAAACAACCAGATCAAATACAACTAATACCAAATAAAAAGCTAAAACCCAATAAGAAAAAAAAATTGTTATTGAGGTTCTAATTAACAGGAATACTGTGCAAAAAAAAAATAATGATTCGCCTATTAATTTGATAAAAAAAATGAAAAATAATGCAAAAATTCACCTGCATGCAAGTTTCGTCCCAGTCGTGGCCGAATCGGATGATGACGAGGCGTTCCTCCTCGGCGAGGATGGCTTGATCCACGGCCCATCCCGAGTGGAGGTGAGGCAGCATATACGACATCGTTACGTTCTTCGAGAGTTCGAGATTAGAAAATTTATTCTGGTTCTGTGATGACTCGGGCAGATGCCCAGGCCGTTTAGATTTAACCTTTTCTTTGTAATTTGCTCCTCTCTCGTCCGTTCCACTGCAATTTTCTCCAATTGAACCAAAGTCGCATTATTTGTTAAGTAGTCAAAATTTTCTGCGAGTGAATATGGTAAACATTATTTTTCACTAAATTCAAGGGTACCGTTATTTAGATCTTATGTGTATCATACTCTATATGCATTCCTATTAAAATTTTAAAATTTTAAAAAAATTGCTACTTTCAATCACATCAAATTTTAATATTGTTCTTATAAATTTTATTTATTTAAGATATTATATATCTATACATATTTTATATATTTATCCCACTATAAATACATTACTAATACAATTTCGAAAATCACTATATTCATCTATTAACTATCAATATTTAATCTGATTTTTACTTTTTATTTTCTATATTGTCATGTGGGTACTTTAATATTTAATTACAAAGGTTAGTAAATCTCTTTTCTTGAATTTATAGAATTATCTTAAGAGTATATAACTCACGCAACTAAACAAATCCCTACTCGAATCAGATATTATTTATTTTTTTCGCTTATAAGCTCTTAATTTTGACGGTTTGTGTTTCCATTGATAATTTTAAGTTTGTAACTTTAATAATGTGTTGATTTTTTTATTTTTATTTTTTTTTGAAATTTCCGTTGAACATGATATTTTATGATTAGGGTTTCATGATTTTAGTTAAAGATGATATTTCATCATTATTAAAATTTTAGTTAAACACAAACTCTAAAAAAGTATAAAAATGTTAAAATTTATGAAAATAAACATGAGTAAATGAATTTACAACAATATATTTTTATTTAATTTTATATATGTCCAGTGCAGGTGAGCCCATGCCCTTTTCAACCCTTTTTTTTTTTAAGAGCCTCGTGTTTGGAATGCAATTGTGGGATGGACAATATTTATAAACTTTTCGAATTTTTTAGGTAACTCAAAATAAATAAGCATTTGTGATTTTTGGATGATTTAATTTTTACGATGATTTCGTGGATCCAAAGGGTATTTTTGAAGTTTGGATTTGATGCTTTTGGTATTGAGTGATTAATTGTGGAATAAAGAAATATTTTATTTATTTTTTTGATTTTATCGATTTTAGGAAATTAATTTTGGATTATGTGATTGGCGGAAAGTTTAAATTAAGAAGAAAAATTGGCAGCGAATCTTTTGGAGAGCTTTATTTGACTAGCTTAATTTAATTTTTTATGTCTCTGAATGTAAACTTTGTTTCGTATTCATTAATAGCTTCCTCTTCTTTTTCACTATTGACAAATAGACAATGTCGTTAGTCTCAATCACTCATCTATGCATAAATAAGTGAAAAGTCACTTGCCATTATTGTTGAATTAGTATGCTATAGGTAAGTGTAATAGGCATTTGCAATATGATCGATCAAAGTTTTATCTTCCCAACTTTGATAGGATACATCAAATTGGCAGAGTTTTATGTAAAAACGAGATATTCAAGTTTTTTGCAAGACAATACATCCTACCATAGAAATTTAATTTTTTGAATGAGATACATTTTTTTTAAGATTGATAATGAAGTTATTGTGCAACGATATCAAAGTATGAAAACACGCAAAGAATAAGTGTAACTTATGAATTATGTCATTTTTAGCATTTTTGTGATATTTTTTTTTATATTTTTTTCATCATCAAATTTATAACCAAAAACTCAAAGTTTGGCGTCGATTAAATTGCCCGCACTGAAAAAATTTCCTGGCTCCGCCCATGTATATGTCTATTTAGGTATATTTATTTAAGATCATAATTATATTTTTAAAAGTGAATGTATATATAAAAACTGTTGATGTAAATAGCGGTACCTAAATTCCACTGGTGAACATTTTTACTTGTAAGCGATTCAATATTTGGTTTTAGATCAAGAATGGATCCGGTTCTGGTCCGAATAGGTCTATAAGCAAAGCAATATGGTTTATGTCTCATTATTTTAACTATACAAATACAAACGTCGAAAATTCAAAAACTCCATAAGACCATCAGTTTAGAGACCAGAAGTAAAGCGACAATAACAACGAGGCCGATGAAGCCTCTCAGTTTAATTTCTCCAAATCTATTTGATTCCATTTTGCAGTTTTAATGACAGTGAAGATGTTATTGGGAGCATCATGTCGTTTTATAGCTTTATATATTGTGTTAATAGACTTGTATTGTGACTTTATATTTAACTCTCAGGTACTTATTTGTTTACAATTATTTAATGAAAATGAGTTTTGATAAAAGTAAAAAATATTTTTGAAATAGCGGTAGACATAAATAGGCATAATTTGTACATATTTAGCCTACAAAAGTTAGGGAAACAATTTGTCGTGATTTTTATTTTGGTTTAGTTGGTATTTAAATTGAACCATATAATTTGTTCTATTTCATCGGCAATAAAGTAGAAAGATGTATTTTAACTAATGATCTAATGACATTAAAGTGAACAAGAAGGAATGACGGCTCAATCAAAGTTAAAATCGAACCAAACATGTTAGGTTTAAACTTGAGTTTTTTTTTTCAAATTATTTTAAACAATTTGATTCGAAAATACATTAAAAAATTTCGAAACGGATCGCCCCTTACATTCCTAGTTCTCGGTTCGAGTTACAAATCTAAATCTTGATTTGGTTCTAGAAATATATAATTTTTACTCTCTCAATTATATCTTAATTTATATAATTCATGTGTCTACAGGACAATTGAAAGTTTATCATATAAAGAGCTTGTTTGGTAGAACTTACAAGCCAATTAAAACCAAGTTTTTTACCGTTATTTGACTATTTCAGCCATCATTTTTTTTAATACTTCTCTCACAGGTAAAACTCACTTTATCTCTAACAGTTAAAAAATTAATTATCAAAAATCCCTACCAAACAAACACAAAATATAAGTTGTGAAATAATATAATTTATGCAATAGTTTATAATTCAAAGTTAAGCCCCCCATTTGGTACCAATTTTGCATTCCAAAAAATCAAAAATTTAACCATTATTTCACTATTTTAGCCGTTATTTTTAATTTTTTCACTCACAGGCAAAACTCACTTTTCTCTTTAACAGTCAAAAAATTAATTTTCATAATCATTACCGAACAAACCCTAAGGTTTCAACATAAAAGTACAAGACAAAACCTTACCACAACCAATAGGTTCATGGGGACAGAAGAATTCGGATCAAACCAAGAATTGATCGGATATGGTCAGATTCCTTTTTCTTGAAGGGAATCTATGGTTCCATTTTCACAATTCGTTCATTTCCTAGAGTAGAAGTAGAGATGCAAACCTACTAGCATTAAGCCACGTATTGATAAGATCACGTAGGAACAAGATTCGAATTTATTGATCTGCTTTGATGTCTATGCCTACACTGCATCTATCATTGTACTTTACTTGACAGACATTGTAATGATAAACAGCTTGTCTCGCCATGACTCTCTGTTCAAATTAAATCGACGAAAATGAATGTTATAATCCTTTAATTTGAATTTCTGTTTAAAAAATCTATTCAGGGAGGGAAAAATGGATGTACCCAACTCCCAAATTTGTTCGAACTTAATACCTTTAATTGCTAGTTCAAGTTCTTTGAGGTATCAATGAGTGAAGTCCTAAATAGAAGATTGATTTCAGTGCTTTGAGAATCGGATCGAAACAATTAGAGATCATATACTTGCAATAGTGGAATTCATTAATCATTAAGATGAGACGATCTCACTCAAAAATATTTTCCTAGGCAAATTGAACCTGAACTGAGTAGTTCGACGGTAAGATCGTTGGACTTTATATCGTGATTTGATCACAACGAATTTGCCGTATGAAAATGGAACTTAAAGGGTAATACATGTTGAAGGGCAAAACAGTCATTTTGCTAGTTTCAACATATTGGACGTCAAATGGGGGTTGACTTGTGTAACGATAATCGGAGGATATTATTATTAGATCATAATTTACTTCTATAACTATCACTCCACTCGAGAGCGCAGTCTTAATTTTTTGGTAGATTAAGCTGGGATTAGTAGATGTAACTCAATTGATTAAGAGTTGACCCAATTAGAAATATATATTTGAGCTTGGGTCATGTGAGTCCGTTCTATGAACAATTCTTTCTATACGCGCAGCCTTGTTGGACAAAATAAAGGGATGTAGAGAGTTATATAAACAAAACTCAGAAAATGGAAGAAGGTGTAGAATGAAAAAGCACTAGGATCATACTGTTGCACGAGCCGAAGAATGTCAAGAAATAAACAGTTGTTTCCATGTTAACAATAATTACACCATTGGATAAAATAACAATTAGTTGTAAATAAGAAAGCATACTGAACAACATGTTAATCCTTTTATGACAATGGAATCAGAAGTTCCCAAAGTAGAGATGAAAATTCTTGGAAACCAATTTTGAAGCCATTCTTGATTTGGGTTTTGAGCAAGAGGCTGAGGCTCGAACTTTTTTAATTTTTTAACTACACAATCTCCAAAAAATCACTTTTCCTCAAATTCTCATTAAAATGGAGTACAAACAGTGGGTAAGTAAAGGTGGGCTCCAATCCACCTAAATTTGAATTTCTATTTATCAATTTTTTTAGTTTTTTTTAATTTTTTAACAAAGTGTGAATTTTAATTTTGGATTTTTTTGTGGATTTCATGTATGTTTGAAAAATATATATATATAATTTTTTTTTTTTTTATAATCTAATTGTCAATATCAAACATCAATTTTAATCACACTCTTCGAACGGCTCACCATTATTATCCATTTATTCACTAATCATTTTTATCACTTTATAGTTTAAGAAATTTGCACTTTTTATCACCAATCTTGGCGAAACCTGACGAATCTATCCACAATATTTGTGTGCACAATAATTCATCCCCAACTATTTTACTTATATAACAAAACATCTTTTCCTCCATTTTGGTCAAAAATTCTCCTCTTAACATGGCGTCAAGGTGACCTTCCCCTTGTTTAGGATCCCAACCAAGTGTCCTGATAAAGAAGTGTAACAACAGCCAAAAGCATCATAACCTATTAGAATACAGAAAAAGGAATGCATTTAGTAGGTTATAGTTGATTCTAAGTATGCACCAGTTCTGTTCCTCCACACAAACAGAAATGACCCATCGGTATAATTAATCGCATGACTAATATTCTGCAATCTCATGAGGAGGAAAATCAATAATCATTTTTTTTTTTTCAATCGTCGACACTCAATATATACATTACAATGTTTTGAAGGAGAAAAAACTTCTCTTGGATCTCTCTACTTGAGCTACAAATGACTAAATTTCAGGCTAAATGACAATCCAAACCGATCTGAAAAATAAGGACAGCTTATAGCACAAAGAAGATTAAATAAAATAGTTATATTTCTTGACCGACATAAAAATGGGTTTTTTTTTTTTTTTTTTTTTTTTTTTTTTTTTTTTTTTCAAGGTGGTGGAGGTTGTCGTGTTGGTGGTACCATTGTTGGAATGCTTATATATGTGGAGGGAGTGTGTGACAGCGAATGGTGTAAAATTGGAAGGAGTTGGAGTTTCCTAGTGGATGGGTGAGCTTGACTAGGAAATATGAAATGTTTATTTTTCTATTTTTTAATATGCATTTAATTATTTTAAGTGTTGTTTATTTGTACTTTTTAAAAAGCTATGGGACTATTTTGCAATTTTTTCTCGTTTTTTCCTTTATTTTATTTTTGTTTATTTAAGGAGGAAAGCAAATTCGCCCGTTGATTAACAAAATGGATAGAATGACAAGTTTTGCTACATAATTGGAAGGTAAATGTTGAAGGTGAATTTGTACATTTTGTGGATGTTGGGAAAGAAAAGTGAAAATCTCCCATATAATTTTTACAACTTAAAAGTCCATCTAAACAAACTTCTCATCTCCAACCTCACAAAAAGTCACATGTAATAAAATACCGATCTAACTTGCACTTAAGTGATATTAAATAAGAGGCACAATTAAATGAATTATATAATTTCGCCTTCAATTAAACCTATCACATTATGATACTTGGAACGACGTTTCTTTTTTCCTTTATTTTATTTTTGTTTATTTAAGGAGGAAAGCAAATTCGCCCGTTGATTAACAAAATGGATAGAATGACAAGTTCTGCTACATAATTGGAAGGTAGGGATATATTTTGTTACATATGTTGAAGGTGAATTTGTATATTTTGTGAATGTTGGAAAAGAAAAGTGAAAATCTCCGATATAATTTATACAACTTAAAAGTCCATCTAAACAAACTTCTCATCTCCAACCTTACAAAAAGTCACATGTAATAAAATACCGATCTAACTTGCACTTAAGTGATATTAAATGAGAGGCACAATTAAATGAATTATATAATTTCGCCTTCAATTAAACCTATCACATTATGATACTTGGAACGACGTTTTCGTACCATTGCTGCTAAATGGCATTATTCGCCTATTTTCCTATAGGTTGGGATAATGGTACAAATAAAATTGGTTAACGGCATTTCTCACACTTCTTTAAAAGATTTGAGGACAAAGACTTTTAACCTATGTTTTTTTCCAGTTAGTACAACTACTATACACCATAGTACAACTTCATTAGACAATATAACACTAACTAAACTAACATACAGATGAATAGCATTGAAGAATTCAGACATCATTTCACAGAAATATATCCGATGTCATGAAAATCATCTAAAAATTTTAACATGAAACACCAAAAAAGAACGCGAAGTAGAGTTCAAGAGTCGCCTCTCTAAAGATTCAAGCCACCTGATAATAAATCCTCAAATCTGAATACATGGATAAAGTACAAAAGACCATCCAATAACACCACAAACCAGACATTAATTGCTGCGTAAATCTTTCAGACCTTTAACTAGCATAGAAGCTTAAGAATCCAGTTCCGTATAGGAACTGGAATTGTGAAGGTTTTCACCAAATCAACATACAAGAAGATTGTAAGATATTATAATGCATAAAGGGTAGGACGAGTACTCAATAACGATATTTGGTGGAGTAATCTTTCGGAGCAATGACTAGACCACGGCCCTTCCTTGCACCACGGTAGACCGTCTCGACGATGTCGATGAACTCCTGTTTATCCTTCAGTGCCCAGTTGATCTTGTTGTTGTTTCCAGTGCCAAGATCAATCATAATGTGCTTGTTTCTGAAGAAGAACATGATGGTGGACGGGTCATATAACTCGTACATTGTGTTAAAATCTGGCACTTCTGTGATATCCACAAGGTAAATAACTGCAAAGTTCTTTAATGTTTCAGCAACTGAAGCCAGCACCTCGTCCATCTGAAACCCAAAACAAATCGAATTGTAAACAACCAAAACAGAATTAGAAGTCTGCAGATCAACTTATGAATAATGAGAAGTTATCAAGAGCAATCAAGCAAATAACAAAAATGAATTCAGCCAACTAAAATGCGTAGACGAAGAATTGTAAATAAGATACTATCTCCAGGGAAACTGAAATTTCTTCCTCCTTACCACCATCCTCTCCGTGTCAGATAAATTATGTTATTCAACCTATTAATTTGTAACACAAATTTCAGTCGCTACTATATTAATGTAAATCTATCGGAAGGAAAATATAAAACCTCGGGTCATGAGTTGGAATACTTCCATTTAAACCTTATTTGATTTTACTCGAGTTCAAAAAAATAAAAAATAAATAAATATAAAAAAAATAAAAATAAAAAACTATTACTAGAACTAAAATTTATCACAAGCACCAATGGAACTGGGTAAAAGAAAGAAACATAATACATAACACTTGCAAAAGGACCTATAGAACAAAAGCAGTTACAGAGCTTTCTTAAACATTCAATGAAACCTTCAATCTCCAAAGAAATCAAACACAAAATAGTGGGGTAAAAGGAATCACTTCATACAGCAAGCAAGGCTATGCTTTACTCCAATAAACTTGTCGTTTATTGAAACGAAAGGATCGAAACCACATTCATTGTCCAACAATATTTCTGGATAGGTACCCCTGTGGAGGGGCCACCGAACTACATCTTCAACTTAATGCCTAGCCGAAAGATGTCCCCCTCCCCATCCGCTGACCCTTCCGACCTTCTTTTTTCTTTGTCATAGAGTATTAGAAGTGATCAGTCCCAACTGGTAGTTGATCCCCCGGGGGAGGGGGGGTGCTGGTTTGGTTTCATCCGTTTTTAAAGATTGAGTAAATTAACCTTCTTTTATTGGTCCTACCAGCCCCCTTACGTTCCACACAATTACGTTTCTCATAGCAGAGGATAGGGAATAGAGAAAGGAGCACCGGCCGGGCACCATGAATGCATAAGAAATTGACATTAGAGGGAATCGGACTTGCCCATAGCTCCTGCCGCTTGCCAAGCAGACAGAGCACTCATTATCTTTACTTGTCTCTCTACTACGGCCTTCCCATTGCTCTAACCCTAAGCTATGATGCTCGGACTCGGATACAGGTATCGATACGGGTACGTATCTAAATGTCGGATCCTTTATTTTCTAAAATAATATGGGGACATGACTAAAAAGAGTCCAAATTTTGGACACGGGTACGTGGTACGCCTTTCAAACTTCAATTTTTTACTAATCCAAAATATCGTTTTAAATAAACCAAAATAAATTATTAACAAAGAAGGAAATCAGTATTGAATAGGGAGTTAAGAGGAATTAAATATAATTTTGGGGTTTGGTTTTCAATAATGGGAATTACTAAAAGTTATAAAAAATAGAGAACGAGGAATTTGATTGCAATTTGGACCTAGTAGAGTATTAAGTAGCTCTTTATAGAACCCGTTTTCGTTTTATACAAACGAAACCCTAAACTACCGTTATAGAGAGAGTAAGAAGGAAAAATAAGAAGAAACTGGGGGGAAAAAAGAAAAAGAAGGTTTATAGAGAGCGAATACGGGGAAAAAAAAAAGGGAAAAAGATGGATAAGCAAAAATGACAAAGTGTCCGTTTGAAATTTGGAGAATCCGACACATATCCCATTTCCATACCCATGTCGTGTCAGCACTCCTACTATTTCAAAGAGTCCGAGCATCAAAGACCATAAGTTATGGCACATTTTTGGGAGAAGAAAGACTTAAAAGGTAGTTGGGAGAGGTGCATCAAGAAAGGAAAAGAAGTTTACAGCATATGAAGAGACTACTGGTAATTTATTGTAAGGGCTTTAAGCACGACTGGGGTCTTCGTGGTCCAAGATAATCAGACCATCAGTAAGAGGTAAGCATGAGACTTTTGGTAGTACCGGTGAACCAGACTGGCAACATTTTCTCAACATTCAGTCCAAATCAAAGTGAACTCCGGAATTAAACTTAATCATAACTATAATCAAACCCACTCATCTAGATATAATGTTACTAACTCACTTTAACCAGGATTTCAACCCAATATAATGAAACCCTAATTACGAGGTAAAACAACCAGATCAAAAACAACTAATACCAAATAAAAAGCTAAAACCCAATAAGAAAAAAAAAATTGTTATTGAGGTTCTAATTAACAGGAATACTGTGCAAAAGAAAAAAATAAAATAATGATTCGCCTATTAATTTGATAAAAAAAATGAAAAATAATGCAAAAATTCACCTGCATGCAAGTTTCGTCCCAGTCGTGGCCGAATCGGATGATGACGAGGCGTTCCTCCTCGGCGAGGATGGCTTGATCCACGGCCCATCCCGAGTGGAGGTGAGGCAGCATATACGACATCGTTACGTTCTTCGAGAGTTCGAGATTAGAAAATTTATTCTGGTTCTGTGATGACTCGGGCAGATGCCCAGGCCGTTTAGATTTAACCTTTTCTTTGTAATTTGCTCCTCTCTCGTCCGTTCCACTGCAATTTTCTCCAATTGAACCAAAGTCGCATTATTTGTTGAGTAGTCAAAATTTTCTGCGAGTGAATATGGTAAACATTATTTTTCACGATAAATTCAAGGGTACCGTTATTTAGATCTTATGTGTATCATACTCTATATGTATTCCTATTAAAATATTAAAATTTTAAAAAAATTACTACTTTCAATCACATCGAATTTTAATATTGTTCTTATAAAATTCATTTATTTAAAATATTATATATCTATACATATTTTATATATTTATCCCACTATAAATACATTACTAATACAATTTCGAAAATCACTATATCCATATATTAACTATCAATATTTAATTTGATTTTTACTTTTTATTTTGTATATTGTCATGTCGGTACTTTAATATTTAATTACAAAGGTTAGTAAATCTCTTTTCTTGAATTTATAGAATTATCTTAAGAGTATATAACTCACGCAACTAAACAAATTCCTACTCGAATCAGATATTATTTATTTTTTTCGCTTATAAGCTCTTAATTTTGACGGTTTGTGTTTCCATTGATAATTTTAAGTTTGTAACTTTAATAATGTGTTGATTTTTTTATTTTTTTTGAAATTTCCGTTGAACATGATATTTTATGATTAGGGTTTCATGATTTTAGGTAAAGATGATATTTCATCATTATTAAAATTTTAGTTAAACACAAACTCTAAAAAAGTATAAAAATGTTAAAATTTATGAAAATAAACATGAGTAAATGAATTTACAACAATATATTTTTATTTAATTTTATATATGTCCAGTGCAGGTGAGCCCATGCCCTTTTCAACCCTTTTTTTTTTTAAGAGCCTCGTGTTTGGAATGCAATTGTGGGATGGACAATATTTATAAACTTTTCGAATTTTTTAGGTAACTCAAAATAAATAAGCATTTGTGATTTTTGGATGATTTAATTTTTGCGATGATTTCGTGGATCCAAAGGGTATTTTTGAAGTCTGGATTTGTTGCTTTTGGTATTGAGTGATTAATTGTGGAATGAAGAAAGATTTTATTTATTTTTTTGATTTTTTTGATTTTATCGATTTTAGAAATTAATTTTGGATTATGTGATTGGCGGAAACTTTAAATTAAGAAGAAAAATTGGCAGCGAATCTTTTGGAGAGCTTTATTTGAGTAGCTTAATTTAATTTTTTGTCTCTGAATGTAAACTTTGTTACGTATTCATCGATAGCTTCCTCTTCTTTTTCACTATTGAAAATAGACTATGTCGTTAGTCTCAATCACTCATTTGTACGTATTTAAGTGGAAGGTCACTTGCCATTATTGTTAAATTAGTATGCTAAAATAAGTGTAATAGACATTTGCAATATGATCGATCGAAGTTTTATCTTCTCAACTTTGATAGGATACATCAAATTGGCAGAGTTTTTATGTAAAAACGAGATATTTAAGTTTTTTTTAAGACAATACATCCTACTATAGAAATTTAATTTTTTGAATGAGATACATTTTTTTAAGATTGATAATGAAGTTATTGTGCAACGATATCAAAGTATGAAAACACTGAAGGAATAAGTGTAACTTATGAATTATGTCATTTTTAGCATTTTTGTGATATTGTTTTATATTTTTTTCATCATCAAATTTATACCCAAAAACTCAAAGTTTGGCGTCGATTAAATTGCCCGCACTGAAAAAATTTCCTGGCTCCGCCCATTTAGGTATATTTATATAAGATCATAATTATATTTTTAAAAGTGAATGTATATATAAAAACTGTTGATTTAAATAGCGGTACCTAAATTCCACTGGTGAACATTTTTACTTGTAAGCGATTCAATATTTGGTTTTAGATCAAGAATGGATCCGGTTCTGGTCCGAATAGGTCTATAAGCAAAGCAATATGGTTTATGTCTCATTATTTTAACTATACAAATACAAACGTCGAAAATTCAAAAACTCCATAAGACCATCAGTTTAGAGACCAGAAGTAAAGCGACAATAACAACGAGGCCGATGAAGCCTCTCAGTTTAATTTCTCCAAATCTATTTGATTCCATTTTGCAGTTTTAATGACAGTGAAGATGTTATTGGGAGCATCATGTCGTTTTATAGCTTTATATATTGTGTTAATAGACTTGTATTGTGACTTTATATTTAACTCTCAGGTACTTATTTGTTTACAATTATTTAATGAAAATGAGTTTTGATAAAAGTAAAAAATATTTTTGAAATAGCGGTAGACATAAATAGGCTTAATTTGTACATATTTAGCCTACAAAAGTTAGGGAAACAATTTGTCGTGGTTTTTGTTTTGGTTTAGTTGGTATTTAAATTGAACTATATAATCTGTTCTATTTCATCGGCAATAAAGTAGAAAGATGTATTTTAACTAATGATCTAATGACATTAAAGTGAACAAGAAGGAATTATGACTCAATCAAAGTTAAAATCGAACCAAATATGTTAGTTTTAAATTTGAATTTTTTCAAATTATTTTAAACAATTTGATTCGAAAATACATTAAAAATTTTCGAAACGGATCGCCGCTTACATTCCTAGTTCTCGGTTCGAGTTACAAATCTAAATCTTGATTTGGTTCTAGAAATATATAATTTTTACTCTCTCAATTATAGCTTAATTTATATAATTCATGTGTCTACAGGACAACTGAAAGTTTATCATATAAAGAGCTTGTTTGGTAGAACTTACAAGCCAATTAAAATCAAGTTTTTTACCGTTATTTGACTATTTCAGCCATCATTTTTTTTAATACTTCTCTCACAGGTAAAACTCACTTTATCTCTAACAGTTAAAAAATTAATTATCAAAAATCCCTACCAAACAAACACAAAATATAAGTTGTGAAATAATATAATTTATGCAATAGTTTATAATTGAAAGTTAAGCCCCCCATTTGGTACCAATTTTGCATTCCAAAAAATCAAAAATTTAACCGTTATTTCACTATTTTAGCCGTTATTTTTAATTTTTTCACTCACAGGCAAGACTCACTTTTCTCTTTGACAGTCAAAAGATTAATTTTCATAATCATTATCGAACAAACCCTAAGGTCGACAAAACCTTACCACAACCAATAGGTTCATGGGGACAGAAGAATTCGGATCAAACCAAGAATTGATCGGATATGGTCAGATTCCTTTTTCTTGAAGGGAATCTATGGTTCCATTTTCACAATTCGTTCATTTCCTAGAGTAGAAGTAGAGATGCAAACCTACTAGCATTAAGCCACGTATTGATAAGATCACGTAGGAACAAGATTCGAATTTATTGATCTGCTTTGATGTCTATGCCTACACTGCATCTATCATTGTACTTTACTTGACAGACATTGTAATGATAAACAGCTTGTCTCGCCATGACTCTCGCCATGACTCTCTGTTCAAATTAAATCGACGAAAATGAATGTTATAATCCTTTAATTTGAATTTCTGTTTAAAAAATCTATTCAGGGAGGGAAAAATGGATGTACCCAACTCCCAAATTTGTTCGAACTTGACTTGGCACGGCCTTTTTTCAGGCATGCGAGTCTAGTCTAGATCGATCCTTGTGGGCAGCCAGCCTCTACAGTCAAGCCTGGCNTTTTTTTTTTTTCAATCGTCGACACTCAATATATACATTACAATGTTTTGAAGGAGAAAAAACTTCTCTTGGATCTCTCTACTTGAGCTACAAATGACTAAATTTCAGGCTAAATGACAATCCAAACCGATCTGAAAAATAAGGACAGCTTATAGCACAAAGAAGATTAAATAAAATAGTTATATTTCTTGACCGACATAAAAATGAAAAATTGGTATCCATTTCCTGCTTAATATATGCCATCAAAACTTTTTGACAATCAAACCCCAATAGGCAACAGGAATCTAAGAATATTTATTCAAAATCTATTTAAATTCATAATATTACTGTTGTAAATTCACAACTGCAACCAAGTTCCCCAGACTTGGGGAGAATTCTGCTACAAGAGCAATAAAAACTGCATCTGGTCAATCACATAGGTGCAGGATGGTAGCAGCTAGTGTAGGGCAGTACATGGCAACTCATATGATACTGGACAGTGGACAGTACCAGGTGGAATTTTTTTATTATTATACAGAAATTTTAAAAATATTTGATTGTGTCATACTCTTTTAACATTGAAGATATTATTTCAAGCACTCAA
This sequence comes from Olea europaea var. sylvestris, assembly GCF_002742605.1. Taxonomy (NCBI): domain Eukaryota; kingdom Viridiplantae; phylum Streptophyta; class Magnoliopsida; order Lamiales; family Oleaceae; genus Olea; species Olea europaea. The sequence goes on along the minus strand of NC_036244.1, from coordinate 8,539,754 downwards.
GGTTTTCTTTTTTTTATTTTTTTATTTTTTTTAGGTGCAGCAGTAATTTATGCCACATACTTCATTCACGTACAAATAAAAAGCAACTAGATCCAGTGGAAGATACATTGACGTACCATCCAAACAAAATTTTTAACACATTCATTAATAATCAATGAAGGTTTATTAAAAACTTACTCTGCAGGATACCGGAAAAGGTTGATAAAAAACAGCTTGACATTGTCTAGTAATTCAGGAGCAGCATCAGCCACAATTCTTGAAACTTTATAACTTATCTGTAAATAAAAATTGAGCCCAGGGAAGAGATAAGAAGTGGTAGCATGCTTGGAAGAAACATAATGAACACAAAATAAAGAACATTACACTGATCAAGTTAGACAGAACAATGTAATCACGTTCCCCCCTGTAAGCACTTGCCAACGTAAGCAAAGAGGTCAATGACTGCTGACATGCCATGGACAATGCGTAATAATCATCCAATACCCCTGTGCAGGAAAATATAGCTTAAATAATTCATTCTACTGTTGAACAAGATAAATAAGAAATATCCAGTCAAAAACCAGATTTACCATATTTATCACATGTTGACAGGCATTTTTTCTCTATTGCAAGTCTAAGTCTAGCCGATAAATCCTCATCATATTTAACCCTATAGAACCCAGTCTGATCTACATTAACTTTTATCCAAGAACTGAAGTTTGAAACTGAGGCACATGAGAGCTCCTTCAAATCAACACTTCCAGATGCTGTTTGCAGCAGGAAATTTTTACGAGCATCATAAGAGGAGCAGCACAACGTTACAGGAACTATCCATTGCCCATCACCACGAGAAGCACTCAATAGAAATTGAGTCTGTCATAAGTGTATAGAAAAGCTGTCAGAACTTCTAAAAGCCATCCAATACATATTGTACTTGAAAGGATACTGCCCTTGGATAGGACACTAAAGTGAATGATGATAGGATCTGTGATCAGGAGATAACCTGCTCAAACTCCAATTTTTGGCCTTTGACTCTCACTGAGACAACAGGATAACCTTTCTGCTTTGTCCATGAGTTCATTAGCCTGATCACTGGCTCACCAGATTCTTCCTGAAGAACAGACCATAAATCTTCTGTCTTTGCATTTGAGCAAGCATACCGTTTTATGTATGAAGCAAGTGCCCGCTGGAAGAAGTCCAATGAAACAATTGTAAATTATCAAATGAACAGATGAAGAGGTAGAATGGAATTCAATAAATGGTAATATCGGAATTTTTAGGAGAATTAGAGAATTATAAAGGATCAAACTAAAAGCAAATGGTAAGTAATGTTTGCAATTGTGTAACCACTTGTATGAGTGAGGGTTCTGAGGAGAATAATCATTACAATTAATTTCCAGGGCACTGTGTAACTTCAAAACTGAATTGTACAAATAAATATAAAGTGCAACAATTGGAACCTTGAAAAGAAATTCATGTACATAGGTTCTAAGCCATCAACACTTGTCAGCATATATACTAATCCACTGATGCATCATTTCTAAAACAAATTTTAGTTGTGTAGCAGAAACATTGTGATTATTGAAATAAGCAACTGACCACTATGCCTATCGTTTCTGTAATTATTTTTTATAAAGCTTTTAGAATAGATAGAACGAACTAATTAAATAGTTGAAGCATATCTTACTTAGACCTATATGAATCTTATATTTACAGGAACAATGCAATCCCTACAAAATAGGTTAGACAAAGTAGATGGAGAGATAGACTATTGCTGTTGTTGGGTTTTTTGATACCCAATAATCCGGGCGATGATTTAAAACAGTTGTCGGATTATTTATCGATACCATGGACTCGGCTCGACTCGGAGACGAACTCCACTTTTGGATGGCTCGGGTTTGGGTTAGATGATTATTTGGTTAGTTGGACCATTTAGTGATTAATATAAAGTTGAATATTGGCCCATTAGTTTAGGTTAATTGGTAGCCCTCTTAGTGAACCCGAGGCTCAATTGGAGTGACCTAAACTAACCTATATATATGTATTTATCTCCCAACCGTTTTGGTGTGTGTGTGTTGTAGCAATGGAGAGAAGAGTTGAGAGAAGAGAGGCAGCCGAGAGAGAGGGAAGCCATATGAGGTTGTGAGTAAGATTCAACC
>NC_036244.1:8518288-8531157 GCF_002742605.1 Olea europaea var. sylvestris | reverse complement strand
TTGGATTGATGGGTGTTTATATAGTTGCGAGAGAGAGTGACTGAGTGAGCGCGTGATGACTACTACATTTGCGTGTGAAAGGTGGAGTGGAAACCCTTTTTGCAATTTACATTTTTCTTGGAGCATAAAAAATTGCATCTCAGGTCCTTCACATATATAAACTATAGCAATTAGGTCTCTAGCTTTAAATTCATGCCGACCTTAAGTCCACAAGTGTCTTCTCACGGTATGTTTCGATAACGTAAAAGTTAGAGCAATCCTCTTGAACGCTCTTGGAGTTTAGCTTTATGTGTGCTAACAGTTAACATATATAATAAATTGTCATGTATATGTCACATGAAACGACTATTAATAGTTTTCACTATGAATAATATTACTTTTAACACAAATAGTTAAGAGAAAATTGCTTGAAACGTCCACTTTCACATATCCATTTGCAAAAATGTCCACTTTCACAAATCCTTGCAAAAATATCCATTTTGAAATATTTTGGATCAAAATACACTTGTGAACAATTTATAATTCCACACAAAAACAAGAAATGGACATTTTTTCAAAAATTTTATTGACCAATAAATTTTTGACACATAACCTACCATATTTATATCAAAAGTGCATACGTCAAATCACAATTAATGCTACTTTTCTCATTGACACGAAACGTCGATAATTACATTTCAAGTGTAGAGAATTATTATGTTCGGAATGAAATGTCATTCTAGAGATTTAAAATATCGAGAACAACGTTTGAAATGTCGAAAATATTTAATATTGTGATTTGACCTGTGTACTTTTAAAATATAAATGAGATTCCAATATCGAGAATGACATTTAACATCATTTTAATGCAGCACTCATGGAAGCTACATTTCGAAATCCACAACAAATTGAAAAAATAAATAAATTGTTTCTTTTTTCATAAAGGGCATAATGGACAATTTAGTGCTAAATTTAAAAAGTGAATATTTTTCAATTGACACCCATGAAATTAAACATTTTTGAAAATACCTCAATAGTTAATGCATCAAATAAAAAAACTGTCATGTATATATTATGTAAAACGACTATTGATAGTCTTTCATATGAGTAATATTATTCTTGTGCTAAGAACCAATCTAAATAATATTGAAGTGTCATTAATTGATATATCATTCTAAAAATAGGGACATGAGTTCCATTTATTATTTTATTATTATTATTTGTAATGGTTTTTATTTTTTATATCAGTATTTAAGCCTACTACGTTCACTTGTTATTAAACTGTTCATTGCAATTTTATTAAAAAAAATGTTCACGCCATTCGTAGTGTAATTGGGTCGCAAAATGGTTGATTTTACTTTTGATATTTAAAAAAAAAATTGTTCGAAGTTGACTCGACTCGAAAACGTCATGCACAAGACACTGCCACAGTAAAAGACATAAAGGATTGATCAACAAGTGTGACGGTTTGATGTGATTTGAAATTCTTTTAAATAGTTTTATCAGTACATTTAAAAAGAAAAGAAAAGAAAAGAAAAAAAGAAGCACGATTAGTTTTATCAGTACATTTTTTTTTCCTGCTGCATTTGTATTTGTGAAACTGAAAGTATGTATTAGGAATACATTATTTATGTTTGTCTCAACATAAATTTTTCTGTTCAATTTGTATCGAATAACTATAAAGTGAGAATTTGATAGTCGCTCTCTAAAAGATCCATGATTATAGCTGCAAAACGCCTTGCTTTGGAGAACTCGTGACATTACAAAGACTTTAAATTTATAAAATTCTACCTATATAGTTCATAATATGTATCAGCTTAACTTGTATTAATGTTACAAAATTTAAGAAAATTTTTGTTCGGAAAGTTTTGACTTCAATTTGCACAACTTTTTGAAATAAATCTCGTTCGACACATAAATGAAGTCCAAAATTTACAAAAATTTAACTTTAGACGTTGTACACAGGGGAATTACCGATTAAAGTTTCGTAGATAAATTCCATCAATAGCTTGGTCAAAATTTCTTTCTAAATCGGAGAAATGTGTTCCTGGGTACAATTTGATAGCTTTTGGGAAAATATTCATAACTTAAGTTTTATAGATTTAAAATTCATGATTTCAATTTCAAGGGATAGATAACTCATAAGACTATCTTTTTCAACTAGAATCACCTCAAAATTCCACGTTTTTAGGTCTGGGTGAATTTTTAAACTTAGAGGCAGAAACTGAAAGCACAAATGAACATAAAATAAATAAATAAATGTTTGTCTCAAAACATGAATTCATGAATTCGAACAACAATCTCTGGGACACCAATAAATATTAAACATAAAAGTGGCAAATCTAAAACATAAAAATAAAATTTCTCTAAAAATAAAACATGTCATTCATGCCAAACCATCGTCGAATCTCCGATTACTCTGAAAAGGGTTAAATAAGAGTGAGCATCTCAAAGAAATACTCAGCAGGCCGTGATATATGAACTAAATATTCGTATATTTAATCATACATTCATACATGTTGCCCTTCATAAATAAGTAAATCAATGATCAAACGATTTACCTAAGGTTTTGATAAATATTTGCAACCATCAGTTTAACATATATACTTAAGGTTCTGATGGGCTTCTACGGCCATTAGTTTAAACATGTATAAACCTTTCTTTCATCAAAATTTAAGGGAAATCTCTAAAGGCACTTTATATACTTCATGCAAATATAACGAATAACATGCTTATTTGAAAATTTAAATTCATCTAACAACAATTTCGCGTAGAGGTCCTACCTTAATTCGAGGTGATAAGATAGTGTTGACATCGAACGGATTTCCTCTCCAAATCTCAAATGTTGACGTCGGACGGATTTTCTCTCTAAATCTCAAATGAGAAACTGATTTCCCCTTCTTCTACCCTTTTTTTTTGGGTTCTTCCGTACATGCTTGTATATGTATCTAAAAGGTTTGGTATCCTAATGTAATTGAAATTTCTACAAAACAAGAGTCTAAAAGGGTAGACTTTATTTCCAAGCGACAACATCCGGATATGTGTTCGTTATACCCCCTTTTTTGTCAACTAGTGTAACAGTTCACGGAAGTCCTAGCTGAAAAATGGTTATTTGAGATTGCTTGGACCCTAAGTAATATAAATGGATAATTGATAAAACCAATTTAACTTATATTCCATTAAAATTCAAAAGTCAAAATCCAATTACCTAGTAGTTCACGTGGCCAAAAACCGATTTGTCATCCTCTCTCTCTCTCTCTCTCTCTCTCTCTCTCTCTCTCTATTTGATTAGGAAGAATACTTTAGGATAATCTTTGAGGTTGAAGAGGATAGGAAAGAAACTTGTATAATCTCTAAATAAATTGGCTGTTACAAAGGACAAGGAACCGCCTATATTTATAGCGATCAACGGACTCCTCTTCATCAACAACGAAAAATAAATGCATCTTCCAACTATCGAATAACATATACTAAAACTCTTTAATATAAGACAATTCTATATAGTGAAATGTTATAGAGCATGAATTATTCTAGCATATAAACTATTCTAGATATGGGCTATGAATTCACTAGATTACATAATTAACTAGTCCAAACCAAAATACTAGAATTTCCCAAGTGAAAATTACAAGACAAGATTTCAATTCATAATTAAGATTAGATTTTTTTTTTCAAAAATCAGATTTAATTAAAACTCTAAATATTAATAATAAGAGTATAAAATTAAATTAATTAACATACGCGCATCCAACCCACCTCACTTCCGAACCCTAAATATTTTCATAGCTCTCTCTCTCTCTCTCTCTCTCTCTCTCTCTCTCTCTCTCTCTCTCTCTCTCTCTATTTGATTAGGAAGAATACTTTAGGATAATCTTTGAGGTTGAAGAGGATAGGAAAGAAACTTGTATAATCTCTAAATAAATTGGCTGTTACAAAGGACAAGGAACCGCCTATATTTATAGCGATCAACGGACTCCTCTTCATCAACAACGAAAAATAAATGTATCTTCCAACTATCGAATAACATATACTAAAACTCTTTAATATAAGACAATTCTATATAGTGAAATGTTATAGAGCATGAATTATTCTAGCATATAAACTATTCTAGATATGGGCTATGAATTCACTAGATTACATAATTAACTAGTCCAAACCAAAATACTAGAATTTCCCAAGTGAAAATTACAAGACAAGATTTCAATTCATAATTAAGATTAGATTTTTTTTTTCAAAAATCAGATTTAATTAAAACTCTAAATATTAATAATAAGAGTATAAAATTAAATTAATTAACATACGCGCATCCAACCCACCTCACTTCCGAACCCTAAATATTTTCATAGCTCTCTCTCTCTCTCTCTCTCTCTCTCTCTCTCTCTCTCTTTTCCCTCCTCACCATCTCCACTATCAGCAGACGCCCCAGTGCCATCGCCGTGAGCCATCATCGATTAAAAACACCCTCGTCTTTCAACTGTGATGATGATGTGGCAACGATGGAGTCGTAGATTTTTTCCATGATTTTGATTTGTTCCATGGTCGATGCAGTGCTGTGTTGTGGTTGTGATGTGATGTGGGTGCAGCGGTGCGTTGTACGTTGTACGCTATGATTGTGCGGGGCCGTGAGATGTGGGTGCAGTGGTATTGTGCGGTTATGGAGTAGTGTGCTATAGGTGTAATGGAGGTGTGCATTTGTGGTGCTGTGTGAAGTACGGTGTTGGTGCAATGCTGTGTGCCGTGGGTGCGGAGTGTTTTTTGCGATGGTGTTGGTGGTGGCTCTGGCTGTGGTTGTGTTTGACGGTGGTGTTATGTGCTGTATGGTGATGAAGTGATGATCACAAATGATTTATTTAATTGTATCAATAAATTGGTTAATGTCTGATCAATAAATAATGTGTGACCAATGAAATAGATAATTTGTGACTAATATATAACGTGTGACCTAAAAATTTGTTTTGTTGTAACTAATAATTTGATAATTTGTAATCTTGAAATATTTTGTGATTAATTAATTTGATATTTTGTGACCATGAAATAAATTGTGACTTATGAGATTTGTGATTTGTGACCAATTAATAATATGAGACCCATTAATTTGAAAAATTTGTGATAAAAAATAAGTTGTAACCTATAAAATTTGTTATTTATGACTGTGGCATCTGTAATTGTGACTAATACATAATTATCATAATAAATTATATAATACTATGACCTTAATATATTTAATTAATAAAATATATATTTAATTTAATATTTCATAAATAAAATTTAATTAACATCTAATTTTTGAAATAATAAACCTTGTTCTTAGTTTTAAAATTGGTCATATTTAATCTCTCAGATATGAAATTTCCTTGTGTCTCGAATCAAGTTTGTTTTACAAAAGCACCCTTAGCCCTCATATGGTAGCAATTTTTCATCCAAAAAAATTGATTTTTTGATCATTATTTCACCATTCAAACTGTCATTTTTTACTTTTTCACTCACAGATAAGATATACTTTTCTCTCCGATGGTCGAAAAATCGATTCTCATAATCACTACCGAACACGCCCTTAAGCTTGATTTAGTCATTTAAAGTGCATCTCTTAGCTTGAAAAGATTCCATGCATCAATGGTTTACTTGTTTTCTACTATTTCGTCGATTAACTTTGTTTTCCGACCCTTCCGAAGGACGGAATGTATAAAATGTAAATTAACGATACAAGTTTCTTTGTTCATCATTGGAATAGTTGATATGTGCTATTATTCTGACCCGGAAATTCCGTTTATGTTCTTTGTTTACTTTTGCTTTTTGGAGCATAATTTAAAGTCTAATATATTCTCCGAGTTTATAGAATGGAACCAAATTAAAATGATATATGAGATATAATTCTTCCACTTTAGACAAAAATATCTGTACCTTTTTTATTCCCTCCTCTCTTTATGGTTCTTTATCTTGGATTCTCTATGATTTGCCCATTAACATAGTATTGTTTTGCATTTGTGTGCTTGCACTAGATTTTGTTTTGGGACCTGAGAATACATTCCTTAACTATTGTGCCTATCTCACTTTTATGGTGTTTAAATGAGAGATAATTATCCTGTTTTTAGAATATGTGTTCTTTCTTTTCTTGGTAAGGGTACCATGGAAAGTAGATGTAGAAATAAATTAAAAGAACGGGTTTGGTTGTCTAGACATATTTGCTTAAACATTAAGATTTTCCTTTTCATGAGTGGGATCAGAGCCGGTCCTAAAATTTTGAGTGCCCTATGCGAAATTTTAAAATGGTATCCATTTCAAATAACTAAAACATATATTTAAAAAAAAAAGTTTCAATAATATTATTTCATTGCAAAAATATGATATTTAAATTATTGTTATTATTATTATTATTATTATTTTTTTTTTACATACATGAACAAGAAAAATATAAATAAAATTCAAAAGCATCTCTTGAATTTCATCAAAATTCATATGTCATAACCAATGAATCTTCAAGTCACTAGCCTCTTCGTGCAACTCTAAGTAAGCAAACTTTGAAAAAATATATATATATATATCAAGTGTAAAGCTTGAAATGCAACAAATCATGTAAAAATATTTTTTCTCACATTTTTATAAGCAAACTCAGCAATCAAACTTTTTTAATCAATATTTTCTAAAAAGTCTTGCTCAATAGATGTCAAAGTTAATCCATTCAATTATTCTTGCAACAAGGTTGATCACAAATAAGATTTTAATAACTTCAATTTTGAATTTTTTTTTTTCAGCAGATGTAACAATAATAGGAATTGTCAATAATACTCTATAAGCAATATATGTATTCGGAAAGCAATTCAATCTTTTCAAATAAGTCAATATATCAAAAGCCGTCTTTATTTCATTTGGTAAAAGATTTCGCAAAACGTTTAACTCTTGAAATAAATATTCGCTATCAAGATAGCAAAAATTTACATGTCTTAAAACAATATCAAGATGATCACAACATGTTTTCAAATTAGTATCATCCAAAGCGAATTCAGATTTTAACCAGTCCTTACAAAGTAAATTCAAATCACCGAAATCACTAAACGAGATTGACGGAAAGATAACAATTAATTCAAATTTTTAGGGAGGGTTTAATGAAGAATACGAATTGTCAATCGTCGCTTAAAGAAAAGAGAGAATATTTTAGAGCCAGATCAAAAATGATTGGAGAAATAGAAGATTTCTTCAAAATGACAATTGGTTTCTCTCTTCTTTACTTCAATTATCTTTGAGAAATTTGAAAAGACGGTTGATTTCTTTAATTCTTTTCTCCAAAAAGACAATTGGAAAAGGAAAATGCGGTTGTTCAATTTTTCTTTCTTCTTGGCCTGATCTCTTTTGGACTTTCCCCTTTTTCCCTCACATTATTTAATGTAGGAATACTATTTAAGAATATTATATTCAAGGAAATTATAATTAGTTAGTCACATTATTCTTAATTTTAATATCTTGTGCATAATAATAAGAATTTTATATTTTAAAATTAATATATATCTTAAATATTTAATTATAAATAAATATACAACTATAACAATTTTTTTTTTTGATGTCCCTACAATTTTGAAGCCTTGTAAGATCGCTCAATTCGCGCACCCTTAGGGCCGCTTCTGAGTGGGATGATAGAAGAGCGAGTGGATAAACTATGCCATGAATCGCCTAATCTATCATCTTGAGGAGATGTTTGGTTTCAAACATTAGTTTGAACATAAGGAGTAAGAAATGTTAATGTGCCCAGAATGATTTAGGGCCACGTACTGCCCACGAGCACATTGAATCATATATGAGGTTGAAAGTCCTCATCGTTCATGCACAACGATACAATTATTAGTGATGTACTCTGCCTTGGAACTAATAACCCATTATGCGAGTCTTCTAGTGGGCGGCAATGCCAAAAGCGATAGAAATTCCATTGTGTTCATTAAAAATTTAATTACATTGGTTCTTCAAGTAGGTTCGCTGATGCATCAATTGAAATCATATTCCTATATTGATACTCAAATTTATAGAGAACATATTTAACGGTAACTCTCAAATTAAAGTCGTAATTTCAACATTTCTCCATACTATGTTTTATTCCTCCTAAGATTTTTTTTTTCTTTTGTGTTATAGGAATACTTGTATATATTTGTCACGGGCACATGCCTTATATGATTCGATTAATTGTAACAATGGGAGAAGCTTAATCCGAAAGGAAAAAAAAAAGTTAGAATATGTTGTGCCTTGCTTGTTTAGTTTACTTAAATAAAATAATTGTTTTTAACACATTGGCCTTATGTAAAAAATTAGGAAATAATTTTACTAAACTTTTTCAATCAAACTATTTTTTTCAGAAACAAAATATTTCTTGATGCAAAAGAAGAACAAAAATGGCATTGAAAAACTTGAAACGAATTTCTCTTTGTAATTGTAAAAAAATTGTTATTGGAAAATATTGCGTTAGCTAAATTCAAAGTATAATAAACACTTATAACATGTATAATACACTTAACTAAAGGGAGCGATCTTTGTACCAAATTTTTTGACAATTACAGTTGACAAAAAAATCTCAATCCTTAATTTAAATGGATCTAATCGACCACTTTATTTCATTAAAACAATTTAAAATTTTCTAACCCTGAGAAGTAGCTCAATAGTCAGACCTTGAGTTTGCTCTCCAATGGTCACCAGTTTGAGTCCTCTCAGGGCTATTGAGGTAAGTACCCAACTGTAAATTTTAGGGCTCCGTGGGCTCAATTAAGGTGCGAGTAAATTGGTCCGGACACCTACAGTAATAAAAAAAAATAAAAATTTCAAATGAATCCCATCCAACACTAAATAGGTGAATACCCTCTCCACCCGCCTTAAATCTTGCCTACCCTGTTATCACGCCTCTCTCTCTCTCTCTCTCTCTCTCTCTCTCTCTCTCTCTCTACATATATGTATGTATGTATATTTACGTATTGAAACTGTACTACGCTGTTTATATAATATGAAAGGAAACTATAGAATTTTATTGAAACAAGAAAATTATAGAATTAGATACTCTTCTTCATTTATTTTTCAATTAAAACATCTAAAAATTCAATAAAATTTTTTATTACTTTTATTCAAAATACTGATGTTATTTGCATTCTAGTTCGAACTAAAAACTTTGGTAGTTGACTATTGAAGTTTAATGATAATTCTTGTTGGCTAGATAGAAATTGAAATGGATCTTCTAGAGACGAGGGTCTTGGGGGTCCAGGATTTAGTCTGGTGTAAGTTGGGATACATGGATATCAAAAAAATAAAAAATAAATAAAAAATAAAAAAAATTGAAATGGATCCACACTTTCGTGAATTTTCAAATTCTTTAAACAGAATTTTGATTCATAATTTAGTCATTGGCTCGAATAAGAAGCAGATCAAAGAATACCTCACTGGAACTCAATGTCGAAGGTCTCAAACTAATTCGATATGAGCCCTTTTCGAATAATAGTTCATAGTATGGAAGGTTATAATCAGAATATTTAAACCATAGGATTAATTTAAATTAAGGATTCATTTGTCAAAAACCTTCATAGGTGGAACGTTCCTCAAAAGTAATTGAACAAAATAGAGAGACAGCAAATTTTCTCATGTATTCAACTCTCAATTCAATTGGATGCATCTAATATATTTTGGAGAATTTCAATAATTTTTTTTAAATAATCTTATTACTGAATAATAAAAAATATACAATGCTAGACAGAATTCAGTTCTTTATTTGGATTCATTATTCGAGAACTAGACTTTGGAAAATGCTTATTATCCATCACCATCTGCATAATCTTTTTTAGATTTCTTTTCTTTTCTTTTTTATTATTTGGTTGATCAAATCTCGTTATATCATCCGTTGATAAACAAGTCTATAAGTTGTAAAGTATATGTAGCACAATCAATAATTATTGAAATATGTTTTAGACATGGATGGGAAAATGCAAACATGACAAGTCGGAAAGAATTTAAAAAAATAGAAAATTATTTTTATTCATTAGCTTTCTTTTCCCATCCATGTCTATAGCCAATAAAATAGAGAAAGTAATAGTGCAATAAGTTGCTAAGAAGCCCACCCAATAGAAGTGAACTATTATATTTCAGATGAACCAAGATTAGGTGAAGATGGCGCAACATGTCCGTTCAGTACATGGCTACTGAGAAACTTACATACACTCTTGAGAATAAGGAGAATTTAATTGAACTACGTATTACAAACACTTTGAACTGGTGTTTCACAGAATCGACCCCAAAGATCATCATTCTTGCAATTGCATTCCTCTTTCAAATGCACCTTGGACTTGGAAGCATAGGTTTCAACAGGAAGTATGTGACAATTGCAAGAGTGAACTAAATGATTATGCAATTGGGTATGCAGTAAGGTACCTTCATTTAGAGGTGGCAATGACTCGGCTTGACCCTATTGCTCAGAGCTCGGCTTGTTCCTCAAGGACTAAGCTCGATTTTCCTCTAGAGCTCGTGGGCCGAGCTAAACTTCGGCCCGTACGCTCACGATTTTATTTTATTTTTTAGAATAAAAATCCTCCTCCTTTAACTGGGTTTGAGACCAATTACTTAAATTTCGAGTAGTCAAAGTTAAAAATTGTACACAAACAACTTGTTACGTTTACAATTTTTTCTAAAAAAATTAAAAATAGTATTATAAAACATCAGATTTTATTAATATGGTTAAATTAAATATCACTTACCTGACAACATGAAATTTTGGCATATTTATCTTGCAATCAAAAATAAATGTCTTGCCAATCCATATATATTAATGCTTTCAAAATATCTTCTTTCAGTTAATTTCTAACTTCAGACATCTCTTACCTGCACTAAAAACAATCTCCAAAGCTACAGTGCTAATCTGAGTTGTTAGTAGGTCTTTTGCAATCGCAAAAATAACAAGCCATAGATACCGACCACCTAACTTTGATGGTGGAAAGGACCCTCTAGCAGTTGAGGAATGGTTGCATACTATCAAGAAGATTTTTTGGCACATCCCTTGCTCAGAAAATCAAAAAGTATTATGTGCAGAGTTTATGATAATCAGGAGAGCGGGCTATTGATGGGAATTCACATCACTCACTCGTACGGAGAAGGAACAACATAACTTAACGTGGGATCGGTTCAAGATGAAGCTAATAGAAAAGTTTTTCCCACAAGCTATGCGAGACCACAAGGAGACGAAATTCTTAAGACTAGTATAGGGAGATATGAAACTTTCTGAGTATGAGAGCGAATTCGAGAAATTGTCCTGATATGCCCCACATCCTGTAAGTACCGAGATCATGAAGGCAAAATGTTACGAGAGGGGCCTACGCCCAGAGATCAAGCAGAATGTGAGTTCACATAATCTCACCACTTTTCAAGCGGTAGTAAAGAAAGCTCAAATAGTGATCTACTCGGGGTAAAATAGGTAAATCAGGGACAGCATAAAGACTTCAGGAAAAGAAAGTGGTGGGACAAAAATAAGAATACGGGACAGTTTAAGAAGCATATGCATACGGGCCAGTCAAGCAATCCTGTATCCCAATGTCCTAAGTGCATCAAGTTTAACAAAGGAGAATGTCTGTAAGGTACTTCTGTTATAAGTGTGGTCAACCCGAACATGCGGCTTCTTCGTGCCCATCAATTAAGAAACCAAACAAGAGAAATGGGTGTTTGCTTTGACTCACGATGAGGCTACCAAAAATTCAGACGTGATTGCAGGTATTTTATCCGTCTTTAATATTCCTGTTTACGTTTTGATTGATTCCGGTGTGACACATTCATTCATATCTAATTCATGTCTAGCTAAGATTAATGCTTCATGTTAAAAGAATGATAGTGTACTATAGTGAGTATGCCATCAGGTGGAACTATTGATATGGATAGGATAGCAAAAAGGGTACAGAACGATTTTGATGGACTGACTTTAGAGGCTGACTTGTATGTTATATAGATGAAAAATTTTGATATTATTTTAGGTATGGACCGGTTGGGTGAGAATTGAGCCACAATAGTATGTTATGAGAAAGAGGTAATTTTTCAAAGACCGGGAGAAGAGAAGTTCAGATTTTATGGATCGAGGATTAAGGCACTTCCTCGCATTATCTCAGCTTTAAAAGTAGAGAACATGTTGAGAATTCAAAATGAAGTTCTGGACGTATTATTTCTAAATACACAAGCAGCAGCAAACATGGATAATAGATAAGAAAAACCAATGATAGTTGGTTCACAAGCATTGCTGGTTCTAATATTTTCTGTGTGCTAGCTCCTTCACAGCATTGGCAAGATGTTTCTCCTTCTGAATGCTCTGCACCCACTTAGCATCGACGTGAACCCTCTCGATGCTCTGCTTCAAGGTCCTGGCTATGTAAGGCTCCATCCGGCTAGCAAAATATTGTTCTACTTCTTCGGCCTTCTCATAGGAAGAAAACTGAAGCAGGATAAAAAAGAGGAGATCTTAATCAGTTCTATTCAGAAATTCTTGATGTAGCTTAGTATTGACAAAATGAACAGCATTGGATGCAAATGGAGAGTGGTCAAAAACCTGCGACACAATTGCACTGATGAAGCGAACTATTAGGAAACCCGAGCCGTATGTTTTATTAATGTGGTCCCAGTTTTCCTGTATCACAGTACCCATTGATTATGTGTTAGCATTTCTTTAGTAAAAAGTACTTATGCATACCAAGACACAAACAGAAGTATGTGTATCAGAATGATTAATATAAAATCAATACAGATAGCATCTCGGATGACAGTTTGCTGAACTTACTTTCAACCAATTCCAAGCCGTCTCACGTCCATCCCTACTAACAGAGAGTCCGAAAACGACATCTTGACTTCTAACCTATATTTAGAAAGAAGGAAGCTCAAAAAGGTCTGAAGAAAATTCT
>NC_036244.1:8490928-8514997 GCF_002742605.1 Olea europaea var. sylvestris | reverse complement strand
AATTGGAGCATCCAATCCTGAAAAGGTGGGAATTAATTGGACGCCATACAGGAAACTGGATTGGCTTCTATTTGGCAATGAGAACTGAATTGTTTGGAGCAAGTTGGTTAGCACTTATTTATGGCTTTGACCAGTGCAGATGTGATATCATATGATTGAAAGGAGTGAACCAAAAGTAGAGAACATAAAGAAGCATAAAAAAGTTAAGAATCCACTATGTGTTATAAGATTTATAAGGCAATCCCAAATCCTTAAACATTGCACTATCTTACATTTGAGATGAAAGAATTTTATAATATCCATGTTTCAATCTACTAGTCAAGTAAGCATGACGAGAGTAAAGTTTTAGGTTCATATATAGAAACACAACTTAAAACAAATACATAACTAAAATGACAAAAGCACCAACATAAAACATCTAGAAATTGGAACAATTTCATGGGAAGAATTAAAGAAAAAAAGTTTGAAAAAGAAAGCATCCAACCTGAAAACATTCGGGGCCAAGATAACTCTGTAGCATCTGAATGACAGATGCACCCTTTCGGTAACTGATTGCATCAAAAATTTCATCAATTTCACGTGCATGATTTATATCCACCTGAAAAGAAGATCGATGTTAACATTTAAATTCTAAGATGAAGACAACGAGCAAATATAGTAATGTCATATTCATTTCTAGCGAGCTCCAACAAATACTAATTACTTACCTCAATGGGATGAGATTCTGCAAGCTCATCTAGTCGAAGCCCTTCATTACTTTCCATAAGAAACTGAGTCCAAATTTGCCACTCTGGAAACAATCTATCAGTAGCTAAATAACTCACCTGAACCATGAAAGACCAAAAACAAATATAAAATAAAGCAACTAATAGTTTAAATGCGTAAGCATGTATGAGTACAAAAAAAAAAAAAAAAAATTAAAAAAATTAAAATACCCATGTTGCAAATCCCTCATTCAGCCATAAATGTGTCCACCATTCCATAGTCACAAGATTGCCAAACCACTGATGTGCAAGTTCATGGGCCACTACAGTGGCAACCTAAATAGGATATAATTTTTACGATTATAACTCAAAGCATCTGTAAGGTCTCCAACAACAATATAAGTTCACTAATTAAAACTCAGGAAATTTGATAAATATCGTTTGAGCCTTTTACCCTTTGCTTGTTAGCAGCTGCAGAGTGCTTATCATCGTAGAGCAAAACAGTTTCTCGATATGTAACTAGTCCATAATTCTCCATAGCTCCAGCAGCAAAATCAGGAATTGCAATCATGTCCAATTTGGGCAGAGAATATGGCAATGCAAAGTATCTGCAGTTTTTATTCAATAAATTTAAAGCGGAAAGAATAATTTCAGTCTGTTGCATAAGCATCTAAAAATGTATCCGCTAAAAGAAACTGAAAATATAATTATTATCGTGTTATGCGCAATGATAAATCACAAGTACACTTACTCCTTGTAAAGGCCAAGTGTTTTAACAGCAACATCGAGGGCAAATTTCCCTTGATTTACCTTGCCAATTTGGCAGTATACTCTAACAGTGATTCCTATGAAATGTGATATTTGTCACTAGGAAAGGAAAAATAATCATGCTGATCAAACACAAGATAGAAGGTAGTAACAAATATACCATCAGGGGTGTGATCTTCAACATAATCAAACAAGCCAACAACAACTGCTACCAAATACGTGGACATGATTGGTGATTCTTGATAATATACTGTCTTAAGATTCCCACTGATTTTTTCTTCAATGACTGGCATGTTGGAAAGAGCTATGAGTTCTGCTGGTACTTCCAACGTAATCTTGAAAGCAGCCTGAATTGCAAGTTTAAAGTGAACAAAAAACGAGGGTCAAACTATAAAGATTCCTTGAGCAATTTGAAATAAAAAGGCAGCTAATTACGTAACAACTCCCATTCGAATAACTAAAACTAATTCTGTATTTAACGCTGGGATTGGAATTGGAAGATGTGAGACTGAGATATCTCAATCAGCAAGTAAACTGAACCGTTGTCTACCGTGGTTAGTCTTATTTGATTAAATTTTATTATATTTAATTATTACCAAGTATTCCTCAGATATAGCCCCTGCTTGGTTCAACTAAAAGTTATATTAAACTTTAAGTCAAAATTAGTAATTAATTCTAACTACACATTTCAAGGGATTTACAACTTTTCAACCACACATTCCATCAACTTTATCAAAATCTACTAAAAAACTGGTTTTTATCTAAACCAAACAGGGCAATAGTAAAATCTTGAAATGTGTAAAAAAAATTATTCGACCGTTGTTGTCAAGGTGAATTGTCATGGCTACTATCCTTGGAAAACTAGAGAAATTTATATTTCCTTTTGGAAATTTCAGCAATGTTAAGGGCGGCCAGGTTTTTGCATTCCGTGATAAGATTTTTATGAAATGCACATTCCGTGACAAGATTTAAAGTATCAAGAGGTTTCTCAAACCACCTCTATAATGGTAACCACATGGATACAAGCGCATGTGCTTGGCAACAGAAAAATGGCAATACCTTACAAGCAGGTTCATCCCAACAAGGGAAGCAACGCCTTGCATCGGCTGGTTCAAACTGTGTAACAGCCATATTTTTCTTCTCCTCATTATGGTCATAGGTGCTGCCAGGGGCGGAGCCAGGATTAAACTTTACGATGGGCTACTAATATAAATTTTATAAGCACCGGAGAAAATTATATTTATTTAAAAGTAAACACACATCTAGTTATGTGAACATAGTAAATCTTAACCCTAAACACGTGTAAACTAATATAATACATTAACTTGAGGACGAAAAAGTATACAAATAACGCATCCAGGTACATACGATTAGATTTTAATGAGACCAAAATTGACTGAGTTAGCTGTAGTTGAAATTCCAAAAATGACTCTAGATGTTGCCAAACTCTGGAGCTTAGAATCAGTTGTGTAAATCTTGAAGCCATTTGATAAGGTTATAGAAGCAAAAGGGGCTGTTTGTATATAGATATGCTGTGGGGTTTGAGTTTTTTTCTTTTTTGTTATTCCACTGAATCTTTAAATGGCATTCTCAGATTGTTGATTTCTTAAGTTAGTTCTTTTTTCTTCCAATTACTGAACAATCAGACTATACATTTGGTGCTTAGCATGCTTATTTTGCCTTTTCTTTTTTAAATTTTTATATAGCTGCTGCAAATTTTTGGCTACATGTAATTCTGGATGCAGAATTTTTGTGAAGGAAAAAAAAAAAAAAAAAAAAAAAAAAGGGAAAAGAAAGAAAGAAAAAAATAGTGAAGAACCAAAAATTTAAAAAATTTAAAAAAAAATCTATCTATCTATATATATATATATATATATATATATATATATATATTGCCAGTGCAGACGTGTCCTGAGAAAAGCACAGGCATGCCACTTTTCAAAGACCAGTTTAAGAAGAACTATTAGTTGGCCGAAAACCTCCAATAAATCTACTATACATATACAATCTGATACAGGCACAAACAAATATTAAATGCACTTAAGGAAAATTATGAAGAAAAAAACCTCGATATATACAGCCTAAACTGCAACTACAACGGAATCCAGCCACAATTAGGATAGCTAAAAAAGAACCCGCAAAATGTCCTGCTATAAATTATTAACTGCATTTACAAATATTCATCTATATGTGCACAGAAATATCTACACCATAAAAGAGATACCTTCTATAAAACCCTTTCATTTTATCATTGAGGGTCCCCTCAAAATCCATGCTTAAAACTCCAACTCCAAGCGGCAAATTCTCCTCAAACTCCAACACCATTATCTCATCCTTCTCACACATGTCCACATCAAACGCCTCAACCACCTATTCAATAAATCAAACAAAATTAAATCTAATCCAAAAATAAAAGTAAGAAAAAGAGAAAGTCAACATGATTCGAAATAATTGAAGGACGGCATTTTCCTTCAGCAATGACCTTATTATTGGATGTGAAATTGACGGAGTCAGGGCTGACGGAGAGTTCGGCGGCGTTAAGAACAAGGAACTTAGTGACGGAGACAATGTCGACGGAGATGTCGACGGCGCCGGTGAACTTGCATGCGGTGAGGTCGGGTTTCAGTTTGAGATCATAGCGGTTGGGGATTGCGAATTTGGGAAGCCTTGGCTGGCCTTTGAATTGAGAGAATTTCTGCTTCTGTTCCTCCATACTCTGCAAAGTGAATTGTTAATTCCACTGCAAGTATTGGATTGAGCGTGTGCTTATATTGCGAGAGAGAGTGACTGAGTGAGCACGTGATGACTGCTACATTTGCGTGAAAGGTGAAGATTCTTTTTGCAATTTACAAACATTTTTCTTGGATCATAAAAAAATTGCAACTCAAGTCCTTCAGGTGCTGTGAACGGTGTGGTGCCATTTGATGTAGGTATAGAGTGTTGTCTGCAGAGGTGTTGGTGGTGGCTCTGGCGGTGGTTGTGTTTGACGGCGTTGCTATGTGCTATAGGTGGTGACGTGATGGTCACGAATGGTGGTGATCGTCACGAATTTGTAACCAATAAATTGGTTAGAGAGTTATCGATAAATAATATGTGATCAATAAAATAGATAATTTGTGATAAAAAAATAATATATAATCTAGAATTTTGTTATATTGTGACAAATAATTTGATAATTTGTGATCAAAAAATATTTTGTAATCAATTAATTTATTTTTTTGACTATAAAATAAATTGTGACTTGTGAGATTTGTGACTAATAAATAATATATGACCCATTAATTTGATAAATTTTTGATCGAAAATAAGTTATAACCTACAGAATTTGTTATTTATGATTGTGACATCTGTAATTGTGATAAATACATAGTTGTCACAATAAATTATATAATACTATGACCTTAATATATTTAATTTATTATTTCATAAATAAAATTAATTAATATCTAATTTTTGAAATAATAAACCTTGTTCATTGTTTTCAAATTGGTCATATTTAATCTTTTAGATATGAAATTTCCCCATGTCTTGAATCAAGTTTGTTTTACAAAAGCACTCTTAGCCCTCATTTGGTAACAATTTTTCATCCCAAAAATTTGATTTTTTAACAGTTATTTCACTATTCCAGCCGTTATTTCCATGCATCAATGGTTTACTTGTTTTCTACTATTTCGTCGATTATCAGATTCTAACCCTGAAATTCCGTTTATGTTCTTTGTTTACTTTGGCTTTTGGGAGCATCATTTAAAGTCTAATATATTCTCCCAGGTTATAGAATGGAACCAAATTAAAGTCCTATATGAGATATAATTCGGAGTATCATTTAAAGACAGATATCTGTGCCTTTTTTTCCTCCCTCCTCTCTTTATGGTTCTTAATTTTCTTTAGACTTGCTTTATCTTGGATTCTTTATGATTTGCTCATTAACATCGTATTGTTTTGCATTTGCGTGCTTGCACTAGTTTTTGCTCTGGGACCAGAGAATACATTCCTTAACTATTGTGCCTATCCCACTTTTATGATATTTAAATGACCGTTAATTATCGTGTTTTTAAAGTATGCGTCGTTTCTCTTCTCGGTAAGGGTACCATTAAGATTGTGAAAACGTTAAAGAGGAGATGTAGAGATAAATTAAAAGAACGGCTTAGGTTGTCTAGACATATATGCATAAATGTAAAGAATTTCCTTTTCACGAGTGGGATGATAGAAGAGTGGGTGGATAATTTCATTCCCGTTTTTTCCCCCCCATTCCGTTGCATGGTGACTTAAAAAAGGATCCTATCAACTCATTATCCTCGTGATCATTAAAAATTTAATTACATTGGTTCTCCAAGTAGATTCGCTAATGTGTCAATTGAAATCGTATTCATATATTGATACTCAAATTTATAGAGAACATATTTAACGGTAACTCTCAAATTAAAGTCGTAATTTCGACATTTGCTCCATACTATGTTTTATTCCTCCAAAGAATTTGTGTGTGTGTGTGTGTGTGTTTTTTTTTTTGTTATAGGAATATTTGTATATATTTGTCATGGGCACATGCCTTACATGATTCGATTAATTGTCACAATGGGAGAAGCTTAATCCGAAAGAGGGGAGGGGGGAAGGTTAGAATATGTTGTGGCTTGCTTGTTTAGTTTACTTAAATAAAATAACTGTTTTTAACACATTGGCCTTATGTAAAAATTAAGGAAACTGGTGGGGTAACAGCTAGTTTTGGTATGTTGGGCGATATTATTATTGCTAAACCCAATACCTATATTGCATTTGCGGGTAAAAGAGTAATTGAACAAATATTGAATAAAACAGTACCTGAAGGTTCAAAGGATTGAATAGAGGAACTCCCGAACATTTGGCGATCTCAGATGTGTTGATATCAATGATGTGACTTATGAGGTACAGCAATTATTAGGAAATAATCGAGTTAGAGCTGTAGCTATGAGTGCTACAAATGGTCTGATGAGAGGAATGTAAGTGTTTTTTACTAAACTTTTTCCATGAAATTATTTTTTTGAGAAACAAATTTTTTCTTGATGCAAAGGAATATAAAAAATGGCATTGAAAAACTTGAAATGAATTTCTCTTTGTAATCAATAAGTAAAAAGATTGATATTTGAAAATATTATGTTAGCTAAATTCAAAGTACAATAAAACTTATAACGTGTGTAAATATGCTTAACTAAAATAAATAGTGGGGAGCGGTCTTTGTACCAAGATTTTTGACAATTACATTTGACAAAAAAATCTCAATCCTTCATTTAAATGAACCTAACGGACCACTTTTATTTCATTAAAACAATTTAAAATTTCAAATGGATCCCATCCAACATCAAATAGGTAAATACCCTTTCCACCCGCCTAACATCTTGCCTACTTTGCTATCACGCATCTGAGTATTTATTAGGGATTGACACAGTTCGATTTGGTACGTTTGAGACGAATTTTCAAATCAAACCATTTAAAGCACTATGGAATTTTTTTCAAACCAAACAAAATCACTTCAATTTTTAAACCAAACCATTTTTTTTTTATTTTGTTCAATTTAAAATCATGGTTTAACATTGAAAAAAAAAATTAAAAAAAATTAAAAAATATATATATATATATATATCCCAGCAATTTATTTTTCTCTCTCTTCTTCTCAATCACACAATCTTCCAAAAAATAATATTATACGTAAGCTGAAAACTTTTACATTTTTTCAGCCACATATTCTTCAAAAAAATATTATTCCAAAAATTATAATTGCCACATAATGGAGGCCGAACAAGGGCTTGATAAGTTAAATCATAGATACTAGTAAAAAATTTCACGTTAAAGAATAAATTGTAATATTAAAAAAAAATTATAAATTGAAGTTATATAATTATAATCATTATAAACCCTGAGGGGGTAGTTCAGTGGTCAGACCTTATATTTGCTCTTCAATGGTCACCAAATTCGAGTCCCCTCAGGGCTACTGAGATGAGTATCTCGCTGTAAACTTCAGTGCCCCGTAGAATTAGTCGAGATGCGCGTAAGTTGGTCCGAACATCCACGGTCATAAAAAAATATATATATAATCATTATAATGAAACAAAATGATATAGATATTTTAAACTTTTAGTCGATATTAGTTGTGTCAATTTGCAATTGTAATACACGATTCATTCTCTTTATAAATATAAAAATATATTACATGCACTACAACAAAAATGCTCTTTTACATTACTTAAAATGCAACATTCATTAATTGAATGTTGTCAAAGAGGTCTACTGCAACATTCTAACAAGTGAATGTTACGGGGACTAAGTGTTTTCAAAATTTCAATTCATAACTAAGAGTACAAATTATTTTTTTTCAAAAAATCAGATTTAATTAAAATTCTAAATATTAATAATAAGATTATAAAATTAATTTAATTAACATACCCCCATCCAACCCACCTTACTTTCAAACTTTAAATATTTCCCTAGCCTTCTCTCTTTCCCTCTCTTCTCACTTTTCCCTCCTTACCATCTCCACTATTTGCAGAGGCTCTAATGCCACATCGTGAGCCATCACCAGTTGAAAACACTTGCATTGCTCGAATGTGATGATGATGTGGCAACGATGGAGTCGTAGATAATTTTTTCCATGATTTTGATTTGTTCTATGGTCGATGCGGTACTGTGCGTGATTGTTGTGTGATGTGGGTATAGCGATGCGTTGTACGTTGTGGTTGTGCGAGGTCGTGAGAAGTGGGTGTGGTGTTAGTGTGCGGTTGTGGTGGTGTGTGCTATGGGTGTAGTGGTGGTCTACGTTTGTAGTGCTCTGTGATGTAGGAGTGGAGCTGTGTGCGGTTCGGTGCTTGGTGCGGCGATGGTGCGGTATTGTGTTCTGAAGGTGTAGAGTACTATCTATGGTGGTGTTGGCGGTGGGCAGTGGTTGTGTTTGATGACGGTGTTATGTGATGTGAGGTGGTGAGGTGACGGTCACAAATTATTTAGTTGATCATGACCAATACATTAGTTAATGTGTGATCAATAAATAATGTGTCACTAATGAGATATATAACTTGTAACTAATAAATAATGTGTGACCTAAAAATTTGTTATATTGTGAACAATAATTTGACAATTTGTGACCTAGAAATATTTTGTGACTATGAAATAAATTGCGACTAATTTTGGTATAGTGTAAATGTCATAACCACTCGGTCTGAGAAGGTTATATAACTAATCTCCAAGCTTAAGGAAAATGAAAAGAACCCTATTAATTCAGAAGAGAGTAACCTTAGTAAAGAGGTAGTAAAAAACCCAACCAGAATGCCTTTACCTTAAGATTTCAAACCTACCCTAAAAGTTGCTGAACACAATGAGATCTTAGAACATCTTAAACAAGCAAAAATCAATCTACGTCTCTTACATGTGATTTCCCAGGTTCTCACATATGGTAAAATCCTTAAAGACTTGTGTACTGTGAAAGAGGAAATACCATGTCAAGAAAACTGCTTTATTAACGGAGAAAGTGAGTGTTGTGCATGAGCAAAGGATCTCACCCAAGTATCAGGACTATGGTTGTCCTACCATTTCTCGTGTCATCGAGAACCATGAGTTTGCACAAACCCTTCTTGATCTAGGAGTCAGTGTTAACCTCGTGCTTTATGCTATTTATTTCTTGTTAGGCTTAGGTGAGATAAAACATACATCTATAGTTTTGCAATTGGTTGATCGGTCCACTATAAGACCAAGATGAGTAGTTGAGGGTATCTTAGTACAAATTGATAAATTTTGCTATCCTGTTGATTTCTTAGTTTTGGATCTAATGTTGTTGTGAGTGTTAATTCTAAAATTCCTGTCATTCTTGGTAGACCATTTTTTGCCACTACTAATGCCCTTATGAATTGCAAAAAGGGTCTAATGAAGGTATCTTTTGGAAACATAACATTAGAAGTCAACATTTTTCACATCACTAAACAACTTGAGGAAGATGATGAGTGTCACCAAATATACATGATTGATGCACTTAGTTAGGATGAGGCACCTTCAACTATTGACTTTGATCCTTTGAACTATTTTCTTTTAAATTCTGAAATTCCAGCAAGTTATAAAGATGGGGAATATGCTAACATCTGTGCTGTTTTTATAAAATTATAGGATTATGAGATATTACCATGGCAACCCAAGTGTGATATCCCGATTCATTTAGTAAGTGTAAGTCAAAGTCTAAAAGTTGTCAAATTTATCAAGCAAAAAAATAAAAAATAAAAAAAAATAAATAACGAAATAAATAAATAAAAATGAAATAAAGAATTAAAAAAATGAAGTGAAAGGCGGTGGAGGCGGTGGAGATAACAATAAATCATTTTCCTTTCCTCTCATTTTCATCATACAGCATTAAAATAAAAGCAGAAAAAGAGAAGGAGAGAAGGAAAAGGGAAGAAGGAAAAAAGAGAAGAAAGGAAGCAAAAAAAAAAAAGAAAAAAGGGAAAAGATGAAGAAAAAAATAGAAATTTTTTGTCAACGTGTTAGGAATTAAGTGATCTACATTATTAGGCTTGAATTCCTCAATTTTGAAAGATAAGTAAAAAATTATTTATTGTCAAGTTATGTTTGATTTTATAGTTGTTAGATTGTTAGAGTAAATTCAGTTTTTATTAAAGGGGTTAAGTATAATAAACTATGAAATTGAGTAAAGTGAAAGAAAAACTAATTTTAGTTATTAAAGAGACTGTAGAAATCGTCCAAACGTGAAATGATTAAGTTTGGGTATCGCCTATTTAATTATTGAAAATATTGAAAATAATTAATTGTTTATTTAAAAACTATATCATATATCAGGCGACGATACTGGCATTAGAACAGATTACCAACCGGGTTGATTTTGCGAACATAGTACTGTGAGTGAAAAAATATAAATATTTTTAAAATATTTATAAATTAAGTATATTGTCAAAGCATGTGCAATTATGTGTTCGAATTATATGGCTATTATGGAAATCTCTTTTATTATAATGCATGTGGAATATTAAAGATTATTTATAGCATATTTGTGACTTGTTATATAAGACATGTGATATTGAGATTTGTTTGGTATGTGAGACATGCAATATTGAGATCGACAAAAAAAGAACCCATGATTATATACTTCTTCTAGTTCACAGAGGGACATTGGCTGTGTTCTATCCTACATGGAGGGTCTTGACCTGACATTGGTCTTGATTGTGTATATATAGTTCACAGAGGGGCCTTGACCGTGTTCTAGAATTGATTATGAGAGGTCTTTGAGACCGACTTTCGTTTACGGAGGGGTCAAAGGCTTGTGGCGAAAGTTCTTAGCCCGAGGGGAGGATTATATATTTCAGTCAGAGGGTATATTTTTGGTGAATTTTTCAGCACGTTTGATGTGATGAGACTATAGCGTGATTATTAGCTGATATTTATATCATGATTTTGAGATGATATTTTACGACCTTATGTGAATATTTCACCTTTGGTTATAATTTCATGATGTTATCTTGTGAATTATCAAATGATATGAATTCGATTTTCGATAGAAATGTAAAAATTGAAAAAGTATATCTATTTTCGAACTTCTCCACTCACTGAGCTATCAACTCATATATTTTCCCGTAATTTTCCTACATGTGGAAATTGATTCTTTTTAGTTGAAAGAGCCTAATGATTTTGGAATGAGAGCCACATGACATGTTGAATATTATAACTCATATTGATAAAGCACAAAGTAAATATTTTGAGCCCATTACATTATTTTTTTTTAAACATTTGATTTTGTCGTATTTTTTGAATTAACTCATAGTCAGTTTGGGTGATAAATTTGATATCTAGTCAGTATTTGTCATCGACGCACGTCACGTTTCGGGTCCATTAGGGAGATTTGGGACGAGTCGTGTCACCAAGTTTGAAAAATTTCTAGAAAGGAGTGGAGGACACAACCTTTAAGAATTGAGAGCCCTAAACCAGAGTTGAAACCGCTACCCAGACGGCCTAAACATGTGGGCTAGCTGAATCTAGCCCGTTATTGGACGATGCCAGCCCAATCGGTGGGCCGTTTGTTGGGATTTGTTCAGATGGATTTTTTTTTCAATTTTGCTTAAAAAATTATAGATCTATCTAATATTGTTAAAATTTATCTGCCCATGTAAAAAGTAAGTTTTAACGATTAAAACAAATGAGTAATTCAACAAAAATGAAATTAGTAATATGTAAATATACTTATTGATTTGAAGTGATGGCTAGTAATAAATTTTTTTTACTGAGCATTTGATAATTTATGAGATTTCAAAGTTGAAGCAGATGGAAAATGAAACGGTTTCTGTCTGTGTTGGAGTAAACAGATAAAAAAGTGATTTGGCTTTGAAATTTTAAGTGGAAAGTGTTTGGAATTCTTTGTAACTTAAAAGGGTATAATAGTCTTTTAAACAATATAATGTTTTTGTAATTATGTAACAACATAAGGGTAATTTTATTTTTTACACATTAAGAGACCACCATGGTGAATGGCAAAAAATTTTTGGTCAAAGTAAAAAATGGTATGTATGACTTGGCCTCTTTAAAAAGTACCCCATCATCTACTGCTACCACGACTAGTTATACGATGAGAACAATTTCCATCATGATATGCTCTACTTAAAAGGTAATTCTATCAAAACTAATAATAAATTATAAAATGTCTAATCCCCTTTTTTATGTGCTTTTGAAAGAGTTAAAAAGTGCATTTTGTTGTCGCGGAATAAGAAGCTTCCATATCTTAATGAACTTTTTATATTCCTTAATATATTAAATACAAAATAGTATAAAATATCCCACTTCCAAGTAGACCTCCACGAAGAAGGAAGAGAAGATGTCAAGTAGGTCATGTATGTCACCGCTGCCACCCATTCCTTCCTATAAGTGCATCTTCGCCACATTTCACCGAATCACTCAAAACCTCATAAGCATCATCATACTTTAGGTACAATTTAAACTTGATATTTAGTTAATTCTTATGAGTTTTAGAGCGTTTTAATGTATATTTTGGTGTTGTGGTATAGGTTGATGAGATTGAAGGAAATAAGTAAAAGTTGGCAAAATTGGAGAAAATGGCTAAGTTATAAAAGATTCAAAGTTCGGGGACTAAAGTGTAAATACTCAAAAGTTGTGTTGGACCTCATGATGATGATTCAAGAGTGCTTAGAGTCAATTGGATAAAGAAAGATGTTAAAGGGATAAAACATAATCAAAGTATGATCATACATCAATTTTTAACCGAAAAAAGTTATGCACCGTTTTTAGCGTCAACCCGTTTTGACATAGCAAATGATCGAATTTGAAAATGATGTCTAAAGCAAAGTTGTATCTCTTTGAATTATATTTCCAACGCATCTTAAATCGCCTCAATCGGATATCGAAAAAAAAAAGTTATGATAAAAATACTAAAAGAAGTGCAGTGTTGATTTTCTACCCAAGAGGTGGCGCCTTAGCGCCCTGATCCAAAACAGAGACGCAATGCCGTTACATGGCACTGAGGCTCTGCCTAGGTACATCTAAGGCGTGTTTTTGGCCTATCTTGAAGTCTATAAAAGCTCTACTTTCTACACATATGAGGAGGCATCTATAAATATAATTATCTCATACTTTTGAAGGGGATTCACACATTGAGAGGCAAGAAACACTATTGGAGAATCAAAAGAGGAATTCAAAGAAGAAAAATATCAAGCAATTAAAAGTTTAGCGCATTGATTGGAAGAGGAAGAAGATGTTAATGCGAGAATTCTAATTTTTCTTCTACATTTTTACTACAAATCCGGTGATATATTCTAAGACAAATTATTGTTTTTCTACTTCCGTTATGAATAGTTAAATCCATTTTTATGGCTAATAATGTAATCAATTGGGATCTTATATTGTTTTTTTTATTAAAGTTCTTTGTTTTTATTGTTCCAAGTGTTGATTTTACTATGGATTGAACACATTAAATTACTTGATCACTAATTTGATGAGTTTGTGAATCATTTACGAATAGAGATATGAATTTCAGATTTAAACCATATAGTAAAATTTGGTAAATTGGTGTAATGAGTAGAGATAGCTATACTAATTATTATGATCATAATTGAAATCCTAGATCAAAGAACTCATTTTATAAAGCTAGATTTGCATAGAGATATGGAATTGAGTTAGTTAAATCGGTTCAATGAAAATTCGAGAGAAGTAAATTGAATACAATAGGAGAATTCGATTGAACATTACATTAGCTATGAATCTTAATTTAAGATGTAAAGGTGATCAAGAGGTGGAATTATTGTACCCTAACATCCGTTCATTATTTGATTTCTAAACCAATCGTGTGTGTATCCACATATTTTCATATAGTTTATCAAAAATCACGACATTGAATTCTTTATTTATTTTTGATCAAATTAAAGTGAGGAATAATTGAACTAATTGTTAAATAGTAGTTCTCGTGAAAATGATATCCAAACTCTTAAGTCTACTTTATTACTTGTTACGATTTGTACATTTGCGGGATATAAGATAGACAATATACGAGCAACATCCTTAAACCGTAATAAACCCAACTTATTATGATTTGAAGTCCTATGATCAAATCATTGAAAATAACACTTGCCAAGTCATTCCTATTGAAAGTAATACGGTGCTTGGGTATCAACATTGCACAATTTTTTGGAACTCACCTTGATTGCAAAGAAGGGGAACTCAGTGGCCGTTGACTGTCATAAAAAAAAAAAAAAAGCAATAAAAAAAAGTAACCATATATCACCAAAAAAAATAAAAAATAAAAAAAATGTTTAAAATTTTCAATCAGTTGGCAATAACAAATGGGTCATTATTGTAGGTCCAAAATGTTCTAGAAACCAATAACCTAAATTAAGCTGGAAAAAAGAACATAAATAGTGTAATGCTCCAAATTCTATTAAGCTGAAGAGTTACCAAGCACGAGTTCTTTAACATTAATTCAAAATATGAGATTAAAAAAAAAAAATTTTAAATAGAATTTATTTAATCAAAACTGTATAATCTTAACAATTTTTTGAACATAAAAACATAGAAAAATACGAAACATAATAATTTGGAATTAGTATTTTATTTTATTGTATTTTTTTGGTTGAAAATTTACTAAATCTTAGAGGAAAGTATAAAGCTCATAGTTACAACATATAAGGATTTGGGATCCGATGACTACGATTGAAGCACGAAAATATTTTTCGAACAGGTTGGCCTGTTTTTCTCAAATTTGCCGGTCATAGTTTACTAAAATTGTTATAATAAATTCTACGGGACTTCGATTGATCTGTTTTCAGTTGCATATAATATATAACTCACAAGGGGTCATTTTTCAATTAAAAACATGCTAAATTCTAAATATACCGGCTGTAGTAAAATTTTAAAAACAATGGCAGAATGCTAAAATTTACTAAAATACATGTTCAAACATTAAAATTTCCCATCTTAAAATATGAATTTGAACTTCAATTTCTAGGACACCCCAGGGATTATTAACCTAAAAGTGACAATCCAAAATATAAGAAATAAATTTCTCTAAAAATAACGTATGCCATTCATGTCGACGCACCACAAGATTTTTTATTACTTTGAAAGGTTAAATAGGAGTGAGCGTTTTAAAGAAATACTCAGTAGGTTATACATACTATATGAATTTAATAATCACATATTTAATCATGCACAATTATATAATGCCTTCATAAATAAGCAAATCGATGATCAAATGATCTAGTTAACGTTTTGATGAGCCTCTGTGACCATCAATTCAACATATATACTTAAAGTTCTTATAAGCTTATGTGACCATCAATTATACATATAATCTTTCTTGCATCAACATTTAAGGGAAACCTTTAAAACACTTCATATACTTCATAAGCAAACATAACGAACGACATGCTTAAATGAATTTTAATTCATATAACAACAACTTCGCATAGGAATTCTACCTTAGCTCGTGGTGATGAGGAAGTGTCTATGTTGAACCAAATTCCTTTGCATTTGAATAATAAAAAAGGATTAGCACAAAAGAATCAGTTGCCTATGGTATTACTAACGAATTCTTGTTAAATGAGGCGTGGATAGGAAGCTGTGGTATACCCAGTCTTCTATTAAAACTAAAGTCCCACTGATTAGAATTTGATGTCCAATTGGAGTAGGGCTCCTATTACTTCCTATCAACCCAACTACATAAATTAGCTTTAATTAATAAATAATAGCATTTTAGTTTTATTGAAATCTACATGTGAAATAGAATCTAGGATTAAGTCAAATGGTTCCGAGAACAATTTGAAGTCTATCATGAGAAACTAATTAGTTGAAAATTGGATGAAGATTGAACTCAAATATAGGAGTGGGTGTGGTCCGTTTCGATTCGATTCTAAAAGGAACCGAACCGAACCAAATACCAATGAAAATTTTAGAAATGGAACCATTAGTTCCATTGTTAGCTATGGAACTAAACCGGAACCGATTACCGAAACAATCGGTTCCGGTTCGGTATGGTCCTGTTCCTTACATAAAGATGTCAAAATAAAATGTTTACTAATAAAAAATTTGAAGAAACTACCAATGTGATACTTTTAAAAAAAAATAGAAGAACCGAACATATTATACAAAGATTAAAAGAAAACTAAGTATACAAATTTTAAAACAATATGCAAATAATATAAGTTACTATTATCAAACAAATATTAACTTATATAAACCGTCTAGTACTTCAATGATTAAACAAACTTTCATCAAAATGAAAACAAAATAAAAGTGTTTGGAGAGTAAGTCATATATTTTACTGAAAAAAATACCAACTGAAAGGTCCCTTTTTAACATTTTCTTGAGCCTTCAGGTAATCACAATTCAATATTTTTCTCAATTATTTAATTAAAAAGTGACATATGAACTATATACATAAACATTCGTTTCATTTCCATATGTCACTGCCTTTTGCTTATGTTGTTATACTACAATTTTTTTTTTTTAAATTTTATTTTACTTTGATGGAAGTTTCTTTTCATTTTAACAGTAAGTCATATATATTACCAATTTGGTTTCGGGACAAATTGGAGAGTAAGTCTTATATTTTGCCAAAAAGGAAAAAAATGCCCACTAAGAAAAATTCTATGAGAACTGTTCGATTCCCCGCGGTTCCCATACTAGAACCAAGAACTAGACCGGAATCAATCGGTTCTTAATAATTTGTCCCCAAATCAAATTATTTTTTAGAAGAATCGAAATTGAACCCACTGATTCTAAACGGTTCCGGGAAAAAATGCCTACTCCTACTCAAATATCAGAATTTTATTTTTATTTGAATATGTTAATAAATGGTTCACTAGTCAAACAGTGAAACTACACATGTAAATTGCCTGGAAATGATGATCAAATTCAACTTATCTAGTGGCTGCCAAAACTAGTTAATTGCTTTGATTAACTTTAATTAAAATAGGACTCCTTTGAACCACAATAACTCAGGCCAAACTTAATCGAAATATTTATTTTTTCAAGTACCGAATTCTCCATTTAATACGAGTTTCAAAACAAGCCCAATATCGAAATGAAATTTTTCGCTAGATGAATACTAGATTATTTGGTCGAAAATTAAAATTTTGACATAAAAGCTTGCGTTTGATTACAAGTAGGAAAATTACACGGAAAGAAAATGAATTCCAGGGAATTGAATTACCTAGAAATTGTTTTCATGGAAATTGTAAATTATTGTGTTTGACTGTATAAATTTTTCACGTGGAAAATGTTGAAGTAAAAGTATTTTTTGATGTTCGTTTGACTTTGTTTTACGTGAAAATTGTCAATTTCAGGGATATCCTCTTTTACAATTATTCCTAAAATTTGTTCCCATTGCCAACAATTAAAAAAAAAATAAAAAAAGCAAAAAATAAAAAATAAAAATAAGGTGGAAAACCAAAAACCACCTATCCCCTAGGAAAAAAAAAGTTGGAAAATCACGCTTTAAGGTGTTGTACCTAGAAATTCATGGAAAATCAATTCCCTGGAAAATTTTGTCAATCAAACAGGCCAAAAGTGGAAGTTGGAATTCGAATTCCAAGTTCCATGGAAAATTTCGTGTAATCAAACGGGACCTTATATTTAAATTAATCCCTCAATATCTCAAAATTCACAAAACATGCCAAGATGAAACAAATGAAATTTTATTTTGGATTGCTACATGCAGCCTGTAAAACATAAAATATGTGGATCACAATTTGTTTCCTCGTATAAACTTTTTTTTTGTAAGAACTTTAAAATAAATATAAAAACAAAAGTCAAGAAAGGATCAATAGTGGGTAGGGGTGGGCGCGGGTCGGTTCGGTTCGGTTCTCTTTAGAACCGAACCGAACCAAACTTTTCGGGTATCTAGTAAATGGAACCGTCGGGTCCAAATATAATTATAGAACCGTTCGGGTTCGGTTCCATTCGGTTCGGTTCGGATCGGTTCGATTCCGTTCGGTTCTGTACTATAATTAAATTTTTTAACATTTATAACAACGTTATATAAATACGACTAATGATACATTCAATAGTTTTGGAATGTCAGAGATTAGTAAACTACCTTGTTCAAATGATCGCTACGATCAAAGCTTCAGTCGGGGAAAGTCACGGCTTCGATCGGAGGTCAGAGTGTCGGCCGACGATTGTATATGTTTTGGAATATTAGATAGGCTGCGAGAGTGAGTGCGAGAGTCGAGACAACGTTATGCACTTTATTGTAGGTGTTTAGGGTTATTTAGTGGATTTGATCTTGTTTGGCTAAGAAATGAAACAATAAAATGGGTAATTGGGCCAAAAATTAAAAAATTAGAAATGAAACAAATTATTGGGCCAAAAATTTGGATTTAGAAATCATTAATTTGCTAATTTGTTTAGAAAAAGTTAAAATTAAAATAATTTGATTTACTCAATATAAAAAAAATTTAGAAAGATTCGGTTCTTATTCGGTTCTTCGGTTCTTGGTCTAGAACCGAGAACCGAACCATACCCGTCGGTTCTCAATTCAGATACCCGTTCGGGTATTTAATTTGACAAGAACCGTCGGGTTCGGATCGGATCGGTTCGGGTTCGGTTCGGTCGGTTCGGTTCGGGAGATTTGCCCAGCCCTAATAGTGGGAGAAAAGTCAGGTTTAAACATGGTAGCCTCTGGTATCACTGTATTCTTCAAAATCTTTCCTTTCACGATATATCAAATTAAGCACTCATATATATATATATATATATTTGGAATTTGCATTTGTGTATTTAATGAATTATCCGACCTTAACCATTTTCTCAACCATTTGTGTACTTAATGAATTCTCCTTCTCGAAGTCAAATATAATCAAAGAAATCTTAAATTTTCTCATACTGATATCTCGCGGGCAACATCACTTTCTTCTTCTCCATCTTTTATCCAATCTAAAAAAATCAGTAAATAAAATACTATGAAATCAAAAAGGGATCAAAATCTAAATTGAAGTTGGATTAACACTATCAATTGAACGAATGAACGGTAGTTTATAAAAAATAAAAATAGAAGATGTGATTGCAGAATGATTGTGAGGTTAGGAGAGTCAGTAGGAGGATAGGTATGTTGACACTAAGTATTGTGAAACAAAAATGAGAGAGTGTTTCTTATTTTATTAATCAACAACTAAGAGCTGGCTTATATAGCCCTGCATGGAGTAAATAGATCTAGAAAATTCTGCAGCAACTAATCCCACGTCTAACTGACCTAGAGAAGTGGGACATTCCTAAAGAATAGATAAAATGCAACCATTTCCCAAACAAATAGGGATTATTAATAAATAGTTAAACAAAGAATAAATATTTAACACCCTCTCTTAAACTGAATGTCATTCAAGCAATCAGTTTATACAAGAAATTGAGCAAACTCCAAGTAGGCGCACAACTTCACAAAGGCTTCTTGCTTCAATGGTTTGGTTAATATATCAGCAATATGATATGCACTTTGACAATGAACCAGCTCAACAACCCCATCTTTAGTAAGGTCACGAAGAAAATGAAACCTGATATATGAAACCTGATATCTATGTGTTTGCTTCTTCCACGCATAATTGGATTTTTGGAAAGCTTAATTGCTGAACTATTATCACAGGAAATCAATGTAGGCCCTGACTGATTACAATATAGTTGTTCAAGTATTCTTTTTAACCAAACTGCTTGACAAGCACAAGATGTAGTTGCAGCAAATTCAGCTTCAGTTGTGGATAAAGTCATATGCTGTTTCGTCGAAGACCATGAAATGGCTCCTGAGCATAGTATAAAAACATGACCTGATGTGCTTTTCCTATCTTCTATATCCCCAGCATAATCACTATCACTAAAACCAACTAATTTCGCATTTTCAGCCCTTCTATAAAACAAACCAAAGTCAGTTGTACCTTCAAATATCAAAGCACCCGTTTTGCAGCTTGAAGATGTATTTCAGTTGGAACTTCCATGAATCTGCTGATAAGACTAATAACATACATCATGTCTGGTCGAGTGGCTGATAAGTACATTAAGCTGCTAACAATCTGCTTGTAATATGTATTATCAACTCTTACTCCATCAACATCTCTAGTAAGTCTACAACCTGGAGTAATTGGATTTAGAGCTGGATTGCAATTAGTCATTTGAAATCTGTCCAAAATTTCAAGAGCGTACTTCCTTTGTCCTCTACAGATCCCATAAGATAATTGGATTACCTCAATGCCAAGAAAATATCGCATCTTTACTAGATCAGTCATGTGAAATTCATCCATCATAGATCTTTTGAACTCAGCAAACATAACTTTATCATTTCCAGTAAATATCAAATCATCTACATATAGACGAACAATAAAAAATTTACCTCATCTTCCAGATTTGACAAACAATGTGTGCTCATAGGGACATTGTTGGAAGCCCACCTTTGAAAAATATGCATCTATACAACTGTACCAGGCTCGGGGTGCTTGTTTTAATCCATATAGAGCCTTTTTTAGCTTATAAACATTATGCTCTTTTCCTTTTTGCACACACCCTGGTGGCTGATCAATAAAGACTTGTTCATTTAACTCACCATGCTAGAATGCTTCTTTTACATCAAGCTGATAGATGGACCAATTATTTTGTGCTTCCAATGCTACAACCAAACGAATGGTGTCATGCCTTGCTACAGGTGCAAAGATCTCGGAATAATCAACTCCGTACTCTTGTGTGTATCCTTTAGCCATCAACTGTGCTTTATACTTATCAACTTCTCCTTTCTCATTCAATTTGGTTTTGTAATCCCATTTAACTCCAATGGTCTTTTCACCGGCTGGAAGATCAATCAATTACCAAGTGTCATTCTTCTCAATTGCTTCTATTTCTATGTCCATAGCTTTCTTCCACTTTATATTCTTTACAGCATCATAAAAAATGATGGGATCATTATCTGTAAACAATGCAAGATGTGCAATAGTATCATCATCAGATAGTTCATTTCCACTTACCTAATTAGTCATCCAAGAGGGTCTTTTTCTAGCCCGTTGATTATATGAGTTTAATGGTTGATCCTCAATTGACTCACTTGGTTGACCATTCAACAAAGTATTTCCAGTAGCTTGTACTTCAACATCAATTTGACTTTCTTCATTAGCATCTAAATCAATAGGGACATATTTATTTTCTACATTTTTTGCACTATTCCAATCCCAACTATTGTCCTCATCAAACACAACATCGTTAGTAATGATGATCTTTTGATTTACTGGATTATACAACCTGTAGGCCTTGGAAACTTCACTAACGCCAAGAAAACGCATTTCACACCTTTGTCATCAAGTTTACTTCTCTTCTCATCAGGTACATGCGCATAAGCTAAACATCCAAAAATTCTAAAATGATCAACAGAAGGATTGTGTCCACTCCATGCTTCTTCTGGTGTTACGTTCTTTACAGCAAATGTGGGGCTCCTATTCAAAACATAGACACTCCAACTTACAGCTTCTGGCCAAAAAAATTTTGGGATGTTTCTTTTTGCCCACATGCAACGAACCATATTCATAATAGTGCGGTTCTTTCTCTCCGACACCCCATTCTTATGTGGTGAATAAGCTGTAGTAAGTTGCCTTCGAATTCCTTGCGACTCATAATACTTAGTGAATTCATGTGAACTGAACTCACCTCCATGATCAATGCGCAAAGTCTTAATGGATTTTCCAGATTCTTTTTCAACCTGTGCTTTAAATCTTCTAAATGCCACAATAGCCTCAGACTTTTCTATTAAAAAATGAACCCCATTTTTCGACTAAAGTTGGGTTTATTGGTCCACAAATGTCTGAATGGACTAGCTGGAGTCGTTGAATGGCTCTCCATGTGCTAGTTTTAAGGAATGAGTCACAATGCTGCTTCCCAATTACACATTCTTCACAAACTTTTTTAGGAGGCTGGATTTGTGGGAGTCCTCTGACCATGTTTTTTTTGTTGCAAAGCTTTCAATCCACCAAAATTCAAGTGCCCGAAACGACAATGCCACAGCCATGTTGTGTCTTTTACAGTTGATGCATAACATGCCCCATCAATAAGTTGGGTTTTTGCTTCCAAAGGAAACATACGATTACCTGCCATGATGACCTGTGCAATACATCCTTTTTCTGGATGATAAATTTGGCACATTCCCTTTTGAATAATTATAGAAAATCCATCCTCTTGTAGCTGGCCAAGACTAATCAAATTGCTTTTCAATTCTGGAACATAGAATACTCCAGTAATTGTCTGCACACTTCTACTCAACAGAATGTTAATCTTTCCTTTGCCCATTACACAGGTATTAACATTGTTTCCAAGCTTTAAATTTTCTCTAAAATTTTCATCTAATTCAGAGAATAAGAATTTATTACCACTCATATGGTTGCTGCACCCAGAGTCCAAGTACCAGACATTACCTGATTGAATCTCATTTTTATTTGTGTAGGCCATCAAAATCATCTCTTCCTCCAGTTTCAGCCAAATTCATCTTTGTCTCATTTTCTTTGTAAGGGCATTCAAACTGATAATGACCAAGCTTGTGGCAGTGATAACATTCAATATTAGCCTTGTCATATTGATGATTGTGTGTTGATACACGTCCTCTACCTCTTCCACGTCTTCTAAATCCACCACGCGCTCTACCTCGTCCAAGTGATGTTGCTCCATTAATAGTAACTTTCAAGGCCTGCTCTTACACAACATGACTAGTCATCCGCTGCTCATGGACCAACAATGAACTTTGCAACTCATCAATTGAAAGACTATTGATGTCCTTTGACTCTTCAATGGAACACACCACATAATCAAATTTTGAAATCATAGAGTGAAGAACTTTTTCAATGACTGCCACATCTTCCATTTTCTCGCCATGAATTCACATTTTGTTTGCAATTGACAGTGTTCTTGCAAAGTAATCATTGATCGATTCCCCTTCTTTCATGTGTAGGATCTCATACTCTTTACGAAGAGCTTCAAGTTGAACACGTTTCACCCTTTCAGTGCCTTGATATTTCTTTTTCATTGATTCCCATATATCCTTAGCATTATCATTTTTTTTTAATATGGTTTCCAGTATGGCACGATCTATTACCTGAAATAGATAATTTTTTGCCTTCAGGTTCTTCAGTCTCTGCTCATCGAGAACCTTAGTCTCTGCATCTGTCAATGCTGTTCCTGTTGCTGGTTCTATGAATCCAGTCTCCACAATACCGCAGTACTCTTTGATCTCAAAAATTTTTCCATCAGCATGCTCCAATGGTCATAATGACCATCAAAGCGAGGGAGTGCTGGTTGCATAAAACTGCTATCTGATGCCATTTGAATGTGCTTCTGCAAGTGAGAAAGCTGCTGCTTCCTTGATGATTAGACCTCTTGTGGCTCTGATACCGCTTGTTTACACTAAGTATTGTGAAACAAAACTAGAAGAGTGTTTCTTATTTTATTAATCAACAACTAGGAGCTGGCTTATATAGCCTTACATGAAGTAAATAGAAAGAGAAAATTCTGCAGCAACTAATCCCATGTCTAACTGACCTAGAAGTGGGATATTCCTAAAGAATAGATAAAATGCAACTATTTCCCAAACAAATAGAAATTATTAACAAATTGTTAAACAAAGAATAAACATTTAACAAGGTAAGGGTTTGGAACCTGTTAGAGAGGCATACATGATAATATTATGTGTGAAACATATGCACCTTTTCCTGCTTTCAACTCCGCTGCTTTCCTAGAACTTCACTTGGAATCACCAATTCGCCTCTTGTTTCTTCTTCATTTACCTTCATTCTTGAGGCAGATCTCTTTTGCTACTAAAGTTAAGGAAATGGGAGGTCTAATTATAAGAAATAAAATATAAGCAATACAACAGTATGCAAGCAAAAGTTTGGTGAAAGAATTATTTCCACAAAAAATTCAGTTATATTGAATCTGTGCACACACACACACAAGCATTTTTTGGCTCTTGGTTCAAATTTGCTTCTGTGATTAACTAAAGTTGAGGCAAAGGTAAGGCATCTGAAAATTGTAAGATGTGCATAGTTTGGTTTGTGCTCGAAAAGGATTTCGAAAGAGGTTTTGTTGTCTAGTAAGGCTGAGGGAATCCTGTTTATAAGATACACTG
>NC_036244.1:8490324-8490828 GCF_002742605.1 Olea europaea var. sylvestris | reverse complement strand
AATAAGGGACTTATTTTGTGTCGATCAATTTATGTCCAACTTAGACAAGATGTCGAACACTAAACATCACTTACAAGTCATGCTAAAACAATGAAGCACTCATAATTAGGGTTAGGTATTTGAGCTCTACAATCTACTGAGATGGTTGATCAGCCTTACAAACTAGATAACATTAGATCGATCGATCGATCTCCTTACTTAAAATAATCAACTAAGTATTGTCTGTGTGTCATTAAGAACATGAGATGTTCATAGACATATATGAACGCATATGTTCTCCTAACTTGAAAGGATGAGTACCACGTGGATATGTAAAAAGGCCTATAAATAGAGAACCCATGACAAACATGTGAAGGTATCTTCTTCTTCATCAAACTTATAGCAATTAGGAACATTGATTGCATAACTTCACTAGATTTTTCAGGAAGATGTTATTGTATATATTTTAACTTAGAGTCAAACAAAATAAATTAGTAAAATTCCCTTGTGGATTGCGGTTTGCTG
>NC_036244.1:8480958-8481451 GCF_002742605.1 Olea europaea var. sylvestris | reverse complement strand
TAAGGAAATGTTCCTAAATTTGTCTCGTATACAGTGATACTCCATAGCTTATGCTTTATAATTTAAGAACACAATACTCACGATATAGTAGCTTCAAGGTTCTTAGAAGGAGGTGATATTTGGAATTAGGGTCCCATTTGAAAAGTTTAAACTTTAAAAACCTTCTGGAATAGATTACAATTCCAACAAGTGATGTTAGCATTAGAATCCAAATTTAGCTATACAGACACCAAAGATGAATCCTAATTGAAATCGAACATATATATGAAGTATCCAACTAAATATGATACCCATTCATGGTTGGCTTGTATTCACATAAGATGGTGGGCCTTGATGAAATGAAAGAGTTGCAACTTAACGGAGTGTGCGATCCAGCCTTGGTTGAATAAGGGGATGGACGAATTATCATTCTGGACGAGATGGTGATACTTTGTTTGAATGATGGATTGTTGAGAAAGTGCGAGCAAAATTTTACATCAACTAGATCGAGATA
>NC_036244.1:8361055-8470009 GCF_002742605.1 Olea europaea var. sylvestris | reverse complement strand
TCTCACACAAATCAAGTTAAAACCATATGAATGACAACATACATAATGTGATTCTATCCAAAAGACAAAATTTAAACATTGTGGTAAACAAGTTTCAAGAGATGCCACAATTAATAAAACTGGATTTTTCTTGGTCATTGATGATTTAAAGCTAATCAGAATACTTTATATGATTGACGAAAAAAAAAGCCAAAATTAAATACCAAATAATGAGTAGACTACATTAGCCCACATTGTAACTCGACTATGAAATGAGTAAGGACCTCGTGCTCTTGATAAAATAAAAGTGGAATCTTGGAATTATAAATGACACAACCTTAAAGATAATCTTCATGAGCTCACCTTTGATGCATAATTTTGAAGATGCACTATCAATATGCAGCTGGATTGTGAACAGGGAACCAGATACTTTGACTGAACCTCATTTGGGTTTCACATTGGTTCTATGTTGTGCAAATAAAGAAGAATGGAGGTGGTCGATTAGTATAATATTGTTTGGATTTCAGATATGAAAGATGTAGTTCTTTGGCCCCCATTAAAAAGTTACTTTTTTTTAATTAATTAATTAATTTATTTTTTTTGGCTTATTTTGATAGTAAGCACATGCAAACAAACAAAATAAGCCACAAATAAAAAGTGCCTTCTTTTCGAGGCCCATCATGCTTAGAGGTGACAATTTACCCCATCTCGCCCCGAATGGGGTAAAAAAACCCGCCCCGACGGGTTGATTGGACGGGGCGGGGCATAATTCCCCGCCCCATGAATATATTTTCGAGTGTTACTTTGAATATTAATGTTAATTTGAGTATTATTTGTTTTGAATTTTTAAATTTTGAATTTGTATTTTATAATTTAATAGTATAAGTCTAAATTTTGAAAATGTTAAAAAAAAAAAAAATTAAATGGTGCAGTAAACGGGGCAAAAAACTGCCTCGAACCCACCCTGCCTCGTCTTGTTTAAGGCGGGGCAGGGCGCGGCGTGGGATTGGGTTGGGGCGAGACCGGGCGGAGCGGGGCACCCGAACCCAACCTGTTGCCATCACTAATCATGCTCATTTCATCCTGAAATAGGTCAGAATGTGCATCTACTTATTTGGAAGCATCGTAGGAGTGACATAGCACTGAATTGATTGAATTAATTGAGCTATTTATTTGCCTCGATAATAGGCGGGCAGGGAGGGGCAACCGCCCATCAACATTTCCATATATATTTTTTCAATATTAATGTTAAATGCCAAAACTTGATTATTTTTATATATTAAATTCCAAAATTTGAGTAGCTGTATTGTATATACGTATAATTCTTATTTGGAAGCATCGTAGGAGTGACATAGCACTGAATTTTGCACAATTAGTATTAGTCCTTGTTTGGTAGAAATTTAAATTTAAATTTTTATTAAAGTCAAAGTCAACAATTATTTTTAACCACTTATTTTCATGAGATTCACAACTTTTTAACCATAAATTTCATCAATTCTATCAAAATATACTAAAAATCTAATTTTAATCTCCACCAAACGAAGACTTAATCTTTAATACCTATAGCAAATATATTCTCAACCTTTACCAAGAATTTTTCAATCCCCATCTTTCAATGCTAGTTGTATAGTTGTCTTCTTTTTTTCTTCCCCACCCCAAACTCAAAAAGCTGGCTCCGCCGTATGGCCCTCATTGTTCTTTTAGGAGAAGATACCATCAAAAGAACAAAAAAAATGAGTATTTTTCTTGTCTTGCTTGGAATTCCTCAATGAAGCATATACAAAGTTTAGTCCTATTTCTATTTAGGAAAAAGCCATGAGTACAAGAATTCTTGACAGAATTTCTATCGATGGTGACCTAGTCACAGATGATTGAATTGTTTTCTATTTTCCTCTTTCCATCTTTCAATTAATTCCCACCATGTGTTGTTTGTCAAAGTTTTCTATCAAATTTTTTCGTACTTGTAGCATTTGTTCTATTTATCATATATTCTTAATGTTTCCCCATTAAATATGACTTTCAGATTACAGTAGTAAAGAGAGAACCATTATTTATTAAGCCCGACCATTAGATGCCAGAATACATTAATAGGAATATGAGCTCTAACGTAGTGTTTGGCATGTAAAAATCAATTTTTAGTAAGCAACTGGACTAGATAAGAAAAATAAACATAGGTTCCAAAGGTAGCTCAACTTCGGACCAAATGAGGGCTGCCAAACAGACTCTTAAAGTTCCTAACCATTATCAGTATTCACAGTTATCCTTGCAACTGTATCGGAGTTGCCTCTAAAGCAATAGAATCAATGTTTAGTAAGTGTAAAATGCACATTCAGTTGAACATATGAATGTATTTCATTATTCAATTCTTTAGTTTCTTCCTATATTTTGTGCTTACTGATCCCGGTAAATGTGTCTTAGGTACTAAAATTTGAGGAGTTCAAATACTTGGATCATACATTTGCTAAACTAATGTTTGCGGCAGAAATCCTGAATTTTAGTAAGTTGCTGGGTATATATACAGAAAATTCTTCAATATCAGATCACGAATCTCAGAGCAGTTAA
The DNA here is from genome assembly GCF_002742605.1 of Olea europaea var. sylvestris. Lineage (NCBI taxonomy): Eukaryota > Viridiplantae > Streptophyta > Magnoliopsida > Lamiales > Oleaceae > Olea > Olea europaea. The sequence goes on along the minus strand of NC_036244.1, from coordinate 8,467,468 downwards.
AAATCCAACATGCATGAATATATGCACACAGAAGATTTCAACTTATAGAACAAAACTTGTAGTATGGAATGAAACAAAACTTGCAAAATCTGTACTATATTCATTAATTCACGATAAAGTTCTTACATATATGTTTGCTAAAATATATAATCTCAGAATCAATTAAAAACTAAACTCAACTAACGAAATATATATAAATGAAAATTATAGGAGTATAATATTATGGGATAATCTAAAATAAAAAAAAAAATGTCAATAATATGAGCACAAAGGAAAATTTGAGATCATTAAAGTTTGTCAAAAATTTCATTTTATTCACTGACGTTATTATTTTATCATTTTACTCGATCAAACTTAACTAAAATCTCAGTGTAGTCAATTGGATTACCATTCACTCAGAAAATCCATTAACAATCACATTTTCTTGACGTGGACGGTGGACCCAAAGGGACATTAATCGACAGATGGTGATGGCAAAGTTGTTCATTTTTTTTAACCCAAAAAATGCCATTCATACCTCGATTTATAGAAAATAGAAGATTGAACGGACAATGGTGACTTATGGAGGAAAAACATTGTCAAATTTTTTGTCCAATAACATCCGTCCGATTCACATCAGAAAATTTTTGGCCACGTAATCAATTTTTAGATGGAATGATAATCTAATGACTAAAATGAGATTTCAGCATAACCTAGTGATTAAATGGTACGCAAAAAAAATTATTAATAATAATAAATAAATGAAAAGAACTTTGATGACTAAAATGAAACTATTGGCCGGAAGTTAAATTATTAATGTTTTATAGCATTATACACTAATGGAGTCAGAAGTCAAACGTGCTAAATTTATTGTATATATTATTTTACAATGATACATACACAATCATCGCATTATTTAACAAAAACCCAATGAAAAAATACCAAAGAAATTGAAAATAAATACAATTAATTGTACAAAAAATTAGAGTAATCAAATGACACTTTATTAAAACATTCTCAATCACACGACTCATCTTGAATCACCCTAATGGACCTGAAATGTGTCATGCGTCGATGATAGATGCTAACTAGATGTCAAGTCTATCACCAAGGGTGACTAAAAGTTACTACAAATAATGCACCAAAATCAAATGCTGATATAAAATATAATGCGATGTGCCCAAAATATTTGTTTCATGCTTCATTTGTCTAAATCATAGCACTCAATATATCGTGTGGCTATTACTTTGAAATTATTAGGCTCCTCCAGCTATAAAAAACCAATTGCTACCTATAGGAAAAATTACGAAAAAATATATGAGTTGATAACTGAGTGAGTGGAGAAGTTCGAAAATAAATATAGGTTTTCAATTTTATATTTTTATCGAAAATCGAGTTCATATCATTGAATAATTCACAAGATAAAACCATATAATTATAGCAAAAACGTGAGACATTCACATAACATCGTAAAATATCATCTCAAATTCATGATATATACATCTATTAGTAATCATACTATAATCTCATCACATCAATTGTACTGAAAAATCCACCAAAAATGTACCCTTTGACTGAAATCTACACTCAGCCCCTTTGATATCCTACTTTATAAGGTTGAATAAATTCTTGAAAGATGAAATCAAAAAATTATGTTCTAAATCTTCTAATTTTCTTGGCTGCCTTTTAAAAAAATTGAGACTGTCTTCTGCCAATTGCTTATGTATATATGTTTGTGGTAAAATTATGGGACTCTTTCTGTGCTTCATTTATGCTGAAAATAAATACCCCTTTTTGAATTTGCCATGCACGTGAGTATGTCTATATGTGTGTGTGAAGTGTTTTGGTGCAATTAGAATTATAGGATGGTGGAAACGTGTGGAGATAGTGGGTAAATGGGATAAAGTTGAGGAAACCATATGTGTAATCAAAATACTAAACTAAATCTTACCAACCATACCTCCCAACAATCAATTCATTACTATACACATGGCCAACAAATTGAAACTAGAATCAATAAAGTTTCTCTCTCTCTCTCTTCTACCACCAAAGAATCATTCGACACATGACCTACCAAAGATTTTAGATGCATTAAATAATCAATTAAAATATAAGTTTAAAGCTATATCTTTCAATCTCGATAACTTGGGCTTCGTTAATCCAAATTAACTTTTTCTCTAACCTAACATGCATGATTAATTATGATGTTTCCAATGAGCCCAAATAATCATATATTTATCGTCGCTCAGTCAACATCTACATTTTAACATCCGATAATATTGAAATTTACTTTTTATATATTTTAGTCCCTAACCTTCCAAAATATCAAAATATAGTACACATAAATTAAATTCTAATATATGAAATTTTGGGACATTACACTGTTACTGGCCTGAATGATCCCAGTTTGTAGCATCTCCTTGATCAATTTTTCTATCTTCGTTTTCTGGATGAAAGGACACCTATGAGGTCTAATTTTGAATAGATGGGATCCTTCTTTTAAATGGATATGATGGTCATGAGACCTAGGAGAGAGTAGTCTCTTAGGTTCTTCAAACACCCTTGGGAAGTGATGGATCACTTCAAGGATTCTGCTAGGTATCTCCTCCTCATTCTCTTCACGGGAATAGTACAATTGTCCTACCACCCCATAGACTCCTATTGAACATCCTCTCCATTTCCTGTACATCCATCATTTTCACTGGATATACCCGCGCTTCACTCCTCAATTCCATTTCATTGTTGTGGTTTTTGAATTTGATATACCCCTATTTGAAATTTAAAAAAAAAAAATGGGGCTAAATTAGCTCAACCAATTCACTCCTAATACCATGTCACTATCTCCAAGTTTAAGGGTTCTTAGGTTGAACTGAAATTCCCACTCTTGAAATCTCCACACCAATGGTTAGCAAATAGCCTTGCTCTCTAACTTGTCTCCATTAGCCACTTTGACTGTTATAGTATTGTTTTCATAGATAGCATAGTTCAATTCTTTAATTAATTTCTCATCCACAAAGCTATGGGTGCTTTCACTATCAATAAGTATCACCTTCTACCCTTTAATTACTCCTTGCACTCTAATGGTCTTGGGCTTCAAACTTCTAGCTATGGCACTGATGGAACTTTCCATGACTTTATCATCTCCTTCTTCTACCTCATATTCGGACTCTTTACTTTCCTGATTTTTAGCCTTTTCTTCCTCATCCACCAATTTGAAATTGATGGACCGTTTCTTACAGATATGGCCCATAGTATACTTTTCATTGTATCTATAACAAAGCCCCAAGTTCCTTTTCATTTGGAAATCTGTAGGTGTGATGGTTTTGAAATTGTTGGATGGTTTACTGGTTTTGGAAGTGGGTTCAGCTGGTTTAATTTCATCAAGAGGTCTGGTGGGATGTGAGTTCCATTTGTTGGAATTAGGTAGGAAAGTCTTAGGTTTTTGGAATTTGTTGATGGCCATTATTGTGGATTCTTGTAGGCTTGCAATTTCAAAGTACTTAGCTAGTGTATCAGGTTTCATCATCTTAACCATGGACCTTATCTCTCCTTTCAAACCACTTGTGCATACCGAAATATAATAAGTTTCTGGGTCTTGAGTCAAAGATAACATCACTTGGGATTTGGATTCCTCAAATCTTTCCTGGTACTTAACTATAGTTCCCACTTGCCTTATCTTGCTAAATGATTCGATCACCTCCTTTCCTGTATTATCTGCAAACCTCCTACATAACTCTTCGAAAAACAAATTCCAATCAGCATTTGGGTGGCTTGCAATGAAGCCATCAAACTAGGTATCAGCCTTTCCTTTCAGGTACATCTCAGCAATGTCCATTCTAAGTTCTTCAGCAACCCAGTGGAGTTGGAAATACTTTCTAGCTTTCCTTAGCCATTCCCTAGGTCCCTCTTCCCCAAAGTAGGAAAGTCAATTTTAAGGTGTTTGGTATCTCCCTTGGTATCATCTTTAGCCCGATTACCCATATCTCAACCACTAGAACCTTGCACTGTTAGCCCACTACCCTCTTTTTGGATAGACACAGGGCTTTCCACTCCCTTATTCTTTTGGTCGGCTTTAAGGTCAACTGTTATTTGTGCCATCATAGCAACCATTTTCTCGTACTTCTGATTCATGTCTAGGACAATATCCTAATTTTCTCTTATTGATGATCTAACACTTAGAGGGTCTGATTTGTGGGTTCAAATTTACCCTTCAACCTACCAATTACCGCCTTAAATGATGTACCTAAATCTGTCATCTTCAAATCTAGCTTCTTCAAATGTTCATCCACCACCTTAGCCCTAGTATCCATAACTTCAACAACCCAGTCTAATATGCCGGCTCTGATACCACTTTGTCACAGCTTGGACCTCCAACTACGACTACTCTTCCAATATACCTAGACAGAGATTGATTCAGCTGGAAATTTAGGGTAACTTGAGAAACTAAATCAAAGAAAAAAATGGGGAACAGATAAATTACAAAAGATAAGAAGAGAGAAAGATGGAAACTGAATTGAAATTCAATCCACGTACCAAAAGAGGTTCCAGAGATTATCGATCTCACTTTCTTCACACAAGGGTTGAATAAATATACCCTAACAGTGAAAGCATGTTCCCAATTTGCAAAAATGGAAAAAGCGTAAAAGGCCTATTACAATTAATATAACGTCCAAAACGACGTCATCTCCACTACAAATATTAGTTAATACAATAAACTTCATTCTTCTTCCTCCTTGATTTGGCCTTCTTCCTTCCCCATTGATTTCTCCATTGACTCTTTCCCTGACACTTGCATCGTCGAAGTGCCGCCGTCCCTCTATTGTTATTCACTCTTCTGCAAGGTGATCGGACTCCTGCGTCTTTGCCTTGTTCTGTCAGTTGCTGGTTCGTCACTCTGTTTCCCATCAGCCATCAGTCAGTGCACCGCCACCTACAGTCTCTTCACCTATTTTCGAGTTTTTTTCTAGCGCCCTCCATGATTATCCATTGTCAACTTGATTTTTGTTGCTGCCACCGCCTTCTTGCATCTGTTCTCTCGTTCCCATCATACAACTTGTTGCTCTACCTTGGTTTATTGTCGTCCACTGCCGACAAGTAGATCGAAGATTCAGTTTTATCCATCTTTGAAGTGATATCGTCGTCTCTACTACCTATTTGTATCGTCACTAGACGACATCTTCCCAGTTAGCTCTGTGTTGTGGTAAGGGTTTCCTTTTGCTTATTGAGTATGGTCTTTCTATTTATTTGCTTTGGCTCTTAAATTGTTTCAGCTTAGTTCTGATTTCCAAACAAAAAGAAAAAAAAAAGAAAAAGGAATAATATTAATATTAATAATAAGAATAAAAATAAAAATAAAAATAAAAAATCAGACCATACATAGCTTTTCTAATTGACCTACACACATTGCACTATTCACGCTCAAAGCACAATGAATCTTTAGGATCTATTCCTATCTCAAGATGCTCTCTTAAATCAAGTTACGAATCTTTTGACTGATTTTACATTAGTGAAGTCAAATCTGACAGAGCTTAAAACTCATGTCCGACACCTTATTGAACAAACCGAGGAATCATCTCGAAACCAGGGTAAACGACCTATGGATAATTTATCTAATTCCTTTACTATAGGTCAAAACATCAATACCCCACTTCATTGCTCACCAGATGGCACACTACCTAATCAATACAATCTTGGTCGTACACAACACATTTTCTATCCAGAACTCCATGACCTAGGTGTCAATAATGCTCTTCGTCTTGAATACCCACACCTGTCCCCAATACATATTATGAACAATATAGGGATATTGTAGATGACGTTACTAGGAAAATTAAAGTCGATGCCCTTGAATTAGATGGTCACCTAGAACCCAAAGCCTTTCTTGACTGGCGTAATGCCATCGAAGAATACTTTGATTTGTACTAGATACCTGATTATCGGCTTATTCGTTTCGCCAAAATGAAACTTGTCAAATCTACTAGACGGTATTGACAAATAGTGACACAATCCATCAATTGCTTAGTCCAACCTATTACAACGTGGGGGAGAAATGAAACTGAAACTCACTATGAAATATGTCCTGTCTTACCATCAATCTCAACTCTTAAAACGTCTTCTTAATCGTAGGGAAAACTCATCAACTGTATCGAACTGTAGGACTCGTTTTAATGAGTTATAGTACCGTTCTGGCCTTGCTGAACTTAAGGATGTCACGAACACTAGGTTCCTTAACTACTTGCGATCGGACCTCAAACATCAAGTCCTTGTACTCAATCCTGACTTGTTAGAAGATGCTTTTCACAAGGCACTCGAACACAAGCGATACTTTCGTTCTTCATATTTGATGCGTGGCCATCCCACCTTACCTGACCCTTGTCTCTCTCGACCTCCTCTTATTGGTGCTCCTAGTAGTAGTCCTACATCACCTAGACTCTATGAAAGCTTGAGTAGTGATTATATGGCATTGTTGAGCAGAGTCAGTTTTAGAGAGGCAATTAGGCAACCTACTGGATCATAGAAAATGGATATGTACTACGATACTTTTTGCAAAATACCCAGTTATTCTTTGGCAAGATGTTTCAAAGAAAATCCAAATACGCCTATGTGCACTTACTGTCCATTCCCTGGACACAAAGTGGATAAATGCTTTAAGCTATATGGATATCCCATAAAGTACAAGTTTGATGGGAAGAATAGGACTATTGTGAACAATGTTCCTGCAGCTTCAACTTCTGTATAGGAACTTGTAAAGGACAAACCTTGAATGCCACTAACTCATGAGAAACATTCTCACCTATTGTCACTTATAAAGCTTGCCCCCTAATAATCAAATATTCATCCCTTTGACAAATAATGTTCAAACCATTTTTTTCACCTTCATCCGATGATGGATATATATATCCACAAATTCTTTGCTATATCTCTATACTTCTCTTTTTTAATTCAAAACATTATAACACATCAGATGTTCCTTAGATTTTGAATACTGGAGCAACATATCACATGAGCTCACTACTTCATTCTATTCAAGCCTATGTTTCATCCTTAGTAGCACTATCTAAGGGTGAAATAGTACATGTCACTCATGTAGGAGCAACCAAAATCACACGCTCTTATACTTCATGATGTTTCCTATATTATCAATCTCTTTCAAACTGATCAAGTTTGAGTTGGTTTTTTAGTTCAATTGACTTAGGTTAGGGTAAGAAATTAAATTTTAGGTTGGTTGATTCGGATCTTGGGTTATCCATTTGAAATCAGCTCAACCCAATCCAATAAATTAAAAGATATTTAAAAAACTAATACTGATACTTAAAAACCAAAGACCTAAAAATCAATTTCAAACTTTTCAATTTTCTTCTTTACCTCTTGTCTCATCTACCTCTCATCTTCTCTCATATTTGCTCGTGCCTCAGCCTCTTGCCTCAATTTTTTTACGGGGTTTTGTTGCTAAACACTTGGATTGAAGGGGGAAGATTCTTACAAGGTAGTGTTTGCTGAATTTATAATTTAAAGAATTACAATTTAATTATCCAACTTAAAGAAGTTGTATGGTGTCAGCATATGGTGTTGATTTTTTCTAGTATAGTTGGAAATCCTTTTTTTTTTTTTTTTTGAATATAGCAGTTGAAATCTGAATTTTGAAGGTATTATCAGTGTTTGTGAGTTTGCAATTGGAAGTGCACGAATATAATAAATGTTATTATCATTGTTTGTGAATTGTGACTATTATCCTTTTTTATAGTTTGGTGTTTCCATCCACACGTTTATTGAAGTTTGTAAAGCACATATTCTGGCACTTCAATTTATTTCATGGTGGTACTAATAATCATTTTTTTGTGGTGGTACTAATGCAAGTTAATGTGTTTTGTTGTTACTTGGAAAAGCCTAAAGTAAAATGAACACGGGTGCAATATTCTTACTTTCTCATGGTGCATTAATACATTTATAGTTTTATTTGGTTGATTAATTTCACAGTAACTCTATTGACACATATATGCCATCAATTCTTCCTCCACATCCACTGTCAACATTAGGAAAGTGAAATTCTAATAGAATAGCTTCATGTGTTTGGGATTTCTTTGCATTATTGGGCCCAAGGGATGATCCAGATGTTAGGTGAAAGTGTAATCATGTGGAGTGCATTATGCCTATGGCTCTAAGTATGGTACAAGCACTTTGGGTAACCACTTCACAAATAATTTTAAGAAGTATTCTGGTATATTGCAGATAAGAAGCAAAAAATCATATCTTTTGAGAATCGAAAAGAGGTTTATGGGAGGAATCTTATAGCTGTTGGTCATAGTAAGAAAGAGGTCAGAGTTGCATGTGCTAAGGTGATAATACTAGATAACTACCTTTTAGGATTGTTGAAGCTCGTGAATTTGGACTCTTTACTAGGGTAACATGTCCTCAATTTCAGACCCCATCTCATAGGACTCTCGCTAGATACATTTATCAATTATATTTGTATAAAAAACTGATATTGAGAGATATCTTTTGTTTCCAAAATTTATACGCCACAATGAAGTCATCAAAAGAGTTTAACTTGATCAATCCAGTGGTGTTCTCCTTTATAAGTGGTTATGGGAGATATCCAAACTATTTAGTTGATGTAGACTTGTGAATGTTGCTAGAATTGTTTGGCTAAGATTGTTGTAGGACAAGTTCAGTTCGTATATCTCCCTTTACTCTCTAAGTTCCTCTGAAACTTCACCATATAATTTATAATTAGAAGAGAGATCAATTCTTGATCTGCGGTTATGGATACCACCCTTACAAGAATACAAAATTTTCTTTGTTGTAATGTTGCAGTAACTTGCCCATCCAAGAGTTCAAATTCTTCTACTTTTTGGATATACACATGATAGGCCTTTTCAAACTCAATCCAATCCATGTTTTTTAAGGAGCGTTTTTTTTTTTTTTTTTTTTTCTAAATCTTTCTAAAGAGGCACCCCATCTTGTTGTGGGTCTTCATTCAATCTTTTTTGTTTTTTATAACCAAACTTTATTGTGGTTTTCGTTTACTCATAAGGGAAGGACGTGCTTGGCTTCTTTCTACAATGTTACAACATTCATTCGAAAACATACCCATTTTCACTAGATAGTTTTCCTCGATTCTGCTAAGGACATTCATCGTTGTCTAGATTATCTAGAGGGAGACAAAAATAAGGTAAACTCAAAATTGCCTTCCTCCGAACTGGTTGTTGATGCCGAAGAGGCACCAGCCTAGCAATGATCTGAGTGTGACTATTGAAGAAAAGATATCTCCTTAAACCATCGTAGACTTTTTCTCGTTTACCTCTAGTGTTATGTTACCCAAATAGTGTGGCATCTAACCACTGAGGCTATTATAAGATAGGTCTATAATGCTAATCCTAATTTGGGATAGTTGATTCGGAATTATGCCTTCAAAATGATTGCCTCCAAGTAGAATAATGCTCAAGCTCGATAGATTACCAATCCATTGAGGGATGCATCCTATGAATTTATTCTTTCTAAGATTTAATGTTACCAAAAATGAATTGTTAAAAAATCCATGTGAAAGTGCACCTTCCAATTGGTTATTGTCTAGATAGACCAAACTTATGCTTGATGTATTGAAGCAAGACGCAACTAAGCTATATAAATTGTTCTCTGATAAATTTGAGAGGTCAAAAGAATCAAGATTGACACTAAAGATTTCAAGTCATTGTCACTTTATAGTAAATAATCTGTTGGGAATTTACTTATGCATACACAATGAAATTTAAAAATAATTTTAGTTCCCTTTAAGAATTGTCTTTTTATATAAATAGAATCTGTGATGAGAATTTTACATTTAGCAAATCCTTTAAACTTCTTTGAGAATTTTGATAATAAACAGTCACGATCTTTGCACGCCTTTGTGAGTCACAATATTTTTACACCACATTTGTTCAATTATCCAACATCCAATGATAGGCCGCATGGGAGAACAAGAATAAGAGATTATGTTTCTCTTTTTTGTACTTATTAATAGATGTTAACTGGGTTTGACCCACCATTAAACGTAAGCTAGTCGAATATTTAATTAATCTAATTAATTGAACTTGGTTTTTGAATAAATTAATCTAATTAATTAATAATAGACAATCCAAATAATTGATTCTACAAATGTCCAACACCTATCAATGATTTAATTTATATTATCATTCGTCTAGCTTTTCCTTTTATGTGGAAGTCATTAGGTTTCAAATCATGATATCAAAGAACATGAATTATTGCTTTTGATATAATCAAAATAAGATAAATTAAATTATTTTTAATTTATTATTAATTTATCTTGATTAATTAATTCATAAAATTGCTTTGCATTACGTAAGGGTATTACATGTGACCGAAAATATCACGTGGTATAATAAAATCTAATTTGTTCATTTGCTAAGAAATTATAAACCATTCGTCAATATGATTCGATCAAGTATGAGATATGAAAGTTTGTAAATCTAGATTATCGATCATATCTTTCATTCTACTTTAAGCCAATGATAATGGAAACTCTTTTCAACATACGTGCTTGGCAAATTATTTCGATATCAACTTAATTGAATGGAACGTAGACATAATCTCTTACTATCTACGAGTATTAAATTCTCTATTGATATTCACAACATTCATACGATTCTTAACATGTACTCGAACGATGTCATATTGGTGACTCTTGGTAAAGCAACATCTAACACCACCAAAATATGATTGTGTTCATATAAGGTACTTAATGACAACAAGTTGAAGGATCAATTCCACTATCGAACATTAGATATTAATCACTGATTCTAAGATAGTTATCCATGTGAAATCTGTGTTACAGATCTCCAATATTTTGTTCTCTTAATAAAATATCCAGTCATCCATTTAAATGTTAGCTACTCACTTCATAAGGGAGAAATTCCATACGTGCTGATTTATCGAAAATATCGATACTTATTTCTTGTTGCAGGTCTTCAATATTCAGTCATATGTAATTTATTTCTCACAATCACAATTCATTGTGATTACTAAGTTATCAAAATTTAAATCTATTGACTCTATCAATTTATTTTTTCAGAATAAAAATTCAATTAAATAATATATCTTCCATAAATAATGTGCATTAATCATATTACAAGTGTTTACATATAAAATCAATTGGACTTAGAACATAATACTTACACGGCCATTAAGCACATTTTTGTACATGTTTATTGGAATTAAATTTGGAAATACTGCACTTATATTAGTTGGAATACGTCCTATAAATTTATTATTTAGAAATATCAAAAGTCTTCATATTGAGATTGATACTTGCCGGCAACTTGAGTTACTCTAAAAGCATTATCTCTAAAGTAGGCTCCTTTGAATCTAGTGTTGTTTTTCAAGAACCAAGTTGGCAAATTTCTGCACAAGTTGTTACGTAAGAGATCAAGAATTCTCAAAATGTGAGATAGAGTTATATGGCAATTTAACAAATTGAAAACCTCTTGTTGGAAGCTAGGGACCCAATTTCGTAACTCACTACAAAAAAATGCAGTTTCAAAGACAGAATTGTGTCATTGAAGTCCCAAAATCCGTTGGTAATAACCTTTAGAGATGGAATCCATCCGTCGGTAAATTCGACGATAAACATCTTGCCGATAATTGTAGTGACGGATTTATATTGGCCGTTGGTAATAGCGACGGGAAAAGTGTGTCAATGTCCACTAGTAAAATTTGTCGTAGTAATTGGTGACAGAAATTTCATCACTAATCCGTTTGTGATTGACGACTGTTTAATTACTTGTTCCTAAAATAGCTACACATCTTCTGTTCTGGTTTCCATCACTAACTACCAACATACTTCCTGCGGAACTAATTGTTCTTATATAGCTTCGAATCCTCCGTTTCTATTTCCTCGCTAATTGCCAACATATTCCCTACGGAACTAATTGTTCTTAAATAACTACAAATCTTCCATTTTTTCTGTCGCTAACTACCTACATATTTTGTACGAAACTATTTGTTCCTAAATAACTACGAATCTTCGTTTTTTTTTGGTCGAAAATTTGGATTACAATTTTAAAAAAGAAATCCATTAATTATTATATTAGTAATTTCTATTGTGAATTAAAACTATTAAGAAAGTTAAAAAATATAAAATAAAATCATAAATAAACAAAAATGAAATACAAATATTTTCATTCAATTAATTCAAGGTTCAAAGTCACAAAAAATTAGATTAGTTTTGCTTCCATTTCAAAAGTCAATTTTAAAATCATACGCCTGATCAATTAGCAAAAGGAAGTTCTACACACATTCGATGGTAAATTTTTATAAACAAAAGAAACATTTACTATGCCCAACCATTGAAGATCATTGTGCTCAAATCGACTAATCTCGTGATCGATTCCATTCTCCTAATGTTCGAAGTATGGCATTTTGAATTCAATGCACTTTTTTCTCTTCTTCTTGCCTATCATCTTCATTTTTTTAAGTAATCCATCATTTTCCCTTGTAAGTTTATCTATCTTCTTACAAGCAGAACGAAATTCCTCTTGTAAAGTGATGAAATCAGCTTGTGCCATCACATGGAACATTAGGTGAACCAGAGGAGGTGTCATCTTTGTTCAAAGATTTTCATTGAATACCAAGCCCGTACAAGCGACCACCTTTACAAGGATCTTGAGTTGCTTCACACCATGCTTCATGTCAATTTCAGGTTGTGACACATTCGAACCATATTTTTCATGAATTGTAGTGTCATATTTTTCCTGTAAAAGAAGAAGTAGCTCGACTTTATAAAAGGAAAGAAGGCATGAATTATTATATATTAGAAGCGAAATTAGTAACATTGCTCAGCCTGTTTTCAGTACCACAGTAGCTAATGTTGCTGTCCTTGCCAATGGCCAGAATGTAGACAATCCAAAGCCATAAAAATTGAAGGGTCATTCAAGCCAAAACCATCATGTTTTGTGCATTACCAATCAATTCTGGATACATGCTGATTTTCATCAAATATCAATGCCAAGGAATCAAAATGCATTAAATAATGCTATCAACAAATCATCCAAATTTCTTTAGGCCCAAAACCAGAATGGATTAGAAGTTATTTAGTGCTACGACAATATATAACTTCAGTTAGCTGGAAGATACAATATAAAGTTCTTAACTACACATATATTAGACCCTAAGAAAACCAACAATAAATAGAAACATGACGGAACAAATGAAGAGGTGACACTACTACTTCTAAGTAACTTAATGTACACGAGCTAATAATGAGCCCATGAAAACTCCAAGGTAATCATCCAACCACCATTTAGTGTCTAGGACTAGCTAGCTAATAACATGAAATTTAGAGTATAGAGTCTAAAGAAACTGAATTTATTTCTTCTTACTCACAAAATCCATGACTTTCTGTCTACGAAGTCTACTTCTCCTTTGTTTCGATGGTGTACACGTTCAAATAACTTTGAAGCAGTAGGTGGCTTGCCTAACTTCTCATGCTGAAAACAATCAATAAATCAAGAGTTCAGTTTAAAAGATCCTTGATTAGGAATGAATCAAACAGGACATCATGATTTCTCTATCATTATGTGGATAAAAAATGGCATTTGATTCGTGCATATGAAGTACTGATGTAGAAAAAAAGATTAGTTAAAATCTCTGTGCAAGGAAAAGAATTAGCTAACTGATTTCTACCATTGAAATTGATGATAGAATCAGCTAGTTGTTTGTGTCTCTCGCTTTGTAGGTACAATAAATCCTCAAATTTTTTCAAGACTCCTAATGGTGGGGTAACTGCAAGCAGTTATATAGCTGACAATAGTGTAAAAGTTGCAAAGTGAGTCAGTCTCTAATATACAAGCTCAATCAACTAAACATATTCTGTATCAAATCTAAAATGGAGTCAGCAATAACATAGATATAGGCTCCTCCACCACTAAGCTTTCAACAAACCCACCAATCGTGAAAGATGAGTTTGAAATAACATCTAGAATTATTGGTTTGTATCCTTCTGCTTTCAGATCTGTTAAATATGACCAAAGATGCACCAAACAGCGACTCAGTCGAGTTATGACTCATGACATGCAACCTACATCAAATTTAGCTCCAGTAAGGGGTTTGCACCAGGAGTTCCAAAGCAGGTCGTTCTTATGGGAAAATCAACTCAAAAACTAATTCATTTGAAAAAAAGAAGTGATGTCTACCTTAGTAATCTATACTTCTACTTTTAAACAAAAACTGAATTGAAGGAATTGATGGCTTAACATTATCTAAATCTAAGCCATGGGTGCTTTTAGCGGCTGGCATACTGATGTTATGAATGAGCTTGGTCCTATTATCACAATAGATTTTCAGATGATTGGAAAATGAAAATCTAACCACTTCAATTCTTATTTTGGTGTTGAATTCCATACATACTCCTCACCCTATTTGACTGACTGAATAGAAGCCTATCATAGAGCAATATTTGATTCAGCTGAAGTCCTCATAGGTAGTTTCAGGAATTTCAAACCAATAACATAGAAATAGAACTAAAGAAATAAAACTAACACTTCCAAGGCAAAAGAGGTCTCAAATACAATACAAGATTGTCCAATACAATAAAAGGGGCGTCCAACCGAACAAATTGTGTCCAACATGAGTTTAGGGAAGCACTCAATACTTCCAGCTTGATTAAGGAAACGAAAAAATTTAAAAAATTCAATCTTATCCAACAGATTACAAGGGGCAACACTCAGGTTTGGTTACGACATTATGCTGATTATTGGCATGGATCCAGCTGTTGTAGTAACTCCAATTCCAATTTTCTTGAACCATTACCCCGTCTCTTGAACCAAAACATCATGAGTTGGCATACAACACTACCCCGTCTCTTGAACCAAATAACTTCAGCCAGCTCATACTTAAGCATTCCAACTCTGTAAGCACTTTTTGCTCTTCATCAAGCACAGAGCTTTAATTTATATGGTTTTTTTCTCACTTTAATCAGAATTCTTTTTGAATTTTTCTTTTGTTGGTTAAGTTTTTGGTTTTTATAAAGTTGGTTTCTTGTTTTTTCCACATGCAATAGAAGTTTTAATCTCCGACGATAAATTATGCATGTTGTGATTTTTGTGCACATTTCAAGATCAGGATTTGTGGGTTTAGTGATGGGGATTGTAAGTATAAATGCACGATCTTGTGGTTTCTAAATATGGGTTTTTATTCTTTTTTTCTCTTTTCGTTTGTATTTTCAAGATTGGCTGGTTTTGTGAATTAATGTATTTGATTTCGTGATGACCTAATTCATTCTTTTGCTTCATGGATTTTAAATTTTCATAGCTAACTCTTTTTAGTATAATCTACATTGATTGATTTATGTCGTTGAGCAATTATGTCGTTTATATTCTGATATACCACACGTCAAGCATTGTATTGCAGTGGGTTACAGGATTCAAAACATCATGAGTTTCCAGTATGAGTTGGCATACAACACTACCCCGTCTCTTGAACCAAAACATCACCTAGCTTCTTGTTCAGCCTGGAATTTTCCCCTTTTCCATAAGCATGTCAAATGTTTCCTAAATTTTTGGCTATCAAATTCTGAATTTATTTGAACAGGTTTCTTGGAATGCAAGTTCCGCCCATACATTACACTCTTCATTCTCCGATATGATTCCTTGTATGTTGGGAACATTTCTTGCTTTTGTTTTCACAACCGCCCACCAATCAAATCTATTTCTAGCCTTCATTGAAAACATGTGTAATATACATGTTGAGCAAGTATAAACACGTCATTTCTTTGTAATTTCTTCTTATGATTAAGTTCGACAAGCAAACAGCATAAGAAGAGCATGAGAAAAATTAATAAATCTGAAACTAAACTAGTTAAATTTCCCAGGTTATTAAATAGACAGATTATTAAATAGTGAAAACAAGAGATCATCAATAAAATGAAGTAACTCTCTACTCACGATTTAATATTTTGTTCCCAGTTCCAGAACTATGCAAGTGTATATTGCACTCTACAAGGTAAAAATAGATGTCCATTCTTCCACACCACTACAAATTTCTATGCATTTTCTTTACTCAAATTTTCCCTAACACACTTCTTAATTTACTCACCTGCAGGGGCCGATCCAGGAAGTTCACACAGTTAGTGTACATCGAGATAACCTGATATTCCACTCTATAATTTCAGTATAGCCTATCAATCTTAAATTAACAATGGAGTATCTAATATGTCAGTCAACGAAAATTATGCATTCTAGTCTCATTATTCAAAGGTTGTACTTTGCCATTTACTAATCAGAAGCTCCATCATTTAAAGCAAGCCCAAAAAAGCCTGATCGTCCACTACAAATGCAAACTCACCGATTCAAATGTTGTATTTTACCATTTACTAATTTAAAGTTCCAACATTGAAGGTAAGTCTCCATTAAAAAAAACCTGATCTTCCACAACAAATGCAGCATAACCCAGTAATCCTAACTTAAAATCGAAATAGGATACTAGCTATCAACAAAAATATGAATTATAATGGATTATGCTTTACCTAAATATAAGTTCGCCCGACACCCAAGTTTCAGTCTTCTTCCCTCCACCACAAAACTCGCACAAATTTCAGCCAAATGCAGTCTAATGAAATCCCCAATACAGCTTTCTGGAAATAGCAAAAAGGTAGCAATAAAAATAATGGAGAAGAAAAAAATCTAAAAGAGTTAAATCTTATATGGCCTACCTCCGAACAATGAAGAAGGAGATTCCCAATAATTGATGATGTATCAATCAATTGAAGGCTGGTGTCGGCGATGCCGAGTATTTCAAGAGATAGAGACGAGAGCGAGAGAGGGGATGAGATGAGGCGTGGGTTTTGCCAGCTTGCTTTCATATTTGATTTTGATTTATTTTTAATTCTAAATCATTTTCTAACAAAAAATGTTGTAGGAAACATTTTACAGTTACATAAATTAATATGAATAGATTACAAACAGATATTTAGTGCATTAAAAAAAACAAATCTGTTGGTAAATTTCAATTAATTTTTTTTTATCCTTTCAATCAACAATTGGTAGGTTGGTAATTTATTATATATATATTTTTAAGAAAAATTACCCACAGATTAAAAACGAAATCTAAATGACAGCTACATTTTGCTAGAAATGTATATATATAAAAATAGAAATAATTGAAGAAAAACATACATAAACATAGAGAGAAACTTATATATGTCATGGTCCTTGCGGATATATAAACAAAACCTTTAGAGACTGGGAATTGAAAATTTTACCTTGTTGGGAAGTCGCAAAGATAAATGCTTTAGAGAAGTCACTACTCCAATGCTTTGAAGAAAGTTTGCATCCAGAGAAGAAGAGTCCAAAAATGATCCCTCCAAGATACAATTATTTTTCTTAACAAGAATAACAAACTGAATAATTGGTTGCACGCACTCTCTTTGACAAAATGTGATTCAAAAGTAATGCACAAATTCTATAAATGGACTAAGGAAAATGAATAAATAAAGAAGCTCTAATATAAGTCTTTTTATTAAACTAATGTTTGATACTTGCTATTTTAGAAATCAAATGCCATGTTACTCATTATTTTTCTCAAACAAAAACATTTAGCTGGGAAATAAATCACATTCCTATATACTAATGCAAGTACAGAATTGAAAGTAATTTCACATTTGTATGACTGAATATGAATACACATGGCCATCTTCACTCCCCACCATGCTGTTATATGTGGCTTCACTGCTTCGTAACTTCCGAATTATCAAATGTAGAAAAAAAAGGACAAATGATTAGACTGATTTTAAATATATATTAGTTATACAAGTTAGTATATTATATAATGATCTTCATGCAGAATTAAAGCAGATACCTTGTTTTGTCCAACACACATGGCCTCAAAAATGGATTATATAAGCCTCAATGGAATGAAACCATGCTTTTCTCCAGTGAGGATTTATGCATAGAACTATAGCAATGCAAAGCACTACACATAAATAAGATATGATGAAGCTTATGTAGAAGAAATTCATGTCCATGAAACCGCGCTCCTCACTTTCATCATCAACAGATGGCAAGACAGGTGTTGATCTAGTGCTAGTACATTCGTTAGGTAATGGACGGCCACAAAGATAAGGATTTCCTTGATAGCTACCTTCGTCAAAAGTCCCAAACTGACCTTCCTCTGGTATCGTACCTTTTAAATTGTTATGCGCCACACTGAAGACTTCCAAAGTGTTCAACTTGATTAAACCAGTGGGGATCCTCCCACCTAAGTTGTTATAGGAGAGATCTAAACTCTCGATCTGACGTAGGTTTGAGAAGGTTTCTGGAATTGTTCCAATAAGATAGTTGTGTGACAAATTGATCGAGTGAATCTCGCTTAAATTTCCAAGGCTGGCCGGAATTTTACCATGTAATTTATTAGAAGAGAGATCAAGTCTTGACATGTAGTTGAGGATGCTACCTTTGTAAGTATAAGAATTTCTCTTTGTCATGAACGTCGCTGTAATTGGTACAACAAATATACTGAGATCTCCAGTTCCGTTGTAAGTCACGTGATAGGCCCTTTCTAACTTAACCTTATACATGTAAAACAATGGTGTTGAATATGAAGACATCAATGGTTCTTCAAACCTTCCAGACTTCTCCCAGGTGAAGTTACCAAAGCACTGCGGGATTTGACCAGAAAGAAAATTAAAGGAAAGGTCTATCATCCTTAGTTTGTCCATCTCACAAAATTGGTGAGGGATTGTGCCTTCAAAATGGTTATGGTTGAGAAGAATGACACTCAGGCTTGATAGATTGCCAATCCATTGAGGGATATTTCCGATGAACTTATTCCATCTAAGATCCAATGACGTCAAAGAAAATCTATTATAAGATGCATATGAGAGTTCACCTTCCAATTGGTTATTGTTCAGATAGACATAACGTATCCATGATGAATTGAAGCAAGATGGGATTGAACCACATAACTTGTTCTCAGATAAATCTAAGAGCGTAAGATCATCGAGATTGAAAATTTCCACCGGGATTGGACCTTCAAACTGGTTGTTAGACAGAGAAATTTGATACAATGTTGTCATATTACCCATTGATGTAGGAATTCTGCCCGATAAACTGTTGTTACTAACGTCTAACACTACAAGAGGGATGGTAGACAAACTCTTTGGAATGGTGCCTGAGAACTCATTGCTATCCAGAAATAAATATTCCAAGTCCTGTAGGTTGATAGATTCTGGAAATATTTGTCCTTGCAATTTATTATTCGATAATTTGAGAAAATGCAAAGAAAAGCATCCCATAACTAGTTCTTGCGGTATTGTGCCTGACAAGTTATTGCTGGACAAGTCTATGTATTCTATAGATTTTAAGTCACCGAAACTAGAAGGTACACAACCATCAAACATATTTGTTGACATGTGTAATTCAACCAAGTTTGGAAAAATTGAAGTTATATTAGTTGGAACATGTCCATTGAACTTGTTATTAGATACATCAAAAGTCTCCATGTTGGGATTGGTTCTTGTCGGCAACTTGAGATGTCCTGTAAAAGCATTATCCCTCAGGGATAGTACCCCAAGTCTTGTGTTGTTCTCCACCAACCAAGTTGGAAAATTCGGTCCTATGTTGTTATTTGGGAGATAAAGAATTCTCAAATTGGATTGATAGTAAAGGAAGTTGGGTAATGATGGATGACCTCTTGAATTCGACATAATAAAAACCTCCACTTGAAAATTGGGAACCCAATTTCCCAACTCGTTGTCGTTTATTATTTCATTATTTTCCAAAAATAAAAACTTAAAGTTTGAATGATTAAAGAATGCCTTGAAAGAAATTGGAACTTGAAAGTTGTTATTTGAAAGGGAGAGATATTCAAGTGATGTGAGTTTGGAAAGTGGAGGAGAAGCGATATTTCCAGTGAATGTATTGTCTGACAGGTCAACCAATCTAAGAGATGTCATGTTTGCAACACATGAAGGAAGTATTCCTTCATACTTATTTCGACTAAGATCTAACTCTTGGAGGTTTTTAAGTTCACACAACCCTGCAAATCAAACGAATACAATTACTTCTTCAAACCATCAATGAAATAGGGAATATAAAGGCTTTGCTTATGAAAGAAAGCAATTTTTTTCCGTCTCTGACCTTACTTTCAATTAAGAAAGTTTCCTTTTTTAAAAGTGATTTATTTTCATTGGTAAGATGGCAATAAGTTAATTATTTTGAATGCAACTAATAACTTACTTATTTCCACTCTCACCAATAAAAAAAGCTATAGATTGTAAAAATATAATTACTTTTAAGTATGTAAGGTTAGCCGAACTTTTTTAAATTATATTAATTATGAAGTCCTAATTGACGAAGTTAAATACTTCGTTTGATCCAAAAGAAATGTTCTGGTTTATTTTTATTTTCCCAAATTATTTTCTGTATTTAATAGTGAGGTAATCAATATCTATTGTATTTTGAAAAATCGTATAGTAATTTTGCATCCATTAAAAGAGAATTGTGAGGTGACCTTGCATTCATTAACCAAAAGTTTGATTGAGATGCAAGGAAAGTTTTCAAATTGTGAAAATAGAAATAATTGAAGAAACATTTCGTTAATCAGCATGCGAAGTCATGAAAAACATTGTTCACCAAACAAGCCATTGACATTTACCTTGAATGGGAAGGGTGCCATTGAGTCTGCATCTGGACAAAGATAAAATCTTGAGGGAAGTTATTGCTCCTATACTTTGTAGAAAGTTCCAATCCACGGTAGAATTATCCAAGAACAATCCCTCCAACCGTCTTAAATGTCCCAACTCTTATACATGCAAGCAATGGAATGTGCATGAGAATTGGAGTTCATATTGTAATTAGTATTATTATTTATGGGACTAGGAATTACAGCTCTTTTGGCTTACCGTAAGATCCAATACTTCCATTTACAGAATTGCGCCGAAAATAGAAGTGCTTGAGGTAAGAGAATGCCCTCAAAGATTGCACCATATTGCTAATGTTGGAGAGATATAAGGAATCTAATTTTAGCACTTGGAGACTATGTATACTTTTAATGCCTGAAACGTAGAACTGTCTAGGGTAATATTCAAGTATAAGCGTATCGAAGTTCATTATTTAGAAAATATAAACTTGAAAAACCTAGTTGAGTACCTTTTAGAGTCGTGAAGTTGTCGACCTCGTTGCCACTTAGATCAAGCTCCTCCAAATTACTCAAAGCCCGTAAATCTTGATAGAGGTGGAGAAATAAACATGTACAAGCAAAATATGAAAATGATGATTGAGAACTCAGTTTCGATTGACTAAAAATAAGAAAAATAAGGAGCTCTAAACTATGGAACTAACCTTTCATTTGGATGGTTCCTTTTAGTTTATTGTAAGAGAAATCTAGAGACTTGAGTGATGATAGCCCATGAAGTGAGGAGAAAATGCTATTATTGAAGTAATTTGATTGTAAATTAAGGACCTTCAAATATTTTAGACCTGTTTGTATAACCAAATCCACAATAAGTTACAATATACTATATAATAAACCACAAACTACTATTTAGCGAGAGGAAGGACTTGGGAGCAAAACACCATGAATGCTTTTGCTCTTACATAATAAGGCACAAGTGAAGTAATGAAAGAAAAGGAAACTAAAAATGAACGAGGATAAAGAATGAAATGAGATGATATACCGTAAATGGTACCCAAGCTTCTAAGTTTATTTTGACTTAGGTCGAGCTCCTTCAAATTGATAAAATCATTCAGATCTATCGAAAAACACAAAAAATAAAAAAAAAAATAATATTAAAAGGTCCTATGACCTAAAAGCAATATATCAGGCTTGCGGAAAGAAAACTCACTTAGCACTAATAGAATGTCACCGTCGATAATCCCATGATTAGATGCAAAATTAAGAACTTCCAACTTGGTTAATCCGAAGAGTCTTTCACGACCTACATAATGATTTTTAGTAAAAAATAATTATATGTTTCATCAATGCTATTCAACATTGAAATGATGCCCAGAGACAATAATTAAACAAAAAGAAAGGTGTATTCCATAATGAAATGCTAAATAATATTATGGCTACTGTTCCATCAATCTACTAAGACTTGAAACAAAATCATAATGGACGAGAATCATGAAAATAATATTATTGCTTTTGTGGTAAGGAGTATTTGAATATTAAAGATGAAAATGTCTTATTTGTTGTACTTTCAATTACTAAGCATGCCCTTACTCTTTTCCATTGGAATTACTTAGGTTGATTTGCACAATTAATATATATCTCAATACGATTAACATATACAATAGTAATGCTAAACTTATTAGGAAGGAACAAATGACCAATGTTTTTATGTAATAGGAGAGCAATTTGCATAATTTTCAAGTTACACTACGGTAAGTAGATTTATCTAAAACGAAACCAAGATTTCTTTTTTACAGACAACTTAAATTAATGATAAAATCTCAAGTTAAGCTTCTGGCTTTTGTATTGTTTTTTTCGATGGACTCTGTTTTTGCATTCATAGAATTAATGAAAGTTGGAACTCTGTTAACTTGTCTTCACTCCAAAAATTCTTGAACTTATATGTTTCTTCATAAAAGCGTTTTACTGTTACTGTATTTTAAAATTATTTACTCTCTTTGCTTTTTTCTCATAATACAATAATAAGGTTAAATTGGTTGTTTGATCTGCTCTTCTAATAGAGAAAATTAAAGGTTTAGGAAAATCGCTTATCTGATTCTGCAACAAAAAAAAAGTTTAATAAGAACCTGTTTGGGCCAGATTTTTTCACCCAAAAAATTTATTTTTTGATCGTTATTTCACTATTTCAGTCGTCATATTTGACTTTTTCTTTCACAGGTGGACCCCACTTTTTCCTAACGGTCAAAAAATCAATTCTCAAAATCACTCCCAAACAAGCTCTAATAATAACTTGATTTATTTTCTAAAGGGTTGATTCTTCGGTAATTACATGATCTACAAAATAACCACCAGAATATGAAGTATATTGAACTTACTATTGCCGTAAATTTCTCTATTTGAAAAGCAGCCCCAAAGTCCCAGAAGCTTGAGTGAAGAAAGCTGACTAAGAGATGACAAAATTTTGCGATCAAATGAATTGTCCCCCAGATCAAGGGTCTCCAAATTTCTCAACGTTGACAATTGATCAAAACCTACAACAAAGCTCAACGTATCTATAATTATCACTGAAACAAAATAGGAATGATAAAATTGAAGCTACCTAATTAAGGAGAGATGTCATCATACCTTCATTCTCAATCCAACCAACTAACTGATTCCCCCACAAAGAGAGAATTCTGAGCTCTTGAAAGGGAAGAAATAGAGAGGCATTAAAATACCAATCTCCAGAGTTCAAATCCCTAGCACCATCAAGATTAATTTTGATTATTCGTTTAGTTGTGTTACTGCATTCAACCCCTTGCCATTGACAACAGTCAATTCCAATCTCATTAACCACCACCCATGAAGGTAGCGATTCTCCATTTGGAAAGTTTATATTTTCTTTGAGGTGCAAAAGAGCAACCCTCTCTTCCTCCCAATACCCTAAACAATACCGTCCATTTAGTAACAAAAGCAGCATCATCACTAACATTACCCGTAACTTTATTCCCATCTTTCTTAATTATGAACACACTAATTCTGGCTTATCTGAGTTATTAGCAGCGCTGTAAAAATTTCCTATATATGTTGCTTGGTGGATTTTTAGCCTTGGTAGCATCCCTTTTTAAAGGATAAACTTGGTGTAGAGTTGATTGACTGGAACTACTACTATTCATTTTTATGACTTTTTCAATGTATAAAAATATCGTCCCTAAGTTATTGTCCAAACTCTAGGAAATTTCCTATAAATTCCAGATAGCAAATAAGACATTTAGATTGATTGATTGATTGAATTTATTTTATTTTTTATTTTTTTTAAGGGACCACCAAAGGAAAATGGTGCAAACTAAAATGAGGAGACTATGACTTGGGATTACTAAAATGGTTAATTCGACGGAGACTTTGACAAAAGCAAGTTAGTTTCAATCTATTAGTAAAAACATTGAATTATAAAGTTTTAATAGACCAGTTTTTCCCTGTTAGATCTTTAATCAATCCCAAATCCAGTCACAATGTTAAAAAAACAACAGTAAACTAGCTCCCTTAACCAAATGCCATTAACAAAATATTGAAAATACGGTGCCTAAAACATTTTTGGCACAATTTTTTTGATATCATATATATTTACTCAGTGTTGAAGGTTAATTGAGAAGATAACAAATGCCTTTGAGAAGGTTTATCAATTATCGAAGGTTTCTCACGATATAGTATACTAATATTCGAATTGAAGTAAAGAAAAGTAATGAAATTTTAGTCAAATAAAAATCATAATTGGCCATGATGAAAATTTGAATTACAATCTCTATTTTTTGTCCTAATCCAAATAAAAAAGTTAGCCATCAATAACTTTAAAATCAATAACCAACTTAATTAAATACCCATAAATAATGACTTAAGTAAAAATAAATATCTTGGGTCTAACTTAACTGAATTAAATTTTACTTGACTAGAAGATTTTTAATTAATTATAAGCTACAAAAAGAGTCTAATATTGATGTAATAAAGCTTGTTTTTATCAAAAATCTAATTATTTGACACACACACACACACACACACACACGAATTTAAAATATATTTCACTTTAGTCCCTCAATTTTTTAAAAGGTGCCATAAGAATTTTGGGATGTTACCAAAATTAAAATTCATGATATTTTACAATCAAGTCTTGACTACCTAATGGCAAAATGAACAATAAATAATTTTTATATTCTACTATACATTTTTCTATCAATAATGTCAATAGTTAAGGGACCACCTAAGGAAAATGGTGCAAACTAATGTTAGATTAATAGAAATTTCAAGGCTCCATCACGTCGTTTTGTAAGTAGCGACATCAACATTAGAACAAAAGATGCAAGTTAAAGTTAGCCATCATTTTTATACTGACAACTATGTCCACCAAAATGAGGGGAATTTGACTTGGAATTTTTAAAATGTTAAAGCCATTTAATTTGACGGGAACTTTGACGGAAGCAACACGTGTTTCAACCAATTGAATTATTATCCACTCGTTTTTTCCATATATATATATATATATATACACACACACACACACACACATACACACACACACACACTTGCTCAATGTTTAGGGCTTAATTGAGAAGATAACAATTGCCTTTTGGGAAGGTTCATCAATCATGGACTGTTTCTCACGATGCAGTATACCGGTGTTACAATTATCTCTTTCTTTTCCTAATCCAAATAAAAAAGTTATCTATACATGTTCCATCAACGACTTTAAAATCAATAACCAACTTAATTAAATACTAATAAATAATAACTTCTTTAAACTTAAATATCTTGGGTCTAACTTATCCGAATTAAATTTTACTCGAGTCGAAGAAATACTTAATTAATTACAAGCTACAAAAAGAGTCCAATATTGATGTATTAAAGCTTGTTTTATAAAAAATCTAATTATTTGATCCAAAAAAAAAAAAAAAAGAATCTAAATATATTTGACTTTAGTCCCTCAATTTTTTAAAATTTACCATAAGAATATTGGGATGTTACAGAAATTATGATTCATGATATTTTACAATCAAGCCTTGACTAACTAATGCAAAATGAACAATGAATAATTTCTATATTCTACTATACATTTTTCTATCAATAATGTCAATAGCTAAGGGACCACCTGAGGAAAATGGTGCAAACTAATGTTAGATTAATAGAATTTTCAAGGTTGCAGCACATCTTTTTGTAAGTGGCGACATCAACATTAGAACAAAAAAGCAAGTTAGCCATCATTTTTATACTGACAATTATGTCCACCAAAATGAGGAGACTTTGACTTGGAATTATTATCCACCAGTTTTTTCCCTGTTAGATCATTAATCAGTCTCAAATGCAGTCTCGATATTAAAAAAAAAAAAAAAACTCTAAACTAGCTCCCCCTCACCAAATACCATTAACAAAATAATGAAAATATGTGTGTATATGTGCGTGTGTGTGTTGATCTCGAAAAATGTACCTTCAACGTGGCCGATCTCCGGTGGTGGGGGAGCCGGCCGTAGGCACTCTGATATATATATATATATATATATATATATATCATTTGGGAAGGTTCATTAGTCATCAACTGTTTCTCACGTTGTAGTATGGGTGGAAATGTGGTATTCTCCAAGGAAGCTTCTCAGAATGGCTAGATTGCATCATGAAAATGAACACCAAGATGGGGTAAAAAAAATTAAAAAGTATACCTTGCCATGTATGGCCAATAATACAATGTCAAGAAATTTTTTTTTATTGCATCTTTCTTGAACAAAATAATCAGCGAAAAGGAAAATCAAGAAAAAAACTCTTCGATCATCTGAAAAACACACCAACAGGAAAGAATAATTGCCATTTATGTAGCAACCAAAAATAAATTTTTATCTATTTCATGTTGACATGTTTCGTCAGTTGAGATACCAAGGGACAAATTTAAAAATTAATCTTAGTGTCAAAATTTTAACTTTTGGTCAAATAATCAAGTATTCTTCTAGCTAGAAATTTCATATTAATATTGGGCTTGTTTCGAAGCTCATAGTAAATGGCGAATTTTGTACTTGAGAAAAAGTTATTGGGAAAATTACCTAGAAACCTAAGTTTAAAAACTAGTTTTCATAAATAAAGGAGGTTAAGTTTAATTTCATAATTCAGGTGGTAATTAAGAATTATTAAACAAATATTATATTAAATTCATAACTACCACACACCACACCCAATTTGCTGTCTCTCGCCCCCCTTCTCTCTCTATGTTTTCTAGTTCCCCGACTCCGGCGAATACATCCACCACAATGGCGCCGTGAGAACAGCTGACGGCTACTCCACCTAAAGACATATCAACGCTGACTGTCGCCTCACAGCTATGGTTTGGATCTCCAGTAATGGTCGGGGCTGTTAAAGGGCTCGAAAAATTTGGGGAGGTGGTGAAGCCCTAATCATCCTCTCTCTCTAAATTATCTCTCCCTTCTCTCTATCACAAACCACCTTCGGTGATGCTCACGATGTCGCCACCATCAACGACGCTCACTATGTCACCACCATCGGCGACGCTCAGGGTGTCGCCACCGCCGACGACGCTCACGGTGTGTAGATCTGCGCGGTGTAGAGCATTATTGTGTGTTGTCTTCGTCGCCGATATGTGATCTCCGGTGGTTGTGGTGTCTTCGTCGTTGGTATGTAGAGCATTTATGCGGTGGTGTAGACTGAGATTTGTAGTCTTCTGTAGTTAACTCGATTTTTACATCATATTCTTGCAACTTGCTGGAAGATGTCAAGGAAAGTGGTGTAAAGACAATTAAGTGTTCTTGTTGTATATATGGCCTCAAATTAATTGGTCACAGCGGCAAATGAATCCAAGAAATTTCATCCCACCTCATGTTTGTCTGTAAGTGCACTTACACCTTACCTACAGGTGTAAGTGCGCTTACACCTTACCTACTGATGCAAAACTGATCTTTCTCTCTTTTTACAAGCAATCGAGTTACAGAAGATTTTCAGAACATTACATGGAATAACTTTGTAGTTTGCGTTTGAAATACATTAATAGAACACTATTTTATTTGATTTTAATTTATGCTCAATGTCTGTTTAATGTTTGAAGGAGCTTGCCTTGTTAGCATGAAAAATTACACCTATTGATGCAAGTCTCTGTTAAATTTCTAGGCAGAGAATAGTATTGTGTCTTTGGCACTTATTGTGTACTATTTTCTTAGTTCTTTTTTTATACTTTTCTTTATTCTTCAACGTTGTCTGATGTTATTGAATTTGAATCCACAATATGAAATCTTAAATGAAGAGAATATGCAGGAAAAGATTTGGAAAAAGGATGCTGAGAAGTATGAAAATTAGAGGACAAATGAATTTTTAATTAATTTGATAATCTACGACTGGCAAGAAGTTGTGACCAATAAATTTGAGAATTTGTGGCCGACGATACATAAGTTGTGGCCTATAAAATGTGGAATTTGTGACCAAAAAAGTCGTGATCAATTAATTTAATAATTTTGATCTATAAAAAAGTTTCAACTTAAAAAAATTGTGATTTGTGACTGATTGTGACCAATTCTATCTTGATTGTGACTTGATCACATTTCGTCACAGTTAAAAGACTGATCTGGTCATAGACAGTCACAATGAAGGTAAATTTGGTCACAATTAGTCACAGATAATACATGTTAGTGACTTGGTTACAGACAACCACAAATTAGACGTTCACAAATAGTCACACTGAATACAAATTTGGTCACAATTAGTCACATATTACACAACTAGTGACTTGCTTATATACAATTATAAATTAGATGGTCACATACAATCACACGGAAGATAAATTTGATTACAGTTAGTCACATATAACATAGATCTTGTCATAAAAAAAAAATTTCATCACATGTAACACAAGTCTTGTTATATGCATATTCATCCCTCTTGATTAGATCACAAATTCAATAAAACTAGTCACGGGTCATTGCCAAAATAAGAAGAAAGGGGAAAAAAGGTAGTTGCCGGAGGTCATCGGAATATTTGTCGTAGAGGTTGCCGGAATTGTGACTAATGAATAAATTGTGACATACAAATTTTTTGATTTGTGATAAAAAAAATAGTTTGTAACAATTAATTCAATAATTTGTAATCAAATTGTATATATTTATGACTTTAATATATTTAATTAAAAAATATTTTTGATTAATTTTAATAGTATGATTTTTGAAATTTCAAATTTTATTTCTTAATTTTGAAATTGATCATATGCAATATTCATCCTGCATGATTAGGTCATAGATCTAATAGATTTGGTTACAGCCTCACAGGTCACAAATCTAATGAAACTGGTCACTGATCATTATAAAATAAAAAAAAGAAAAAAGGTGTAGCGTTAGTTGTCGGAACGGTCGCCGGAATATTTTTCCGGTGCCGAAATCGTCGTCGAAATTCTCGTCGAAACCGGAGCGATCGCCGAAAAGGGTGGGTAGCCAGAATACTCGTCGGAGCAGTCGTCGGAGAGGTTGCCGGAGGTGGGTGGGTTGTCGGAGTAGTCCCAGGAGTTGAGGTGGGGTGGAGAGAGAGAATTGCTTGAATTTAAAATTGGTGTGGTTGGTGGGGTGGGGTTTTGTAGTAGATTAATTATATTATAATTAAATATTTAATTAATTGATTTATCACCTGAATTTTGAAATGCTTTAGAAAGTTTGTTAGTTTAGAAATATGATTTTTATATATAGGATTCATGTGTTCTTCCCAAAGTTATTTTGGATAAGTTAGGTCCACATTATTGTAGTGCAAAGGAAGTTATATTTTAATTATTGATAATTAAGCAATTAAAATTTTGGCCACGTGAATCACTATATAATTGGATTTTGACTTTTGAATTTGAATGGAAAATTAACATTTTGGCCACGTGAATCACTATATAAGTTAAATTAGTTTTATCAATTATCCATTTGCATTACTTAGAGTCCAAAAAAAAAAAAAACAATAAATGACAATTTTTCTGCTAGGATTCCGTGTACGGTTAAACTAGCTAACAAAAAAAAAGCGGGGCGGGGGGGTATAACTAACACATATCCGGATGTTGTTACTTGGAAATAAAAGTCTACCCTTTTAGGCTCTTTTTTTGTAGGAATTTCTATTACATTAGGATACCAAACCTTTTTTTTTTTTTTTTTTTGATAACCCAGGTGTCCCAACTTAGCCGGACTAAATCCTGGACCTCTAACCCCCAGCCCCTCAGTGACTAGTGAAGGTAAATCGCAGGTTGTGCTCTTGTTGGTTCCCAGGTTCCCACATGACTTTTACTCCTTCCCCAAAGGGACCCTCCTCCATGGTTATTACATCACCAAGCTGCTCCAACCCTTCCTCTGGTTATTACATCACTTGGCTGCTCCAACCAGGAATCGAACTCCCCACACTTGGTTCCAGAGCCCCCCAATGTGATTGTTCCGCCAACTTGGATGTGCCTTGGGGGGCATTAGGATACCAAACCTTTTAAATACATATACACGACAGAACCAAGAAAAAAGAAGAAGGGGAAAACAGTTTTACGTTCGAGATTTGGAGAGGAATTCCGTTCGACATCAACACTATCTTATCACTTCGAACTAAGGTAGGATTCCTACACAAAGTCGTCGATATATGAATCTAATTTTCATTTAAGCATGTCATTAGTTATATTTGCTCACGAAGTATATGAAGTGCTTTAGAATTTCTCTTCCATTTTGACGAAAAGAAAAGATTTATATACGTTTAAACTGATGATCACATAGACTCATCAGAACTTTATTTATATATGTTAGACTAATGATCGTAGAGACTCATCAAAACTTTAAGTAGATCGTTTGATTATCGATTTCCTTATTTATTGAGGCAACATGTAAGAATGCATGATTGAATATATGATTATTATGTTCATATAGTACATGTAGCCTACTGAGTATTTCTTTGATATGCTCACTCCTATTTAACCTTTTCAGAGTAATCGGAGTTTAAATGATGGTTCGTCATGGATGGCATGCATTATTTTTAGAGAAATTTATTTCTTATGCTTAAATGGCCACTTAATGTTTAATAATCCTTGGGATGTCCCAGAAACTTGTAGTTTAAAATTTTAAATTCATGTTTTGAGACAGAAAATTTTAAACGTTTGAACCGGTGTTTTAGAAAATTTCAGAATTTAGCCACTGTCTTTAAAATGGTGCTATGGTCGGTATATTTAGAATTTTAGCATGTTTTTAATTG
The DNA here is from genome assembly GCF_002742605.1 of Olea europaea var. sylvestris. Lineage (NCBI taxonomy): Eukaryota > Viridiplantae > Streptophyta > Magnoliopsida > Lamiales > Oleaceae > Olea > Olea europaea. The sequence continues at coordinate 8,436,661 of NC_036244.1, read as the reverse complement.
GAAAATGATCCCTCATGAGTTATTTATCATGTGCAACTGAAAATAGGTTGATCAGAGTCCCGTAGAATTTACTATAACAATTTTAGTAAACTGTCACGGTCAAATCCAGGAAACGCAGACCAGCTTGTTCGGAAATAATTTCGGGTTTCAAACGTAGTTGTTGAGATCCCCAATTTTTATATGTTGTACTTATGTGATTTTTATACTTTCCTGTAAAACTTTATAAGTTTTAGGCGAGGTTTCCTAGGTCAATTTTTTTTTTTTTTTTTTTTTTTTTTTTTTTTTTTTTTTTTTTTTTTTTTTTTTTTTTTTTTTTTTTTTTTTTTTTTTTTTTTTTTTTTTTTTTTTTTTTTTTTTTTTTTTTTTTTTTTTTTTTTTTTTTTTTCAATCTCAGTGTGCAGGGGTAGAAAGTTGTCCCAGCTTGCTGTGTTTTATTGAAATCTCATTTCAAGTTGTTTCGTTCCTATATTTTCCTAAGTTTATATGTACCCAAAAAAAAAAAAAAAAGTTATGAGGGAATAGTTTGATTAAATAAAATTTGTTTTAATTTTTTTTTTCTAAATATCGTATTTTGGAGATTTATGTTAAAAACCTCATGCTTGGGAATGCATTGGAATATTATAGTCTGTGTCGTTACAATTTAAGTGTCCATTCCCAGTACAAGAAGCAACTAACTACTCTCATAGCTATTGCTACCAATTTAGGATGAACACTTACAACAATTGTTTTATTTTCCTAGTTTATAGTTGTACACATATTCATAACTAAACATAAAGTGCATTTATAATTTTTTTCCCCCTTCATTAGTGCTGTTAACAAAAATGCTCAAATAATGCATAGTTAATTCACTAATAGTAAGATATTTAAATTTTTGATTTTTTACAGTCAAATGGTTGTGTAGCAGAATTGATCTTCAATTAGTGGAATCCGAGCTCAGTATACTAATGTCACCCTCATCAAAACACTTAAGAAATCACGACCCATTCCCTTCAACTATTCCACACCCCGATTGCTTTTAATTTTACCTACTTAGGATATAAAAGAGACGGTGTTTTGCAGCCACACAAGTGGTGCCACGAGGGCAAAGAGAAGACAATAAAAGGCAAAGGCACAAAGAAGGTGATAAAAAGCAACCCTGATTTTCTTCTCAACAAAGGGTCAAAACACCCTTTAATGACAAAGCTACAGAGGGTCAACATATATAGGATATTTTAGGGCATAGTGATGGGCCAAGCCAAATATAGACACGATAAGTAGGTCAAATCTAGTAAGCCTTCCAATAAGTGAGGAACCGTGCCATGAGCAACTCTAATTAATTAGATTACTTCCAATGGCCTCCAAATAGTTTTAGGATCGAGTCATCAATCTTAGGTGTCAATATTTAATTTATCCAATATAGATTTAACATCGTTGCCCGAGATTTATTCGGTATCAAAACCCAATAAATCTCAACCTTAATGCCCAATAAATCTACAAGCAATCAAAACATATAGTCAGTACTTATATGATCAAGGTAACTAATAAAATTTGGATCACAAACCTTACCTCGTGTTTTGGACCCACACATACCATACTTGCTCCATATAATCACCAAGGCTAAGTTCAAGAACGTCCAAATAAAAACAAATATTCACAGTAATCAACTAAACAAATAAAAATATGATGAAGAGATAATATAGGATAACACACAGATCTTTTCGAAATAGTTCATACAGAACAACATATTAACACTAAGTTAATCAATAAACAGTCAAAACATATGCAATAATTGCATAATAACCCTACGAAAAGATCTCATCACACTTATCTTATCCCATTACGTGTTGCTTACACCTCAAGAATACATACCTCGTTTTATCGCTCATCATGCTCACTAGATTGATCACTCTACCTATGTCTAATTGGTAAGTCATGATAGATCCTAAGTCTAAGGGATAATCCTCTGGATCTCCACCGAATGGAAATGATAGAATTGTCCCTCTCACTCTTCACCTAATCAGGGTCTCTTTACAGATAAATGATTGCAACATTTAATCACCTCTCCAGTTGTGATGCAAATATTACACCCCACATCCTCGGTACATATCACAATGTATCCCTAGGCATCTATACTTTACCTCACCAATATGCACACAACACACATACTACTAATTCATCCCAACCCACTACATATGAAAACAATTGCATAATGTAATCAATTTACTCTTAAGTTCATGAAAATGCACATATTAAACAAATTGAAATGTAGCATATAATCATACAACAGAAGTAAGTAATCACACAACTACATAGAGGATTGTACATAGATGCATATGCAGCAACTAGGTTTATTCTCAATAAACCTCACTAAGGTCATCACTCGACCCTAAACTACATTTCCCTCACCTCTCATTTTACTCTTTTGATTATCCTTCTTCTTAGGACTTTCCCTAATGAAGTGTCTAAACTTTCCAAAGTTGTAATACCGTCTACCACTAGGCTTGTCCCCATCTCTTTCCCTTCTTCTCATTACCATCATCACTCAACTCACTACTCAATTCACTACTATTTTGAGTTCTACCCAAATTCATTGCTTAAGCTTCATTCTACTTCTCTCATATGTAGCTCACAACTTCTCTTATCTTTTTGTTCAATCTTAATCTCAATTTTCTTACTCGTAAGGAAATCTATGACAATTTCAAGTGTTAAGGTGTTCCTACCATACTTAATTTCATTGTTAACCTCTCTATATGAATCAGGAAATGAATTAAGAAAAATAACGTTTCAGACACCATTTTATCACAGCTAACAATGTCTTGAACAACCTTGTTGAGAACATCCAAATTGTCATCAAGATCCTTTGAATGATCCATTTTAAAACTAATTTTTTTTTTCAAGCAAGTACAACTTATTAAGAATAGACTTAAGCAAATATAAGTCCTCTAACTTTTGCCAAAGTTCTTTGTAGAAACATGTTTTCCAACTTTTCTCAAAATAGTGTTAGGTAGGTGTAATATAATTGAAGTGTAAATAAGTTTATCAAATTTTTCTTTTTGTGCTTTTGTCAAATTTTCAGAAAATTTGCCATATATGGTTTTGAAACTTTTTGTCAAACCAAAATTCCCTTTATCTTTTGTTGCCAAATTGAAAAATTCCCTTTCCCATTGAAACTTCCAACTTTGAAATGTGAAGACATTTTGAGAAAACCCAGACTACATAAATAGGTCACACAAAATAATCCTAAGGCCATAGTATACACCGTTCTAAATTTTCAGTGTTTTCATAATACTTACGATCTTAGATCAAGAGAATGTTCAAATGGGTCAAGTACAAGTGCTCAAACAAGATAATCAATGTAATATGAAGATATGTTAACAAAAACTTCAAAATTAGGCAATCAAACATCGAAGCAATTATTGACTTGCACAAAATACAACACCTCAAATAAAGTAAGTAATTCCTAAATTTCTAGCACAAGCAAGATCACCCATTCACGGTAGCTTCAATCTTAATGTCACCTACACGATGACGTGTTAATGTTGAAATTTAAATTGGGATAAACTAATATACCAGAGCGGACCAATCTGAGTCCATAAATTATGAGAAATATGAATTTATCAGTTTAGAACCACCACTAATCGTCCTAAAGTCTTCCATAATTGCAACAACTAATCGAGTAAAAGTTGATTCACAAATACACAGGGGCAAAATTGTCCAGATTTCACTGTATAACCTGAAATAGAAAAACTAACATAAAATCGTTAGAAATATTATGCCAGAAGAAATTTTCCAAGAATAATGTCGAACGCACTTTCACATGCCGTTGTCGGAATCTCCATGCACCATCTCTACTATTGACTGTCACCCAATATCGGCTCCACTTACAGATTAAGAATTCGAAGTTTATTTCACCAAAGAGAACCTGGATTGGGGGAAAATTAAGATTGTATGTCCAGTTTTTAGAGAATTTTTAGGGAATTTCGATCTAGCTAGTTTTTGCTTTAGTTCTTGTCAAATTTTGGTTTGAATTCCACCACCAACATGGCTCTGATACAACATATAAAGGACTGTCCATTCAGCCTTTGAGGTTTTGAGACAACCTAAGGCAGTCATGCGGCTAGCAAGCTAAGATATACAACAGTAGCACAATATAAAGAGGTAGATAGCTTGTCATTATACCTGCATAAAGGACATCGTTAGTGCATTTTTGAAATTATAGCAACAAACTTGCAATAAGCAATCTTGCCCACAGTATAGGTAGGGAAGTTCTCTAGGTCTATAACTCACTCCTCCACTCAATCCGCTAACGCCCTCGTAATGGACGAGTATTTTGCCCCTCCATACATTACATACTCCCTCTAAATAAGTAGGTCCAAAAATTCTTCCACAATTGTAGCATCATGCCCCCCCGATGTACAGACGTCTACAATATCCCCAACACCACTTCCAGCAGTACCTCGTACATGCCGCCTTCGATACCACCTTTACCTTATGCACCTCTACATTAGTTCTTGAGAAGGCGGCTCTTCTGGCTGCTGCGTCATCACGCATGTCAAAGTATACCCACAAATGTACCCATTATTCAAGTTCCACAGCAATGCCTTGATCACACCCTTGCAAAATAAACGTTCATGCAATAGGCCAAGCTGTATAACGCATGCCCCAACATCTAGCATCCTCAAAGCTATCTATCATCGATTCTACTTGCTTGCCAATTGGTATGGTACATGTTGGCGGTCACAAAATCTTTTCTGCAAGAACATATGCTGTTAGTCTTAGGTACACCAACTATGCAACGTTTGTAGCGAACCTGCTCTGATACCAAATATGGCAGAATTGATCTTCAATTGGTGGAATTTGAGTTCAGTATACCAATCTCAACCTTATCAAAACACCCAAACAATAATGACCCAATCCCTTCAATTAGTCTATTCTTGGTTACTTTTAATTGTACCCACTTAGGACACAAAAAAGATAGTGTTTTGTAGCCACAATGGCGATGCCATAGAGGTAAAGAGAAGGCAAAGGTACAAAGAATGTAATAAGAACAACCTTGATTTTCCTCTCAACAAAAGGGCAAAAGACACATTAATGACAAAGCTATAAGGGAAGAGCATATATAGGATATGTCAGGGTTTAGGATGGGCTAAAACCCAATATAGATACGATAAGTAGGCCAAGTATAGCAAGCCATTCAATAAGTGAGGAACTAGGCCATGAAATACGCTAATTAATTAGACTGCTTCCAAAAGCCCCCCTAATAGTTTCAGGATTGGGTCATCAATCTTAGATGCTGATATTTAATTTATCCAACATGGGTTTAACATCATTGCCCAAAATTTATTAGGTATCAAAACTCAACAGGTTGATTGACTGTTAAAAAGTAAAAGACGCAATTCTTAGTAGCTCGTAACCACATTTCGCAAAGTTGTGCAAATGGAACAAATTTTCACAATCCTCCCCACCTATCAAAGACTACATTTGTCTACAACTACAACGTTTCCACCATGAGAAGACTTTCATTTGTCATTTTATGAGTAGTAAAAATTTGTTTCTAATTTTGATCCCAACCTTCTGGTATGATGACGTAAGATGCTAAACTTAAGAATTATTTCTATTTCGTAAAATATGGGTCTATAGAGTTGTAGTGAAACAATGACTGTTACTACAATATGAGAAACAAAAGTATACATAATTGACTCAAGTCTTCTTTAACTTTACCACCAATATGTTCTATTATATTTGAAAACAATGAAGTTCGATCCAACTAACACCTAGGGAGTGAATATTTGTTTATATGGAATTTAAATTTATCAATTAATAAAAGCAACACATCAAAATTACTAATCAATCTAGATGAATTCACATGTACACTAACCTATGTTGAATTACCAAAGTTTAATAAATTGAAGAACAGTAAATAACATCGAAAAATTGTTGACGAAAAAACCCCTCGTGGAAATAAAAACTCCGGATCCATGCCCGTATGAATCCACTACAAACAAATCAACTTCTAGTACTGCCAAACTCGACTAACTCTAGTAATCTCTGATCTCCTGAACGTAATCAACAAAGCCTTCCTGGATTGCATGCTCTTGCACCAACTTTGACTTTCTAAATTCGTCTTTCTTGTGGATCTTTCAAGAACTCCTCGTTCTTCAACAATTGAAACTCCAATCACCTTTCTTGATATTCAAATTCTGATAGATTCTGTGGAAATAAATGTTTTGGTGTTCGGTTTGTATAGATTTGATGTTTTCAATAATATAGCTCAAGCAAGTGAGGACTGACAGTTTATGTAAGTACAGAAGTGATTTCAAGTTTCTTTTAATGTTCAACCCACCAATTTTCGAAGTGAGGCACAGATATTTATAGTTTGGGTGTCTTAGGTAGTATATGTCACTTAAAAATGTATAATATGGGTTTCTAGGGATGCACAATTGCTCGAGTGAGAGCTCAGCAACAGTAGGCAATAGACTAGAGAAGAGCTTACTGTTTTTTATGCTTGAGCAATAGCTTGACAACAGGCTAGCAAAAATTCGATAACTTTTTAGGCACAGATATTTATAGTTTGGATGTCTTAGGTAGTATATGTCACTTAAAAATGTATAATATGGGTTTCTAGGGATGCACAATTGCTCGAGTGAGAGCTCAGCAACAGTAGGCAATAGACTAGAGAAAAGCTTACTGTTTTTGATGCTTGAGCAATAGCTTGACAACAGGCTAGCAAAAATTCGATAACTTTTTCTTTGTTCCGTAGACGACCCCAATGCTTTCTAACTCGTTAATATAACCTACCACTTGACTCTTCAACTTTTTAAACATTTTTACAACTATGTTTTGTCCATAGACTGCCAACAATTATAAAACCTAACACACTCCCCTTTGACATTCTTTGACAAAACATACATTACAAATCAAAGACAACTAATCTGATCTACCCAAAACCAATTGACTCAACTGACTCTTGCTTTTTCTTTATCAAACTTGATTTTTAAATCACAACTCACATACCAAGTGTAAAAGCAGGTTAAAAAATAACATAAATAATAATAGTTAGGCCAATTATCAATATAATCAAAATCATGCCAGATAAATTAAGATGCAATATCAATGTCAGCCTATACACCAAAAACACACATTGATATTGCTAAACGTCATAACGTAATCTAGCTAGATAAAGAACAATACCACAAGTAGCATATACATCTCAAAATTACACTTATATTTTAAAAGAATAAACTAATCCCACTCCTCTTTTTGTCAGAAATGACAAAGGGATTCCTAACATCTAATCACCCGCAATATCATCTCCATCAGTGGCCTCATCAGAATTATCACCATCGTCCTCGTCATCCCTATGCTCACAAAACCATTGAATCCTATGTTGTATATACGTGATGGTGCTACGAAGGGTAGCAAACTCCATGGTGTGTTGCTCAGTAGTGGCTTGCAACTCTATGAACTTAGGCATCATGCAAGCCCACTGCTCAATTAACACAGCCATCTATCCTATAAGAACTACAGAGGGGTCAACAATAATAGAAGCAGATATAGGGTAGAATCAACAAGAGGCGGTGGAGCTAATTAAAGGATAATGGAATATTAGTAGAGGAATGAGGACTATCAGGATGAGACATAGGAATATTGAATAGATCAAAAGACAGTAAACTACCTATAGGATCAACCAACACAGTTTGATTAGCTGGCTCAGAAGGAGCTGAGGATGAAGGATCATGAGATCTACTCGACGATATGATAGTGTGGCCAATAGGTCGGGAAATCTCCTCCTGATCCCATTCAAAAAAGTAGCCCCAATAGACGTTACGAGGCGATGAATGAGACAGGCCTAGGGAAGATCAATCCTATTATCCATAACACTAAAAGTACATAGAATTTGATAGCAAATGAAATAGGGAAGGTCTATAGAATCACCATGCAGCAAGGAATATATAAATCTTGCCTTGTTCACGGGCAAGGTTGAGGTGTGGGAGACAGGCCTTAGATTTGTGCACACTATGCACAGTAAAATCTGTTGTAGGTAGGGATCCAGCATGGATTTCTATTTCACCCTCTCCCAATGGGTTGTTAAACAAAGTAGACTGGACAATAGAATAAGTCGGAAGAGTGTCAATAGACAAATAGGGAAATAATGGAGGAACAACCCAGGGAATGTGGATAGTGCTAAATATGGCATCTGAAGTGATCTTAATCATCTTACCCCGAAGAAAGACCCTAAAAGTCGACCCGCTAATGTCATGGATGTTCGTATAGAAATCCTGGACTAGGTAGAGGAAACAACTCTACTAGCATGGGCTCCAACCACGTGAAGTGAATATGACAGCTAAGTCAAGAGAAAGATTAGAGAGGATCAGCTTACGCTCTACTAGAATAGAACGCAATGAGAATTGTGTCCTGAATATATCCTGGATGGTAGGAGATATGAACATAGACCTACTATAGGAAGTCGACCCACTGGATATCGATGTAGAAGTCATCATTCTCTTATGCGGCATTTGTGATAAGTTTGCAACATTAACATATCAATAGATGTAAATAATGGCACTATATACCTCTTTGATCAACTAACTAATGATATGCATGGATGCACATAAAACAAGGCAAGTAGGTCATATATACGCTGCATGGTGCACATATAATCTACAAGTATCACATAAATTATCATAAGCATGCACAACGATGAAAAACGGTCCAACTTTTGCGAAACAATGCAAAAACTATTCAAAGTACACAAAACAACGTGAAACTGATCATGCACACAAAACAATGCAGAAACTAACCAATGCATGCAAAACGATTCAAAAACTAAACAATGCATACAAAATAATGCAAAAGCTAGGCTAGAGCACTTATGGACATGAATAACTACTTAAGCGATGTGAGACATGGATAAAGGGTGCACAATGTACGGACGAAGTTGACATGGTGCTCGAACGCAAGGGTGATGCGATGCCTAGACATAGGATGTAGTGCTCGAATGTGGTGCCTAGAGTAAAATAAAATGATGCCTAGACGTAGGATAATATGACTTCAAGACATAGGGTGATGAGACGTCAAACTTGGGTGATAGTATGTCAACATCAAATGCAATGAGAACCAAGGCAAAAGTACAATGTGATTGCCTAGATATGAATGTGATTGTGCTTGAAGTGTGTGATTAATCATGTGCCAAAAAGTGAACAACTCGGTAGAGTAGACAATACGTCGAACATGTGGTGTGCTTGCGAAGAGCATGGCATTCCAACCGAAATGCAGTTCACCCAACACCTCAACACATCAATCCACAACCCAACAATATGTACACTACATCTATCCATTTGCCATAAAAAATGAGTTCAAAAATAATAAAATTCAAACATGACTTATAGAAACCTAATACGCTAGTGAATGCTTCAAATTCAAAAACTTGGTTGTTTGTGATGCAATGTGAAAGAAGAACACAACACAATCCAATAATGATACCCATATGATGAATTAACTGATGCCAAAAACATAAAACAATAGAAAAATCCAAAAAATGGGTAAAAGGAGAAATCTAGGGTTTAATGAATTTCTTACCTTTAATTCAATGAAAAATGGGATTAGGCAATGTTATGAGCTCCTAAGAATGATGTCAAACATGTAAATTGAAGAGTTATATCCTAGCACGACCTTAGACAAGGTGGAGATTAAGAGAAAATGGACGGGATGTAAAAAAATGACTTTTGCTCTTCACGATGGCAATCAAATAAAAAGGTTCTCGCTCGAGCTAGAGGCAAGCGCTAGGCTAGCAACAGAGCCTCTACTTTTGACGCTCGAGTGAGCCTTAGCGCCAAGCATGGAAAAACCCTTTGATAAAAATAGCACCAAAATTTTGAAAATTTTGAAATATAGTGCTCATTTTGTGTACTTATTTTTTGTAATTCATGGCGCGCATTCCAACATGTACGATAACTTAAAAATGCAAATGGTCGCAAGTAGGGCATACCCAAGGAATAGAAAATCTTCCATACTCATATCAGATTAAATGGAGTAAATTGTATACATGGCCCATGGTTGAAAAGTCCCATTTATTCACCATAAGTAAGAGTCCAAACCTTAAATTTGTGAGAAAGGACATGCTAAAATCACTATTGAATGAGAATTCTCCTCTACTAATGAAAGTCAACTCCAGCACTACTAGGACCTTAAAAAATGTCAAATCGATTTTTCAGTGTATAAATATCACTCTCCCCCTATCAATAAGTATATATATTTTTTGAAGCTTATGTGTAATCCGATCTCCATAAAGCGACTAAGATGACTCATGTAAGAAGCTTTGGGCTGAGGCACCAAGTTATTATAACCATTTCAAGTGTAATTGCTTGAATCAAATAAGCTCCGAAGAAGAGTATAAGATAAAGCTCATTTTGTAATATATTTCAAATTTTTAACACCCAGTCAGCTTTTCTAACAAGGGAAAAATATTGGAGTTTTAGGTCAATCTAGTTACAGATCAATTCATGTTCGAGGTCGCCTCACCAACAATTGACTATCATCCTAAATCTCACATATGCAGTCAAGACTCACTTAAAAGGTCATAATATGTACTATGCAGATGGTACATGAAGAGAGCTATACCAAGTATTCCACATAAACCTAAATAAGTTGATGAAAATTATTTAACTATTCGTCTGTTGTATGCATACCCAATCACAAGATGCAAACTCGAGTAAATCGAATACGACACTACAGTGTTAAATTTTTGTGTGTGATGGAAATACAACAATGACAAAATAAAACACGTAGAATGAAATATATGCAAGAATGAATGAATGACATATAAACTGCATATGCATACACCTAAGTACCTAATCAAAGAGGTACATAGACTCCAATAGCTTTCCAAAGAGATTTGAACCTAAAACCATCAAAGGGCTTAGTAAATAGGTCAGCTAATTGGTTTTCATTAGAGATATGCTCACGAGATACAACACAGGTCTCTGCAAGCTCTGGAATGAAGTGATATCTAATATCAATATGTTTGGTCCGAGAATGTCGTACAAGATTTTTGAAAATATTAAAAACACTGTGTTATCATAAAACATAGTCATAGTACCCTATTTAATCCCATAATAACTCAACATTTGGTTCATCTAAAGCAGTTCAGTGCAGCAACTTTCTGTAGCTATGTATTCGAACTCGACTATGGATAATGAGATAGAATTTTATTTTTTTACTCTTCCAAGCTACAAGATTAGGACCAACATAGAAACGGCTCTCAAAGTGCTCTTTTTATCATTGACATTTCAATCCCAATCAATATCGAAATAGCTGGTAAGATTAGAATGTCTAGAGTACAAGATTTTGATGATCCGAGGTTCCATTTATATATTTGATGATGCGCCTGACTGCACTCAAGTGGAATTCTTTAGGATCGGCCTAAACCCAATACATACCCCCAACACTCAATGCTACGTTAGGTCTACACAGTAAGGTAAAGTAAACTACCTATCACACTTTTGTATAGTATTTGATCAATACTCTTTTATGTAGGATCATGACCAACTTGACACTTGTGCTCATGATTGTTCTATTGTGTTTCTAACTATCTAGTCCAAATCTCTTCATAAGGTCTTTAGCGCACATTGATTGAGAGACAAACAACCTATCATTAGTTTGCTTTAATGGAAACTAAGAAAGTAACTTAATTCTCCAATCATGCTCATCTGAAATTTTCATTTCATGCATTCTGTGAATTCATCAGCAAGAGAGTCAATGGGAAAACGAAAGATGGTATCATTGACATAAATTTTTGCTTAATGATGATTTCTTCAATGTCTTATCAATAAAATTCTGTTTGCACCTCTTCCAGAAAAATCATGTTCGACCAGTTATGCAATGAGTTTATCATACCAAGCCCTATGAGCTTGTTTAAGACCATATAATACTTTATTTGGTTTGTCGACATAATGTGGAAACTTAGGGTTGATGAACCCTTTTGGTTGTTAAACATAAACTTCTTCCTGAAGTACTCAATTAAAGTATTCTATTCAAGAAGACACTCTTGATATCCATTTGATATAGTTTCAACCCTAAGTTACAAGCAATAGCAAAAAGAATTCTAATGGACTCAAGACATGCAATAGGGGCGGATGTCTCATCAAAGTCAATACCTGCAACTTGAGTATAACCCTGGGCAACTAACCTAACTTTATTCCTAGTTATGGTACCTAGATCATTGATCTTATTCTTAAATATTCAAATACCACATATTGTTTCTCACAAATTAATTCAGTTCCTCATGCATTGCATTTACCCAATATTCATCACTAAGGGTTTCTTTTACTTTCTTAGGCTTAATCTGGGATACATAGCTCATAAATGCTAGGTTGTTTCTCGCAAAGTCTCTTCCTTTCATCTAAACCTCCAAAAATGTTGAACTTAGGATGATTAGCTTAACTTTGAATGAAGGTTCCCTATGAGTTTTTGATTTATCACAAGGAGATTGTGCCTTACAAGTGTCTAAACCTTTAGGTAAGTATGGAGGTTCGAGAATTGATTTTTCTTTAAGTTCAACTATTGTGACGGATCTACTCTCGAGAGATCTAATTCATCCCAATCTCCTTCTCACTAAAAGCATCATTTATTACGACATTTATGGACTCCATCACAACTCGGGTATTAGAATTGTATACACGACAAGCTCGACTATTCCTAGCGTAACCTATAAAGATTTCTTCATCACTCTTAGAGTCAAACTTTTCCAATTTCTCTCTATCTCTCAGAATGTAGCACTTGCTAAAAACATACGAAACTATTTGACAGTAGGCTTTTTATTCTTTTCGATCTCATATGGTGTCTTTCCAGCTTTAGGTAAAAGGTAAACCCTTTTTCACTATGTAACACACAATGTTAATGGCTTCACCCCAGGTGTTAGTCCCTTGCCATAAAGCATGGCCCTAGCCATTCTTGAAAGACACGATTTTTCTTCTCAACTACTCCATTTTGTTGTTGACTGATGGATGAAGAGAACTCATGTTGGATTCTCTCCTCTAAGTAGAAGTTCTCAAGGTTAGAGTTTTCAAACTCTTTTCTATGATCACTTCGAATTCTAGTTATTGTGAGATTTTTCTCATTTCTAATTCTTTTGTACAATGATTTAACGAGGCTACATATCTCAAATTTTTCTCTCAATAACTGAATCCATGTGTACCTAGAGAAATCATCTACCACAACAAAATATAATGCTTACTGTTGAGGCTCTCAGTCCTAGATGGTTCCCTTAAGTCCATATCGAGTAATTCTAAAGGCCTATTTGTCAAGATGTTAGAAGTTTGTTTATGATTTAGTCTAAGTTGTTTACCATGTTGATATAGTCTATATATAACATTTTCAATTTGTTCAAGAATAGGTAAACCATCAACAAGTTCCTTCTTAGCTAACTTTGACAAACTCTTATAGTTCATATGACCAAGTCTGTGATGCCAAAGTTTAGTCACATCAATCTTAGCACTACACTCATAGATGGAATTCGAAAGGACTCCTTAACAATTGTCAAAAGCCCTTGCCCCCTTCGAGGACAACGTTACCATTAGGGTCATAAATCACTTTTCCGGACAAAACTAACCTCATAATCTACATCACATATTTGACTAATTTTTAACAAGTTAGACTTCAAACCCTTCACGTAAAGCACATTTGATACGGGATATAGTCTAGATATATTGACGGCATCTTTACCAAGGATAGGTACAATAGCCCCATCTCCAAAGGTAACTATATCGTCATTTTAATAATCAAGAGTAGAGAACAGGGCTTTATTTCCAAACATATACCTAGAATATGTACTATCAAGATACCACATGGAGTTATTTTGAGCTTTATTAATTGCAACATGGGCAACATAACAATTCAGTTTTTCATCAAATCTAGGGAGATCGCTTTTCTTAGCACAAAACTTCTTAGAGTAGAGGTAATCGTAGTCAATTGTATCATCATCTCAGTTAGCTAACTCACATGATTTTTAAAGAAGTTAACTTGGCTATAGATATATTGACTTCTCATCATATTCACAAATTTATGACACCTAGGCCTTGTATGTCCCATAGTGCCACAATTGTGAGATGTAGGAATAAACTTAGGCTCAAAACTACGTGATTTCTGATGTTGCTTTCTAGGTAGGTTGCTCCTATGTGACCTAGCATGCCTCTGTCCTAAGACTTTCCTGTCCTGGGGTTCAGGATTGACAACATTATTAGGTTTGTTTGTAGCTGGGACAAAGTTGGTCTAGGATGTACTAGCAAAATTATTATCAGTTTGAATAAATCCTAGACCTTGCCTATTTCCAAATGGCTTATTCATCCCTAATAGATTATCAAGTTTCTAAGTGCCATTTAAAAAGAAATGAAATTGTGTAGTTGATTTTCCTATATCACTTGTTAATGTCTTAACCTTAGTTTCTAACTTTCCATTGTCAAGTCTCAACTCATTATATCAGCTATGACATCTCTTTCTCCCTCTCAAGTTCAATAACCTTCTTTAACACAGCTTTATTGACCTTCTTAATCTTAAGACTCTCCTTAAACAGCTATTGATGAGCCTCATGAATGTCTATCTCATCCCTAGAGTCTTCCTCAGTGTCCTCACTATGCTCCTCTTCCTCAACCTTCTCACTCTCCTAATCTGATTCACTCTTAATTATAGATGCAAATGCCATATAGTTCCTTTCATCCTCAATGCTAAAGGAATTACTCTGATAACTAGAATTCGTTTCATCATCAGTTAGTGACACTGCCAATGTGTTACCCTTTCCTTTATTTAGGTTCTTCCTATAGTTGGGACATTCATTTCTATACTAACCAAAACCTTGACATTTGTGACATCTAATCGATTGAGATTTCTTACTAGAGCTCCTCGCATTAGTCTTGTCACCCTTATCTTTCTAAAAATTACTAGTAACACTCTTCTTCCTCACTTGAGGTTTTCTCCTATTCCTACGGACATTTTGAAATTTCTTGACAAAGTAAGCTATCTCATCGTCCCTAAGGGTTTTTTCTATCAGTTGATTCATACTCTTTTTTCTTAATGATGATCAAGCCTATAGACTTATTTTTCTTCGACTGAGATATGGTGAGTTCATAGATTTGAAGGGATCCTGCAAGTTCCTTTATCTTTACTTTGTCTAATTCCTTGCTTTCTTCAATTGCAGCAATCTTGGGTCTAAATCTTTTAGGTAAAGATCTAAGGACCTTTGGCATAATTTTAGACTTAGGAATTTTCTCACCTAGGTTGAAGCTAGAATTCACTATATCATTTAACTTTGCATAGAATTCATCAAATGATTCATTATCCTTCATTCTAATCTCTTCAAACATATATGTCTACATTTACAATTTGGAGTTTTTTTTCACAGTTATGGTTCCTTCATTTGTGGTCTCTAAAATATCCCAAACCTCTTTCACTGTTTCACACATCAACACTCTCTTAAACTCTTCCTTTTCTATTCCAGTTGAACTAGTCCAAAGTGAAATGTCCATAGGTTAACTGCACTTAACACAATAGTAGAAGGGGCGGTCCACCATTTTGTACACTAACGCAAATGTTCTCATTTAGAGACTTTAAAAGGGCTATAATTCTAACCTTCTAGTATGCATAGTTATTACTATTGAAAAATGGAGGTACAGAAAAAGATTGACTCGTCTAGATTAAATTGGGGTCAGAAATCGAACTTAGGCTTTGATACTAAACACTAGGGGAGAATAGGTGTTTATGCAAAATTTATATACTAACTAACAAATGCAACACGTCGCAATTATTTATCAATTAAGATGAATTCACATGCATACTATTCTATGTTAAATTATGCAGTTTAATAAGTTGAAGAAAAGTAAATAATATAGGAGAATTGTTGACGGAGAAAACCCCTCACGAGATTAAAACTCCGAGCCCAAGCTAGTTGAATCCACTATAAGCAAATCAACTTACAATACTGCAAGACTCGACTAAATCTAGTTCCTTCTGACTTCCTGACTGTAGTCACCAAATCCTTCCTGGATTGCATGCTCCTGATCAACTCTCAACTTTCTGAATTCGTCTATCTCCAGTGAATCATCCAAGAACTCCTTGTTTTCCAACAACCAAAACTTCAGTCCACTTTCTTGATCTTCAAAACTCTATCAGATTCAATGGAAGTAAGTGTTTTGGTGTTTTGTTTGTGGGGATTTATGTTTTTCAATAATATGGCTCCAGCAAGGATTGAACAGTTTATGTGAAGTGAAGAAAGTGATTTCAAGTTTCTCTTAATGTTCAACTCGTTACTTTTTGAAGTGAGGCACATGTACTTATAGTTTTGGAGGTTATGAGTAGTATGGGCATGTTAAAAATCTTGAAAAATGCAAATAGGGATTCTCAAGATACACTGTCACTCGAGCGAGAGCTCAGCTATAGGCGAGCAACAGTAGGTGACAAGCTAGCGAAGAGCTTAATGTTTTGGATGCTTGAGCAACAACTTGGCAGTTGGCTAGCGAAAATTTTACAACTTTTCCTTTGTTACATAGACAACCCCAACGACTTCTAACTCATTAATGTAACCTACCATTTGACTCTTTGACTTTTTAAAAATTTTTACAAGTATGTTTTTGTTCATCGACTTCCAAAAACTATAAAATCTAACAATATTAAGCTCATATTTTATTCACAGCGGATCAAAGCATCATCTTCATACAAGGGAATAGCAATAGATAACCAAAAAAATTGTCAGAGGTGGTCAAGAACTCTTGACGGAGAACAAGTCTCACCCTTTAGTTACTCTTTCTTCTCTCTTGTTTGCTAAGTCTAAATGAATCCAAGTGAAAACAGTTATAATTAAAAGATCAAGACATATGAATTCGAAATTCGAAATTATATAATAATAAAGAGAAAAGTCTAATATAGATAAATTGGTCACAAAACTAAATCTAACCAAAGAATAGAATTTAATCTATGGTTCACAATTCTCCTACACTAGCAAAATCCTCACAAACTTTCTAGTCCAGTTAACATGAGCCATGTGGTTAAATAATCCACCTCATAGTTCATTGTTTTCCCATACGAGAAAACTTTCAATCCATGCCTTGTGATTCACTGTTTCCTCTTTCATATGATGTCATTGAAAGAT
Source organism: Olea europaea var. sylvestris (assembly GCF_002742605.1). Classification (NCBI taxonomy): domain Eukaryota; kingdom Viridiplantae; phylum Streptophyta; class Magnoliopsida; order Lamiales; family Oleaceae; genus Olea; species Olea europaea. The sequence goes on along the minus strand of NC_036244.1, from coordinate 8,419,545 downwards.
AGGAACAATGTTTTAATTTGGAGCAAAACATGTCATTTAGACCTTTGTTACCAATGCTTTGCGAAACAGTGGCGGACCCACATGGGACATGTGGAGTTTGGATTTTTTTTCTCTACTTACCTACCCAGTTTACTTAATTACCATCCTGTAGCACATAACTCAATCCCAATTTCCAGTTACGCAACTAAACATACGTGAAAGTGACTTCAAAACTTCCTACTTCCCAATCCCAGACTGAGACCGTTTCTCTTCCCTTCTCTTTTCCTATCTTCACTTCATGGCACGAATGAAATAAAACCCTCTTCCCTTCTCTTTTTGCTGCAATCAGGTAACATATATCCAATTTCATGCATAATTTTCGTGTTTGTTATTGTATAAATAAATTTATGAAGATGCCTTGACTGTTTGATGATATATTCGGGATTAAAGAGTTCTGGTTATTCTTTTGTTTAACGAGGTTGTTTATATGGATATATTTGTTTTATTGAATAAACAAATATGGTTTTGAAAGGTTTTCTTTGTTTCGTATTGATTTGAAATGTGTTTTCGAGTCTTGTTTAACGTTTGTAGTTTAAGATTTTCATAGCAATAGTGGTTACATTTTCTAAATTCTTGGGGTTGTGCGAATCGAATTTTGTTTATTTCATTAATTGATTATCTTATAGAAGTGTGAAAGTGGATTTGAACTCGGATGTTTTTGTGTGTTATATACTATTGAAGGAATGTAATTATATGATGTGAACAAAATATCAGTTTGAGTGAATTTGTAATTATCCAGGTTGGATTTTTAATATAGTTTATTTCTGTGAAGGCCAATTATGTAACACCTCAATAACTATGTAGAAGTAGGAAGTTCAGATGGTACATGCCATTTTTGTCCAACTCTTACTGTTCTGCCAATGGTACTGTTACATTTTGAATGGTTTGCTGTCATTTTGTCCTACAGTAGCCGGAATCGCAAAATGTGTTGTTTTTGCATATTTCTCGACCTATTTGCATTTTGTCTTCATGACAATGTGTTATCAATGGTTGCTTTTGTGAAATTGGATAGTGTTTCAATAATGCCATTTGAGTTTCAATCCATGGCTATTCGATATAAAAATTTCCATTGTTTGCTTAGGTCAGTTACTAGATGGTTTTCTATTCTACATTCTTTCTTTTAGGCACCTTATCTTATGTGGCATGCTTTCTAGGGTTTTCCAATTTGATTTTTTGATGATTCCCTATCAAACTATTAGTGACTAGTGAATTACCTGTTGCTATGGTATTATTTCGTTCACTTTCCACAGTCATGGCTGGAAACGTGGTATGATTTGTTTATTAGTGTACTCTTCCTGCCTATGATCATAGAATTCATTTATTTCATTTTTCAATAGTGATGGTGATCATAGTACACTTGTTTGATTTTCTGAATTAATGATTGCAGACTCGGAAGAGATGGCAGAGAGGAATTTTTCACAAGTTATGATGAGGTGTATGAAAGCTTTGATGCTATGGGCGTACAAGAAAATCTTCTGAGGGGCATCTATGCTTATGGTAGATTGGGACAATTGTTTTATGTCATGCTGCATATTTTTCTGCACAATATTTATTCTCTTCTTCCCAAGAACTAGAATGAGAAAATATTTTCTAATTTGAGAACATGTCTATCGAGTTATTTTTCTATTTCATGTCCTACTTTATTAAGTGTCTCTGAATTGTTTGTCTTCTACATCTTTAGCTTCAAACGATGAAGTTGATTTGCCTATTTTTTTCATATGTCTACTTAATTTAATGATATATGAATGTAAACACTTGCAACTGTTGGATTTTACTTCTTTTCAATCTTATGCTTTGCTAATTTTGTTTTCCTTTTATTCTTTCTATTTGGAAATTAACGGAGCTTAAGGTTTTCTCTATTGTATTTAAGGTTTCGAGAAGCCCTCTGCAATTCAGCAAAGAGGGATTGTACCGTTCTGCAAAGGATTTGATGTAATTCAACAGTCACAATCTGGAACTGGCAGAACTGCTACCTTTTGCTCTGGAATTCTCCAGCAGCTAGACTATGGAACTGTTGAATGCCAGGCTTTGGTTCTTGCACCAACCCGTGATCTTGCACAGCAAATTGAGAAAGTCATGCGAGCACTAGGTGATTATCTTGGTGTGAAGGTTCATGCTTGCGTGGGAAGAACCAGTGTTCGTGAAGATCAGCGTATTCTTTCTAGTGGGGTTCATGATGTGGTTAGTACCCCTGGTCGTGTGTTTGACATGTTGCGAAGGCAGTCTCTTTTACCTGATTACATTAAAATGTTTGTGCTGGATGAAGCAGATGAAATGTTTTCAAGAGGGTTCAAGGATCAGGTGAGTTTCCTTTTGTTTTTATTTTTGTGTCATTTTAATGTAGGTGGCAGTTGAATTTTTTTATTCTCCATATATTTGCATTTTGGTGTATTTATTTCAGCTTGTTTTCATTACTTCTACACACGTTTGAAGCTCATATGAGTATCTGTTGTTTGCTTAATATAGACATTAAACAGAAAATCTACCTCAAGTTGTTTTCTGTTTTGTTTATGTGATTTTTCATGTGTTTGCTGTTCTCTGAATAATATTTTTAGCTGCAGTTTACTTGATACATGATTTCAATTATGCGCTGTCAAATGCATTATGAGGTTTCTAATTCAGTGTTCTATTCTTTTCAGATATATGATACTTTTCAGCTTCTGCCACCTAAGATTCAAGTTGGTGTATTCTCTGCTACAATGCCTCCACAGGCTCTTGAGATCACAAGAAAGTTTATGAACAAGCCTGTGCAAATTCTTGTGAAACGTGATGAGCTGACCCTCGAGGGTATCAAGCAATTCCATGTTAATGTCGAAAAGGAGGAATGGAAGCTTGAAACCCTCTGTGATCTTTACGAGACCTTGGCCATCACACAGTGTGTCATCTTTGTTAACACCAGGCGTAAGGTTGACTGGCTCACTGACAAAATACGAGGTCGTGATCATACTTTCTGCCACATATATCCATACATTTTGTTCTTCACGTTTTCTTATCGCCACTGATTTGTTGGCCTGTGGTATTGATGTCCAACAAGTGTCTCTTGTGATCAACTATGATCTTCTGACTCAGCCAGAGATGGAAGATCCACCGTAAATGGTACCCAAGCTTTGGTATTAATTTATACTTATATCCAAATTCTTGAAATTACAGAAATCGGTCAAATCTGTCCAAATACAGTGAAGTAAATTAGGGAACTACAAAAAAGTTACTGATACAGATATTTCAAAATATTGAAAGGAGATTATTCATTAATACATTAAAACTTGAAAATTAGGTGTTTAAACATAAAAAGCTTACTCAATATTGATAGATTACCACTGAATTCTATAGATAACTCAATTATCAATGGATTACTCAATTATCAGGTGTCATTGATATAATTACCACTGAAAATCAAGGATTTCAAATCTTATTAATTTGAGTAGCCAAAATTGTTAGAAAATGAAGCTCAACTGCAGCTTAATGGTCAACAATGTTAGCATCCATGTCAAGCCCACCTAGATGGCAAGTTGAACCACAGAATTTTGGAAGCAAGAGAAGGGAAGGTTCTGGCATTCTCTTATTTTAGCTGAATTAGTTGCAGCGATCCATTTTGTATAGCAACTCTGCTTCTCGTCCAGGGTGGGGGACAACCTTCATTCTCAATCCAACCATCCAATCGGTTCCTACTCAAACAGAGATTTTCTGAACTCTTGAAAGGGAAAAAATAAAGAGGGATTAAAATATCAATCTCCTAATTTCCAATCCCTAGCATTAAGGAAGATTAAGTTGGATTACTGGCCGAGTTGGGTTGCTACATTCAACCCCTTAGCATTGACAACAGTCAGTTCCGATCTCATTAACGACCCATGAAGGTAGCGATTCTCCATCTGGAAAGTTCATATTTTCTTTGAGGTGTACAAGAGCAACCCTCTCTTCCTCTCAACCCCCTAAACAATACCATCCATTTAGTAATGAAAGCACCGTCATCACTAACATTACCCATAAATTTATTCTCATCTTTCTCAATTATGAACACACTGAAGTTGCAAAAATCTCTTATATTGATTTTCCACTTTGGGAGTATCCCTTTTTAAAGCGGAAACTTGATGTACAATGGATTGACGAGAAACACTACTATTCATTTTATGACTTTTCCAGTGAGATAAAAATATTGTCCAAACATCGGGAGTTTTCCTTTGAATTCTAGTTAGCAAATAAGATGTGTTGATTTCTTCTTCTTCTTTTTTTTCTTTATTAGTATTATTTATTATTTTGCAGAAGAAATTAAGATTAAATATTGACGAAATGAATTCTACCATATATTTCTTAGTTTCTCATTTTAGTTTGCATCATTTTCCCAAAGTCTACTCATTTTAGTTAGCATCATTTTCCCAAATATTGAAAATACGGCGCCTAAAACAGTAAGCTCAATGTTGAGGAATTAATTGAGAAGATAACAAACACGTTTGGGAAGGTTCATCAGTCATCGACTGTTTCTCACGATGTAGCATGGGTGGCAATATGGTATTCTCCGAGGAAGCTTCTCAGAATGGCTGGATTGCATCATAAAAATGAACACTAAGATGGGTCACGTCAAAATCCAAAGCATCACTAGTTCAATTAGCTATATACTCTGTTCTTCCACCTCACAAGACCTGTTCTATAGGGGGGGGCTAGGACTAGCAAAAAGAAAATTAAAAAGTATACCTTGCCTTGCATGGCCATTAATGCAATATTTCAAAAAATAAAAAATGAAAAAGAAAAAAAAAATGTTATTGCATCTTCCTTGAACACAATAATCAGGGAAAAGGGAAATCGAGAAAATAAACTCTTTGTTCATCTGAAAAACACAATTAGAAAACACACTAACTGGAAAGAATAATTGCCATTTAAGTACCCAATCCCATGACAAGGAGCAACTAACTACCCTTGTGGCTACCACTACCAATTTGGGATGAGCATTTACAACAATTTTTTTTCCAGTTTATCACTGTACATATATTTTATAACTATAAACATAAAGTGCACAAATAGTTTTTTTTCTTTTTCTTCGTTAGAACTGTTAACAATAATGCTCAAGTAATGCATAGTTAATGCACTAATAATAAGATATTTAAATCCTAGATCTTTTACAATAAAAAAATTGGTTGATTGACTGTTGAAAAAAAAATTACATTCCAAACAATTTTTTCTCAGTAATGAGTGGCTCGTGGACCACATTTAGAAAAGTTTTGAACATCGAAGAAATTTCCACTATCCTCCCCACTTATCAAGAACTACACTTGTCTACATCTACAACTTCTCCCACCACGAGAAGACTTTCATTTGTCCATTTTAAGAGTAGTAAACGTTTATTTCTACTTTCTATCACAACCTTCTTGTATAACGACATGAGATGCAAAACTTATATCCATTTTGTGAAATATGGTTCTAAAGAATTGTAATCTAGAGTAACAATCACTAGCAAACACAGAATCCTGGGGTCATGTGACCACCAACCTTTGGATTTTTTTTATTTATTTTTTATTTTTGATAAAGTTCTGTATAGATTGAAATCTATATTTTAATCAAAATCAAAGGTAATAATTAATTTTAATAACATATTTCATGGGACCTGCAACTTTTAAATTTTTTTTACAAATCTATTAAAAACCTGATTTTAATTCCCACCAAATAGGGGCAAAATCACAATAAATTTGAATTTTCTCCCTTTTCTCTTACTCTCTCGCAACTCTCTCCCTCACGCTTTTTACCAAAACCTTGATACTTTCATTTTTAAAAATTTGTAATTAATTTCACTACCAATTATCACATCTACTACAAATCTTCACCCCCTTTCCAATTTTCAACAAATTAGAACTTGAATTTGCATTTTCTACTATCAAATTGTGTATATAAAAAGTATCTGAAATGATTATGTCCAATTGTGTTTCCTTCATTCTGGTTATATGTTTTTAATTTCAATTACTTGAATTAATTGTTTTAATTGATTATTTGTATCAAATACACTATGAATTCTTTAAATGTCAGTATACATGTATTTTCTTGTGATGACCAAAATATTAATGAATAAATGGTTTCTAAAGGTAAATCTGCCTTTTCCAAGTCAAGAATGAATAATTAAATATCCAAGAACAAAATAATCGATTTGTACATGGTTTGATTGCATCCTCTAACTCAAATGTTTCCGCCCCTGGTATCAATGATTGCTACAACTATAATACGAAAAACAAACTCTTACAGCTTACAAAATCGAGTCAATTCTTCTTCAATTTCACCATCGAGGTAGCGAAGAATTCTTGCCAGAGAACAAGTCTTGGGCCTTAGTTACTTTTTATTCTCTCTCGTTTCCCAAATACAAATGAACCAAATGAAGAGAATTGCATTATACCATGATAAAGAGTTAACGAGGCAAGTCTAGTACGGGAGAAATTGACCACAAAAGTAAATTCAGCCACTGAACTAATATAGAGTCCAAATTTTCTAAACTAGAACAATCATCATCAAGCATTCTAGTCCAATCAACATGTGTCATGTAGTTAAGTAATCTGCCTCACAGGTTTATTGTTTCCTCTTATGGCAAAACTTTCTATCCATGCCTTGTGCTTCATTATTTCCTCTTTCATATGATGCCGTTGAAGGATATAAACAAGTTTTAAATTTGGAGCAACATATGTCATTTATACATTCGTCACTAATGCTGTGCGAAAGAATGTTATCAGTTTGCAAGAAAGCCATTAGTCATTGGCTAACTATACACATTTGCCTCAACCTTTTTTTTTTTTTTTTTTTTCTTTCCCCAAACGCCCATGAGCACAAGCCCGTGGGCTGGCTCGAGCTCAGCCACACACTCCAAAATGGGGCTCAGGCCTAAAACGAGGCTGGCTCAGGCTTTTTCAGACAACGCTAAGGGCGGCTTGAGCCATTGAGCCCAGTAGCCTTCCCTATGTCAATGTTAGTGAATGCTGCTTTTTGATGAGCAGGAGGATGACACGATTGATTGCCATACGAATTTTGCTGTGTATGACACTTTTGTAATCCATGTGAGAGAAATGTCAAAATTAGTGTACAAAAGTACCATGCACGTAACAAAACTCTAGGCATATGTGCAGTGCAAAGCCTCTTACCTGTACAATGTACACAAGTGCAGTACTTTCCACAAAACAATTGTTACCCATGTGAAAGAGATGTCAAAATTAGTGTACAAAATGCTATACACACAGCAAAACTCTTGGCATATGTGCAGTGCAAAGCCTATTATCTGTACAATGTTTGTACACCAGTGCAGTACTTTCCACAAAACAACTTAATGATCAATTAACCTTAACGTACTGAAAGCAATATCCTTCCACTACAACCACCATGCAATAGTTAACAAAGTACATACATGCAAAGAGTTGATAACGAAATCCTTAGGCCCAAGCATATTACATTAAAAAGCAAAGTCTCCACAAACTGAATGACTTGAAAGAATCCATGCATAAACTTGAAGTTTCGGATCTACATACATTTGACTATTTATACGGTAAACATTGCTCACATAACTTGCTCTGGAGCAAAAGCAGAATGTTTCTAAAAGCTACAATTTAAATTAACCTTCCAAGTGCATCCATCAAGAATCGAACCAACGAATTTTCCCTGACTTATTGTCAAATATGCATGTAATATGTGAACAATTCTTTTGTACTTAGAATGCAAATTTAATTTCTTCATAAAGTTTTAGTTATTGCAACATGAATTTTAATATGAATACAAAAATGAAATATGATCACAGAATTTCAAATTTTGATCAATTTAGAAAACGGGATGCCATATTAAAATATCGTATCTAAACAGAATTTGAACATTGATTCATGCAGAAATAGACTTCAACATAAGGAAAATAATAGAGTCATACCCAGAATCCATTTGAAAAATATTTCAGATTCTAAATAGAAAATTAGAATATAGAATGCACAAGCATTAGTCTTAAGATTGTTGAACAAATTGGTGCATATTTAAATACGTGCATGTATTGCTGTGCAAAGTATTGGATATAGTTTTGACTTATTGAAACCAAGATATGCACATGAGAATATGCAAGAATTCGAAGGAGAAAAAATGAAGGTATATGATTACAAATCTCCTTGAAAAATATTTTGCCCATATACTGATGCTAACATGATCAAATGGATGTATATCACACAAGATACAATTCTTTTTATCAAAATCAATATATCATAATATTAATTTTATCGGTCGAACCAAAGTTTGACTATACTCTTCTAGATCAGATGATATATGGTACAAACTATCAAAAAAGAACTGAAAAATAATTAAGAATTATTTTAAAAGAGTTCGGAGAAAGAAGGAATTAAAGATCAATTACTTGAAATTTGAAGCAACTAAAATTGAATGAAATTTATAGATTTACTATGTATTTTATGAAGATGCACATTTTGGTATGTATTAATCTTGATAATTAAATAACTCTTTTTCAATTTGTATCATGATCCAGTAGTCTAGATCACTCTCTATCAAAAAGTCTTGACTTTTAATTATGCACATTTTTTGATAGTTGCACACTATCTGAAAAATCTTGACTATTTAATATGCATCCCTTGTATTAGAAAAGACACTACTAGTCATACCACCAATTAAAGATTTGATGAGGTTCGTGTGGAGGAACATGTACTTGAGTACATGGAACGCTTGGATGGTTGACGTTCGAAGAAATTGACATAACTTTCGCATACGGTGTCCGTTTTGGGCCCATAACCCTATTTCGGAAAGCTCGCGATGATTCAAGATGAACTCACTGCTTTCCTGTGATATATGATGGATTTTGGCTAATTGAATTCAATTACTAGGTCAAAACAGCATTTCAAATTTCTTAGTTTATTATTTTCAGTATTTGTTATTTTCCCTTTATAGCCCAGCCCATTAAGAGATTATTGGCCCAATAGGTTATTTGTTCTTTTCATATTTAAGGCTCTAAAATGCCTCCTAGATTTTTGATTATTCACGAAATAAGAAAAACCTTGGTTTTCTTGAGTTCAATCAGTTCGAGTTTCTACCATCGTGTGTTTGTAGATTTGATCTACGTCAAGATTCTAATCCATACTGTTAGGTCCCATATTATTGGCTATTACCATATCAAAAATTATAGTTAATTGAGTTATAATTAAAGTAAAAAATTGGGGTTTCATAGTATATGTCTTGAAAGAGTCGAAGATGAACCGAGGAGAAAAAGTAGCCACAAAATCGCTCACCATACGCGCGTTGGTCACTCGAGCATCTTATTCAGTACTTCGCCGCTCCCCTCAAGTGGCCATGTGACTGGTCACTTTCTGCTCAACCACCGCTCGAGTGGGAGTGTCATTTTGGTAGAGTCCTATTCGCTATTTTGATAATTTTACAATCACATTCCTCAAACACTTCGCATTATATACACTAAATCATTAGCCAATCCCAAAAGTGTGTTGAACAATTATTTCATACAAGAGAACATTCTATGAAGATCAATAATATATTTCATAATTATCTTAACTCAACCTCAAGATCAAACACCAAACATGCCTTTCACCAATAAACATTCAGATTTCTGAAGTATGGAAGAGATAGTTGTAGTTCAAGTTGTTCAGGAATGTGTTTGTTCTTGGTGATCTCACAGAGGAAAAAGAAGTCCAAAGTTCTGAAAACTGAAGGTTACACAGTTGAAGAGATTCTTTGGTGACTCACAGGTTGGTGGTCAAAGTCTGCTACGATTTAGTTGTGTCAGACCAACTACAAGTTATCTTTTCTAGTGAATCTTTTTGGCAAGGTTTGCCTGTAGGTTTTTGATCTCTGTGAAGAGTTATTCAAAGGGTTTTCATTCATTAACAATTCTGGTATTGTTTACTTTAATTTATGCTTTTGATCTATATTGCATGATTGACCCATAGGATTTAACTTGACATTAATCTTAATCATCTAGAAATAATAATTAATGGCAGGTTGGTTTTTATTGGTTATTCCACATTATAGACCTCTAGCAGTGGTTGGGTCTAAACATCATTTTTGATCGATTAATCATTTATTTTATATATTATAATTTTTCAATACCCATTAAAATCACTAATTCTTCTCTATTAATCATTAAATTAAAATAATGCCACACTAAAGTCTTCCAAAGATTTAAACTTTGATCAATCTGATGGATATTGTCCCTCCTAAGTCGTTATAAGGGATATTCAAACTCTTGACTTGAGGTAGATTTGAGAATGTCGTTGGAATTCTTCCACTAAGATTATTGTGGGACAAGTTTTGTGAGCGGATCTCCCTTAACTATCCAAGTTCCTCTAAAATATCACCATATAATTTATTGGAAGAGAGAACAATTTCTGACATTTGGTCGAGGAAATTACCCTTGTAAGATTACAAAGTTTTCTTAGTGGTAACGTTGTTGTAATCTGCCCATCAGTGAATTCAAATTCTTCTACTTTTCAAGAGATACACGGTGGATCCTTTCAAACTCAATCCTATCCATGTATGACCTGAACGTGACTATTGAAGCAAAGGTATCTCCTTGAAACTTCGTAGACTTCATCTCGTTTACCCATAGTGTTATGTTACCCAAATAGTGTGGGATTTGATTACAAAGGCCATTATAATATATGTCTATCATGCGAGGCCTCATTGGGTATAGCTGGTTAAGAATTATGCCTTCAAAATGATACCTACAACTAGAATAATTCTCAAGCTCGATAGATTGCCAATCCATTGAGTGGTACTTCCTATGAATTTATTCTTTCTAAGATCCATTATCTCTAGAAAAGAACTGTTAAACAGTTCATGTGTAAGCTCACTTGCAATTGGTTATTGTTAAGATAGACATAAATTATGCTTGATGTATCGAAGTAGGACGAGATTGAGCAAGATAAATTGTTCTCTAATAAACCTAAGAGGCAAATATAATCTAGGTTGATAATTTCCACTACGATTAGACAATCATGCTGGTTACTAAACGGGCAACTTGCCTCAACATTGTTATATTACCCACTGACGTTGTGAATTCCACCATATAAAAGGTTGTTACTAATGTCTAACACTTGGAGTGGTGCCTGAGAACTCATTGCAACCCAAATATAGTGAAAATATATTTAAAAATATTTTTTAAGACAAAAAAACCTTATATGTGAATAAAATAAAAATAATATCGGATTTTTTGTAATGGAAACAAGACCTGAAAGGTAGAAATTATTATTTAAAGCCAGCTATAGTTTTTCCTTCCAAATTTTGCGTGGAGCTTGGAAACCAATTTTTCTGTTTAAAAAGTGAAAGATTGAGATTTCAGCGTTGTTTTGTCAGAAAATGCTTCTCGATTGAAGATTGTGTCCTAATTTTAGATAGGTCCGACCCAAGATACTGTTTCAACCTATGGCAGATTCGTTTTGAAATTGTAAGTTTGGATATAGGTTTTTCAACACTTTTTCCTTTGTTCAATACCTTTATAATAGGCATTTTAGGAGCTTTTAGTCAATTTTTATAAGTTAACATTCCCTCATCACGATGTTCAAATATAATTACATCAAATTTTCAAAGCTTGTTGATGTTTATGCTTTGTGACATTTGTCCAATAATTCATTCTTCTGTCATGTGGACTCATGGATTTAGTGCATTGACTTCTAGAAGGATTTTATCAGAAATTTCACTGAGGTTTTCGTTAATACAGAGGCCATCTATACATTGTTGAAAATATTTAGACCAAATATGAGGAATTAAAGCAATCAACAATGAAAAGTAACAACTTACTATTTATTGGTTCTATATTTTTAAGGTTATTAATCTAATTAAATCCTAATCAAACAATAATCTCTAGATTAAAGTAGTAAAAGTGAATAACGCTACAAATTGATGCTAGAGGAAAACCCCTTGAAGACTTCACAAGGATCAAAAACTTTAGGGAAAACCTGGCCAAACAGATCCACCAGAAAAGTTAACTTACGAATGGTCCAAATGCTACTAAACTTTAGTTGACTCTAACCATTAACTTGTAAATCACTAAACAACCTCTTTGATTGTGCAACCTGCACTTTTGAAAACTTAGGACTAATTTCTCTCTACTTGATCACCAAGTAAAAAACTCATTTTGGAGTGCAAGAACTCTAAGCATTTCTTCTCAAAATTTCAGAATTATGAAGGCTTACAGGTGAAGATAAGATTTTTTTTTTTTGGTGTTTGATCATTAGATCTTTTTTGTTTCAATCTGTGGCTTAGGTAAGAGATGTAAGGATATGAATTTGATCTTCAACGAATATTCTCTTGATAAAATTAAGGCTCAACCAATAAAAATATATTTTGGATAAATATATGAATCAATGATCTTAGGGTTGATTAAACAAATCTTTGAGTATGTGTAATTGATCTTCAAATGATGATCTCTATAATGAAAATAATATTCAATCACACCATGAGACGAATTATGGCGTGTATATTTATAATGGGTAGTGTCAGAGGTTGAATATGATTAAAAAACAGCTTTAAACTGCGAATCAAACCCCTTTATGTCGCACCACTGGTTGAGCTTTGACCCCACACCTAGCGAAGGATGCCTCCGTCGTTCGAGCACCAAACAAGCAGCGAGGTCCCCGGTTTGAGTGTGTTAGGTCCAATATTGTAATTGGCAATTTTGTAAACAAAAGGGACTTAATTGATCACTTGTAAAATTCAAGGACTTAATTGCAATTTTGAATAGATGAGGTAAATTAGTGTTCGAATCATTGAAGGAGTCCAAGATGTCTAAAAAGATCACATATGACTATCGGAATGCAATTAGAAGTCTAAAGGTTATCAAATAGCCGCATAAATTATGTTCCAAATTCTCAGTGGTAACTTGCAATGCATTTTTCACATAAAAAAACATTGGCATTTGGATAAGCTAGAAGAATTAGACATTTGAGTTAGCTTTCCAACACAAGTTGAATCACCTCAATTGGACATTAGGAGAGAAAATTATGGTGAAAACATTGACGACAGCTTAGCTATTGCTTACTTTTTGCTCGAGCGAAAAAAACAGAATGGCTCTTACTCAATTTTTGCTAGATCCTCGCTCAAGTGACATTCTTATGCTGCAAAACCCCAAATTAGCATTTTCAATTGTTTTACTCGGCCAATACCACTAAAACATCTTCAAATATAAATACTCAACCTGTAGCACGAATTTTGGTATGGCTGTTCATTGTACCACTCTTAGAAAACATATTATTATCATCCTTTTGAAGATCCAAGAGCACGTCCAAGCATTGATTCATTTTATTGGGGAAAACATCAAAGGTCCGATAATCTAAAACACCTGTCTTCTTTAATCTTTTAAACATTTTTAAAATAAAAACTTATTTTAAAAGAAATGTTTCTAAAATAAAATAAAGCATATTTTAAAAAAAAGTTATTGTGAAAAATAAAAAAAAAGTTATTTTTTTAAAAAACTATTCCCTAAAAAATTAAAAAATTAAATAATTTTTTTAAAATAAAACAAAAACTTATTTAAAAAAGGTTTTTAAAATAAAATAAAATAAAAAGTTGAAAAAATGTTACTTAGACAAATAAAATAAAAATATTACTATAAAACAATGTTCCTTAAAAAATAAAATAAAATAAAAGCTCATATTAGAAAGCTCAAAAATGGTTTTGGAAATAAAATAAAAACTTATTTTAAAAAATGTTATCTAGAAAATTGAATTAAAATAAAATGTTATTTTAAAAAAAGTTCCATAAAAAATAAAAATAAATAAAATAAAAACTTATTTAAAAATTTTATTTTAGAATGAAATAAAAACTTATTTTAAAAAACGTTTATTTAAAATTTATCTTACATATATAATGCAAAATTACAATTTTACCCATTTTAAAAATTACTAAATATGTTGAAAAGAAGTTGGGTGACCATGGTGAAATGTTATATGATATTGGGTGATTATAGTGAACCATGGAGAAATAAAATAAAATTAGATGCCCATGGTGATACTAAATAAAAAAGTTGAGTGGTCGTAACAAAATCAAAATGGATGGTCATTATGATACTAAGTATAAAGTTCAATGGCCATTGGTGAATTTAGCATTCCTACATATGCAACAAGTTTGTCTATTTTTCATTTCCTTAATTTAATATAATCTGACTCTTTCTTTGATTTGTACGAGTTTGATTTTGTGTGGATATATAATAGTTCCTCTTTTGCTTCTAGATTTTTTGAATATTTGTCTTGGCTCTATTTTTTTTGTCCCTCCTAATAACTATGCAATTCCTTTCTTTGCCTTTTGATTTCATTCAACAAGAGTGTGAATTTGCCTATTTGACAAATGGTGTGATTTTTGAATAAAAAAGATGATGTAATTTTGATTGATTGGTCGATGCGAAGATGGGTCATTTCAAAGTGTTTTGGGGGGTTGAAGTAAGAAAGGAATATCGTAGATACATGGGTTCCACTGTACAAAAGTTGAAATTGGGACTCTAGTATGAAGAGATGAAACTGTTAAAAGAAATGCAGGATCATTCTGGTTAATATCTATTTTCCTACTCTAGTATTTTATATTTGCGTAGAATTGTTTAAGTAAAAGTGAATACTTTATGGATTCATGGTAAAGACTCTTGATTCATATTTCTTGTGATCTTTGAATGGTGAATTTTTACTATTTTAAATTGATTTATTACGGGGACAAGGAAGACACTAAATTTTGAGCTATGGCATACTAGTGTTGTTCCATTGGTTTCCTTGACTCAGGTTGGAAGCCTCATGCACTATTTTTCATTATGTAAGTTGGAAGAAGATGATGATATTGGTTTGTATGATTGTTATATGCTTTAGAATATGGAATAAAAATACTAATAATTTGGCTATGCTAAGGTAATAGGCGGTGAACGTATAAAAAGCTGAAGATTGTTGAGCAATAGTTCGATTCTACATTGCAGTCTTGACATGATTTCATGCACCAACTTTTTTTTTATGACCGTGGGAATTCGGGCCAGCTTACGCACATTTCGACTAATCTCACGGGGCTCTAAAGTTTATAGTCAAGTATTCATCTCAATGGTCCTGAGGAGACTCGAACTGGTGATCGTTGGAGAACAAACCCAAGGATTGACCACTAAACTATCCGTCAGGGTTAAACTTAGGAAATTGATGTAGATATTTCTTAATGAAACAAATACGTTCTGCATTTTTTTTTATAACGGGGGAACTCGCAGTCGCCATCCTTTAGGTGTGCACTAGATAAACCCTCGGGCTAATGCAATAGTTTGCAAATCATGCCAACCAAATAAATAGCACTAGGCAAGCCCGGTGCGACAGGCTTGACTGGAAAAGAGTTGATAAAGAGAATCGAACTCATGACTAAAGGTCTCTGTGCTCACCTATTCCACCAACCTGGTCACCCCATAAGTTGCATTTTATGTACCAATTATATGGTAAAGTTACTAACTTCGTTGTACAACCCATAACCCCATTGTTAATAGAGAATAATTATAATGAAGAAGATGAAGCTATTGAGGACTAAGAATACAACTTTGATGAGAAGCACAACTTTGGTGAGAATTAGCTGCACATTTAATCAAGGACTCCATTTTTCTACAACTACAACATTTTTCAAACATGAGAAGACTTTCATTGTCCATTTTAAGAGTGGTAAATGTTTTTTCTGACTCTCTATCCATGCCTTTTGGAATGATGACATGAGAAGCAAAACCTTAAAACTCATAGCTATTTCATGAATTATGGTCTATTGTTTTTTCTTATTGCGAAACTTTCAATCCATGCCTTGTGGTTCATTGTTTCCTTCTTCATGTGATGTCGCTGAAGGATATAAACAAGTTTTTAATTTGAAGCAAAACCTGTAATTCATACCATCAGTCACTAATGCTATGTGAAAGAACGTTATCATTTTGCATGAAAAATCATTAGTCATTGATTAACAGAAGAATACAATTTTTTCTTTGTTATAATATTTTAATTTGCCCAACTGTGAATCCGAATTCTTCTACTTTTTGTAGAGAAACATGATAAGCCCTTTCATACTCAATCCTATCCATGTACGACCTAAGTATGACGACCGAAGAAAAGGTACCTCCTTGAACCATTGCAGACTTCATCTCATTTACCTCTAGTGTTATGTTACTCAAATAGTGCAGTGACTGACCACTGAGGCTATTATAAAGTGTGCCTATCATACGAATCCTCATTCGGCATAGTTGGTAAGGAATTATGCCTTCAAAATTGTTGCCCCCAAGTAGAATAATGCTTAAGCTCGATAGGTAGCCAATCCATTGAGGGATACTATGAATTTATTCTCTAAGATCCTACAAAAAATAAAATCTCTGGGAACGAATAAAATCGGAAGGTAAAGGCAATATTTTGGTCACCAAAGACCGTTACCAAAATATTATGGTCCCTAATTCATAGTCAGTGGATGTCTTTGGTGACCAATGACAAGTGGTCACTGAATTGTATATATTCAATGACCAAAACAGTGGTCAGTAACATGCTCGGTTTAGGGTAAAAATTTGGTTAATTTGCATCCTTTTGCAATCAAGTGTTGGTCGGTAAAAGCATTAGTAATTAAAAATTACCATATTTCAACAAATAATATTTGGTTGGCGAAGATATACTAACAACGACCATATATTGGTCTTTGAAGAATAGTTGATAAAAAATAATACCTGTCACCGGGCAGAAGGCATTTACTGGCCAAAATCTAGTTGCTACATATTAATTCAGTAAAACACAATTAACAACCAATATTTGGTCTGCTAATATTTTGATTAATAGTTTAGGTAAACTTCGAGCAACCACATGTTATTTGCTATAACTTATTAATAGTTTTTCAATTAATTAATATAATAAAGAATGCATAAGAGAAAATAACTAAATTAAAGAAATTAACAATAAACATACAACAGTAACTACAAAAGCATAATTACTACCAAGTTTGTTGTGATCACTGCAACCCACCATTCACAAACTGAAAAAAAGCGGGGTTTTTTCCCCAGGCTATCAACGACAACAAAGTGGTTGTTGCAGGATATAGCTCCACTGACCAAGTTCAATTTGGTCATTGAAATACTCATTAATTAACACGCAAACAAAGGCAGGATTTTAGGCAGGATCAAATAATCCCGCCCTAATTATTAGCGACGAACCAAATGCACTCTAATTTTCTATAATAATTGTAGAAAAAAATCCAACTTGAATACAATTGGCATGAAAATGATCTTTTGAATCTTAAATAGAGTTTATTCGGAACAATTGAGAATTAACTAGAGTGCATATGAACAATTATAAGAATTAATAAAGCATTTAGAAAAAATTCATAAATTTTGGGAGTTCAATTTTAGATTAGTCAGTTCATGTCTTGGGTTTATTCGTTAAAATTTACTCAATCCAACCCAACCCAACCCAACCCAACCCAATAAATAAAAAAATATTACAGAAAAATAGTACTTAAAAACCTAAAAATCAATTTCAAACCATTCAGTTTTCAATTTTCTTCTGTGCCTCTCGTCTCTTCCACCTCTCATATTCTCTCGCTTCTGCTCGTGCCTCAGTCTCTCGTCTCACTTTTTTGACGTGATTTTTGTGCTAAATGCTTGAATTGAAGGACAAGATTCCCAATTACAAGGTTTGCTGAACTTAAAATTAAAGTTGTTGTTTAATTATCCAACTTGAAGGAATTGTATGGAGTAAGCATATGGTATTGATTTTTTTCCTGTATAGTTGGCAATCCCATTCTTTAGAATATATTATATATCCCTTGAAATTTGATTTTAAAAAATGCATCTACCGAGAGAATATTCAATTGATCACTAGAGGTAACCTGGTTATTGTTTATATCATTAAATCCGTATAACAATTACTCACCGACAGCCGGAAACAATTCTATATTTTATTAATTCATTTGTCCATTCCAGTTTTACATTAGTTTGGACGTCAAAATTCTGAATAATTGAATTAATATTTGGGTTCTGTGTTTTGCTTTCGGGGGTTCTTAGTTGTTTGGGGAAAAAAAATAAAATTAAAAACTGTTGTATATTCATTTAGCTCACTTTGGTTTAATTTGTTCATTTTGTTGTTGTTGTTGTTTAAGAAAGTTGATTAATAATATCTAACAAAGATAGTAACTGATATTAATTGGTTAGCAACATTATATCATTATGAAGTTGATTACATTTTAATTATAGTTAGAATACCTTGTGAAATTAATTGATGTTAGACTAAATAGATACATTACTGGAGACAAAAGAATGGCTTAAAATGTATAATTGTTCCTTTTTTCTAGACATGGTTAGTTGCAGGAATACTATGTACAAATGCAAAGTTATTTGATGATAAACTAAAAATTATCGGCAAGATGATGCTATGAATGAATCCCAAAAAATTTGTAAAAAATAAATAAATAATGTTCCATAAGTCTGGTGTTTATCTTCTTATTTTATCATCGCAAAAAATGCGATTTGTTCTAGATTGCAATATGCCTAACGAATATGGAAGATGTAAATATGAATACCATGAGAATGGTTTAATGCAAAATAATGCACTTGCAGTACATTATGAGTAGATACGAGATTGCAATTGGAAGTGCACGAATATGATAAATGTTATTATCAGTGTTTGTGCATTGTGACTATTATTCTTTTGTATAGTTTGGAGCTTCCAACCACACGTCTATTGAAGTTTGTAAAGCACATATTCTTTAAATTCAGTTTATTTCATGGTGGTAATAATAATCTTTTTTTTCTCATGGTAATACTAATGCAAGTTAACGTGTTTTGTTGTTATTTGCAAAAGCCTCAAGTAAAATGGACACGGGTGCAATATTCTTGCTTTCTTATGGTGCATTAATACTTTTGTAGTTTTATTTGTTTGATTAGTACTTTTTGGTGGAATATGTTGGTTGATATCAATATGTGTGAAGAAAATGACATGCCAGCTCAATTATATGACACATATATGCTATCAAGTCTTCCTCCACATCCACTATCAACATTAGGAAAGTGAAAATTTCATGGAATAGCTTCATGTGTCTGTGATTTCTTTGCATTATTGGGTCCAAGGGATGATCCAAATGTTAGGCGTAAGTGTAACTAGTGTGGAGTAGATTATGCTTGTGGCTATAAGTATGGCACAAGCACTTTGGGTACCCACTTCATGAATAATTGTAAGAAGTATTCTGGTCTATTGCAAGACAAGAAGCAAAACATCATATCTTTTGAGAATCGAAAAGAGGGTAATGGGAGCAATCTTATAGCTATTGGTCATAGTAAGGAAGAGGTCAAAGTTGCATGTGCTAAGATGGTAATACTAGATGAGCTACCTTTTAGGTTTGTTGAAGCTCGTGAATTTAAACTCTTTTGTAGTGTAACATGTCCTCAACTTCAGACCCCATCGCATAGGACTCTCATTATATACATTTATCAATTATATTTGAATGGAAAACTTAAATTGAGAGATGTCTTTTGTTTCCAACTATTACACACCAAACTAAAGTCATCTAAGGAGTTTAACTTGATCAAGCCAGTGGGGATTGTCCATCATTAGTTGTTATAGGAGATATCCAAACTATTGAATTGACGTAGATTTGAGAATGTTGATGGAATTGTCCCACTAAGATTGTTGTGGGACAAGTTTAGTTCACAAATCTCCCTTAACTCTCCATGTTCATCTAAAACTTCACCATATAATTTATAATTAGAAGAAAGATCAATTCTTGATGTGTGGTTGAGGATACTACCCTTGTAAGAATACAAATTTTTCTTTGTTGTAATGTTACCGTAATTTGCCCATCCTTGAATCCGAATTCTTCTACTTTTTGGAGAGACACATGGCAGGCCCTTTAGAACTCAATCTAATCCAGGTTGTCTTTTTTTTTTTTCTTTCTTTTTTTTTTTTTGAAAGAGGCATCCCATCATGTATTGGGCTTTCATTCAATCCTCTTCGTTTTTTATAACCAAACTTTATTATGGTTTTCCTTTACTCATAAGGGAAGGAAGTACGCGGCTTCTTTCTACAATGTAGAAAGATTCAATTCGAAACATTACCATTTTCACTTGATAGTTGTCCCCCAAGTTTTTGCCAAGGCATCCACCATTATCTATATTCTCTAGAGAGAGATGAAAATGAGGTAAACTCAAAATTGCCTTCCTCCAAATCCATTGTTAACGCTGAAGAGGCACCAACCCAACAATGACCTGAATGTGACTACTGAGGAAAAGGTATCTCCCGAACCATGATATACATTATCTCGTTTACCTCTAGTGTTATGTTACCCAAATAGTGTGGCATCTAACCATTGAGGCTATTATAAGATAGGTCTACTTGCTAACCCTTATTTGGTATAATTGGTAAGGAATTATGCCTTCAAAATGATTGCCTCCAAGTAGAATAATGCTCAAGATTGCTAGATTGCCAATCCATTGAGGGATACTTCCTATGAATTTATTCTCTCTAAGATCCATTGTCACCAAAAAGAATTGTTAAATAATCCATGGGTAAGAGCACCTTCCAAGTGGTTATTGTTAAGATAGACCAAACTTATGCTTGATTTATTGAAGCAAGACAGGACTGAGCCAGATAAATTGTTCTATGATATATCTAAGAGGCCAAAAGTATCAAGGTTGATACTAAAGATTTCAAGTCTCCGTCAATATATGGTATAGTTAGAAATTTACTTATACATGCACAATGAAATTTAAAAATAATTTTAGTTCCCTTCAAGGATCTTCTTTTTATGTAGATAGATATCATGATTAGAATTTTACATATAGCAAGGCCTTCTAACCCCTTTGAGAATTTTGATAATAAACA
Source organism: Olea europaea var. sylvestris (assembly GCF_002742605.1). Lineage (NCBI taxonomy): Eukaryota > Viridiplantae > Streptophyta > Magnoliopsida > Lamiales > Oleaceae > Olea > Olea europaea. The sequence continues at coordinate 8,398,714 of NC_036244.1, read as the reverse complement.
ATTGATATCTTTGTACCCCTTTGTGAGTCACGATCTTTTCATACCACATTTGTCTAATTGTCTAGCCTCTGATGATAAGCCGCACAGGAGAACAAACATAAGAGATTTTGATTTCTCTTTCTGGTAATTATAAATATATTTTTATGTAGTTTACCCACCATTAAACATAAGCTAGTCAAATATTTAATCCAAAAAATTTGTAAATGCATCATTTGAAAATATTATTTCAGGTTTTACTAGGTAACGTTTAAAACACCAAAAAACTATCTTGATTATGAAATATATTAAAAATTACCATTTTCCAAAATTAGAACCCAAAAAAAAAAAAAAAAAAAATCAACTAAATAATACTGAAAATACTATCTTGTAACTGAAATGTTTTAATACTCCATCCTTCGTGCCTCCCATTAAACACCTCTTCCTAAAAAGAAAAACACTTCAAAAATCTGATTTGATTGAAGAAGAAGAAAGGCTTTCGTTGTTTGACCACACCGTGATTGCTACACTCGACAGGATCATAGAAATTGCCGTATCTACAACCGAAAATCTCTATCTCCAGGGAGATATTTCACACTCTGAATCAGTATATTTACGAAAATATCTCAAATTTGGGATATGTTTTTCACCTAGTTTATATGCCATTTGTACATTTGGAATTTTTTTTAGGGATTTGTTTATATACACAAACTTTCGTTGAATTGATAGAAGAGAGAAAAAAAAAATGATTGCCTAGAAATTATTCTAAACATTGTGCAAGTTTGGTGAAAGATTTTAGAGTTTGAGTGTCATACATTGTTCTTGCGATATTTTTTCATGTCTGGGTATACACAACTCGTGAAATCTATAAAATTCGAATACATGGTTCGAAATCCCTGATACTAGAATGTATTGACATATGTTTTAATTTCTGATATGTTGCAAATTTACCATGGAAATTCTCCTGCATATTGACCAACACCATGTGCATGTTTCAGATATGTAGTAGACATTATACATCCATTTAGCCTGATACGATTATATGATATTTGATTTCGAATAATTTTCAGCTAATATGTATAATACAGTCATCCCTGTTATTGTATCGCAAGCAGAGATCACGCAAACGTAGTTGTAATAAACGGAATGAACACATTTGGGCTAATCACACCATTTGACACGAGCATGTTTATAGAAATCAAAATGTATTAGATGTAAAGGCGTGTTTAAATGAGTAAAATATTTTACCTAATTTAATATTCTTTTAATTTAGAAATCTTCAATGTGTTCATTTTATTAACAAAATACATCATTTATTGAAATAAAAGATAACATAGTATTTTTTAAATATTTACTACAAATAAGGTGGGTGGCGTAATTTCCACATATTTAATTAATCTATTTAGTTAAACTTGTTCTATGAGTTAATTAATCTAATCAATTAACTGAAGTCCATATCCATTAATAAACAATCCAAATAATTAATTTTATAAATGTCCAACACTTTTCAATTATTTAATTTATAATATCATTCTACTAGTTCTCCCTTTTATGTGGAATTCTAAGGAGTTCTGATCATGATATCGAATGACATGAATTATTATTTTGATATAATTAAAATAAGAAAAAATAAACTTCTTTTTAATTTATCATTAATTTTTCTAGCTTAATTAATTCATAGTCATTGTTCCACAATATGTAAGGGCATTACACGTGATGAAAATATCACATGGTACAAAAAAAATCAAATTTGTCGGTTTACCATTAGATTATAATCCCTTTGCCTATGTGATTCGATCAATTGTGAGATATGAAAGTTTGCGAATGTCGACTATAGATCATATCTTTTATTCAACTCTTAAAACAATGATAATCGAAACTCTTTTCAACTTACATACTTACCTTGGACAATTATTTCGATATCAACTTAACTGAATGGAACATAAATATAATCTCTTACTATCTAAGAGTATCGAATTCTCTATTGATCATTCACAACATTTATATGATTTTTAACATACCTAAACGATGTCATATTGGTGACTCCTGGTAAAGCAACATCCAATGTTACACCCCACTCATTATGGTCAAAGTCAACAAATTATTTAATCAAAGTCGAGGAAAAAATTCAATGGGTCAAAGTCGGTCAAAATAAGGATTTAAGTTGAACAAATAATTTCATGGGACTTAATTTTTAATTACTAATACATGAAAAGGGCTAGAGATAAAATAAAATAGGAATTAATGGACTTAGTTCTCTATTACTAAGGGCTAAAAGTTATATTGTAAGAAGACTAAGGATTTGATTTTCATTTACATTGTATTAATCTTTTAAAATAAAAGGAAAGGGGTTCATTTTACAAAGGAAGAAACTAGAAGGAGAAAGAAATCAAGAAAGGGAAAAACGGGAGAAGAAAAGGAAAGAAAGAGAGAAAAAAGAAGTGCTGGTTTTCATAATATTTTGATTTCCAGAAAGTGCTATTTCTATTAATGGTTTCGGTGATACTTTCCAATATACAGAATTTGGTGCCACATTTCAATAGTCTTGAAATACAGTGCTGGTTTTGATAATATTTTGATTTTCTTGGATTTTTAGTATGAGAACCAAATTAAGCGTTAAATACTGGGAATTAGCTGTTGAAATAACTTATATAAAGGTGGATATGTTATTAGTGACTCTAATTGGTATTATGACATTACACTGATAATAAGACTCCAAGTTCTTATTAGTAAATTATTATTTCTATTTCTAATGGTAGGAAAAATGCTCAAAGCACTTTAGTGAGGAGGTATGATATCTTGGGACGAGTGCTTTGGTATTTGAACGTGAGGAGGTGATGAGAATTTTGAAGTCACGATCGATCTACAAATTGTTGAGTGGAAAAACTTATATATTTTCAAATATTTATGAAGTACTTATACTATTATATTACGTGTGATTATGTGAATTATTTGTTTAGTTACATTATTGATACGGAAATGTTCTTCCACTGTGATATATATGGAATTCAAAGATTGTATATGGATTAATTGTGAACTGGAAGGTGATACATGTGATATCAAGATCGACTAGAAGAGTACCCATGATTATATACTTTTTTTAGTTCACAGAGGAGCCTTGGCCATATTCTATCTTACACAGGTCTTGACTGTTTACATACAGTTTATAGAAGGGCCTTGATTGTGTTCTAGAATTGATCTTTGAAATCCGCTTTTTCATTCAGGAAAGAGGCCAAAGGCTCATGGCGAAAGCGCTTGGCCCGAGGAGCGGATTACAAATTTCAGTCAAATAGTACATTTTTTGGTGGATTACATGTGATGGGATGAGATGATATTTTGCAAAATTATGAGAATATCTCATTTTTTGGCTATAACTATATGAAGTTATTCTATGAATTATTAAATGACATGAACTCGAGTTTCGATAAATATGTACAAATGAGAAAGTATAAATATTTCAAAAATTTCACTCGCTAAGCTATTAGCTTATATATTTTCCCATGATTTTTCTTATAAGTAGCAATTGGTTCTTGATGGCTTAAGGAGCCCGATGATTTCGGAGTTAAAGCTAGATGGCATATTGAGCCTTTGTTTGGCCCCATTATTTGGATTTATAATGGGGGAATGGTATTCCTCTGAAAAATGAATGGTTGCAAAAGAATGAAAAATTTTCGATTTGCATGTAATTATTTTATTGAACATTATGTGGTTGAAAATAAGAGAGAAAAAAATTTAAATTAAATTGATGAGTTTTAATGGAGGCTAAACAGGGGTTGAGTGATATGAGTCATTTTAATAAAGCATGAAATAATTATTTTGGGCCATTGCATTATTTCTTATTGATAATTATCTTATTTTGGATAATAATTATTAGTGACTCATAGTCAGCCTTGGTGGTAGATCTGATATTTAGTCAGCATCTATCATCGATGCAGGTCACATTTTGGATACATTAGGGTGATTCAGGATGACCGACACCACCAAAATATGACTGTCTTCATATAAGTCACTATAATGACATCAAGTCTAAGGACCTATTACACTATTGAACATTGGAGATTAACCACCGATTCTCGAATGGTTATCCACGTGAAATCTCTTAATAAAATATCCACATATCCATTTAAATATTAGCTACTCACAGCATAAGTGAGAAATGCCAAACGTGTTGGTTTATCCATAGTATCGATATTCGTTTCTTGTTATTATTTACTACTATGTATAATTTTAAATTCAGTCATATGTAATTTGTTTTCACGGTCACAACTCATTCTGATTAACACGTTATCAAAATTTAAATCTATGAACTTTATTAATTTAATTTATCAGAATAATAATTCAATTAAATGATATATTTTCCATAAATATATGGAAAATATTGAAAGTGTTTATGTATGAAAGTAATTAATTTAATTTAATCGTATTGAAAGTGTTTATGTATGAAATCGATTGGACCTTTGACATAACATTTACACAACGATTAAGCATATTTTGGACATGTTTATTGGAATTAAATTTGGAATTATTACACTTATATTAGTTGGAATATGTCCAATAAATTTATTATTAGAAATATCAAAAGTCTCCATATTGAGATTGGTACTTGCTGGCAACTTGAGAGTTCCCCTAAAAGCATTATCTCTAAAGTAGGCTCCTTTGAGTCTAGTGTTGTTCTTTAACGAATTGGCTAATTTCTCCCCAAGTTGTGACGTGAGAGATCAAGAATTCCCAAAAAATGAGGTAGAGTTAGATGGCAATTTAACCAACTGAAAACTTCTTGTTGGAAGTTAGGGACCCATTTTCATAACACAATACTTGCTATTACTTCATTTTCTTTGGCAAATATGAAACAAAGACTTGAGGGAGTAAATAAAGCCTCAAAGAAAATGGGCATGTGAATTTTATTTGAAATGGAATTGTTTGACTGGTGTAAGTTTCGACAGCAAAGACACATCAATATCTCCACAGAACTTATTCCTTGAGGCCTTGATCATTCGGAAGAGATGTCATGTTCTCTAGACATGATGGAAGTAATTCTACATAGATATTTCTACTCCAATCGAGCTCCTCCAATTTATTAAGTTGACAACACCCTGTTAAATTAATTATTAACGAACCAAACAAAGATAAGGAAAATTGGGATTGATTATAAAATTTTTATTAATGAAGTTAGCTTTCCTTCCAATACAAATTGACGCTCGGATTCATTTTTGTTTGTCCTTCCATATTATTTTAAATTTGCTGGTAACGTGAACAATTATTTTCTTATGGTTTTCTTAATAAATCTAGTCATAACTACCTCTTTTGGTATATCTATATATGCAGTACAATTCCATTCTGGAATAAAGAAGGACTCCTGATTAAGGGATATCACCATATTCAGATCAAAACCATCCCAGAGGTTATTCTAAATAAACCAATTGAAGGACAACGTGAATGTGTCAATGAAAAGACAATGCATGAATGGAGAAGTCTAAAACATAATTCCATGAATTAGCTTCACTTTTAATAATTTCCTTATTGGTTATCATGGCTACCATAATATGGCTATACCATGCATCAATAAGTTTGTCAGGTTCTAGAGTACAACCTAAGTCTAGAATTGTAACTTGCAGGTTACTTTTTTTTGGTATATCTTCAGATTGTAAAAGATTCTGATCTGAATATTCATTTTTAGGATTAGGTCTAGGAATGTTATCCCCTTCAATCCTTTTTCCATCTCCTTTCGGATTATAACTTGTTGATTCTTGGAAATTAGTTCCTTGTTCAGGTTTAGGTAGAACTTTTACCTTTTGCTACTTCGTTGAGATTTCAATTTCTTCCATCTCAATTTACATTTCCAGATCATCAATCTGATCTTCAATGTTTGTCATTTTTACCTGTAATTGCAAATTATCTAGTTAATGTGTCAGCTAAAGAATTATTTTTCCCTTTAATAATTTCAATTTTAAATATATATATGCATGCTTCTAGTATGAAAATATATATATATATGAAAAGAACGACCACTTAGCATTAATCACACCTTTTTTTTTTTAATTTCTTTGTAAAAAAAATAAGAAAAAGTTCAATTGAATAGAATAGAAATAGTGAAATTCAAATCAGGTAACAAAAATAATTGAAGAAAAACATACACAAACAAAGCGAGAAACTTATATATGTCAAAGTTAAACTCATTGGAAGGTGAGAAATTTACCTAATTGGAAAGGGTGCCGTTGAGTCCACGCCCAGGCAAAGTTTGCATCCATAGATGAAAAGTCCAAAAATGATCCTTCCAAGGTACAATCACTTTTGATAACAAGAACAAAAAACTGAATTCTGAATAATAGGTTGCGAACTCTCTCTTCGACAAAATGTGACTCAAAGTTAATGCGCAAATTCTATGTATGGACTAGGGAAAAAGAATAAATGAAGAAGCTCAAATATAAATCTTTTAGAAATCAAATGCCATGTTGCTCCTTATTTTTTATTTTATTTTTTTATCTTTTTTGCTCAAACAAAAATATTTAGCTGGGAAACAAATCACCTTTCCATGTATTAATACAAGTACGGAATTCAAAATTATTTCATACTTCTATGATTGAATATACACACATGGCCACTTTGCATACACACATGGCCATCTTTGCTTCCTACCATGCTGTTATAATTGCCTTCACTGCTTCGTTACTTTCGAATTATCAAATCTAGAAGGAAAAATGACATAATTGATTAGATAGATTGTAAATCTATACTAGTTATAAAAGTTAGTATAGTATATGATGATCTTCATACAGAATTAAAGCAGATACCTTGATTTGGAAAATGGGAATCCTGTCTAGAACACACGGCCTCAAAAATGGATTATATAAACCTCGATGAAATGAAACCATGCTTTTCTCCAGTGAGAATTTATGGATAGAACTGTAGCAATGCAAATCACTACACATAAATAAGATAAGATGAAGCTTATATAGAAGAACTCCATGTCCATAAAACCGCGCTCCTCACTTTCATCATCAGCAAATGGCAAGACAGGTGTTGGTCCGGTGCTAGTACAGTTGACACGTAATGGATGGCCACAAAGATAAGGATTTCCCTGATAACTACCTTCATCAAAAGTCCCAAACTGAAATTTCTCTGGTATCGTACCTGTTAAATTGTTGTGCGCCACACTGAAGACTGCCAAATTGTTTAACTTGATCAAACCGGTAGGGATCCTCCCACCTAAGTTGTTATAGGAGAGATCTAAGCTCTCAATCTGACGTAGGTTTGAGAATGTTTCTGGAATTGTTCCAATAAGATAGTTGTGCGACAAGTTGAGTGAGTGGATCTCACTTAAATTTCCAAGGCCATCCGGAATTTCACCATGTAATTTATTAGAAGAGAGATCAATTCCTGACATGTAATTGAGGATGCGACCTTTGTAAGTATAATAATTTCTCTTTGTCATGAATGTCGCTCTAATTGGCGTGAAACCAAGCTTGCCAAAAATTTCGGAGAAATACTGACTTCTTCCGAAAGTTATGTGAGAGGGCCTTTCTAACATAACCTTATATAAGAAAGACACAATTTTTCCATTGTACATATAGATTGATCTTTCAAACACTCCAGAATTCTTCATGGTGATGTTACCGAAGCAAGGCGGGATTTGACCCGAAAGAAAATTAAAGGAAAGGTCTATCATGCTTAGTTGGTCCATCTCACAAAATTGGTAAGGGATTGTGCCTTCAAAGTGGTTACCTCCGAGAAGAATAATACTCAACATTGATAGATTGCCAATCCAATGAGGGATACCTCCAATGAACTTATTATGTCTAAGGTCCAATAACTCCAAATAAGAGCAATTATGAAATGCATATGGGAGCTCACCCTCCAATTGATTATTATTCAGATAGACATGATCCATCCGTGATGGATTGAAGCAAGATGGGACTGAACCACATAACTTGTTCTCAGATAAATCTAAGAGGTAAAGATCGAGATTGCAAATTTCCTCCGGAATTGGACCCTCGAGTTGGTTGTTAGAAAGAGAAATTTCCCTCAATGCTGTCATATTACCCACTGATGTAGGAATTCTGCCCGACAAACAATTGTTACTAATGTCTAACGTTGAAAGATCCATGGTAGACAAGCTCTTCGGAATGGTGCCTGAGAACTCATTACTGTCCAGATATAAATATCTCAAGTATTGTAGGTTGATAGATTCTGGAAATATTTGTCCTTGCAATTTATTATCCGAAAATTTGAGAAAATACAAAGAAAAGCATCCCATCACTACTTCCTGTGGTATTGTGCCTGATAAATTATTGCTGGACAAGTCTATATATTCTATAGATTTCAAGTCACTGAAACTAGGTACACAACCGTCAAACATATTTGTTGATATGTTTAACGCAACCAAGTTTGGAAAAATTGAAGTTATATTAGTTGGAACATGTCCATTGAACTTGTTATTAGATACATCAAAACTCTCCATGTTGGGATTGGTGCTTGTTGGCAACTTGAGAGGTCCTATAAAAACATTATCCCTCAGGTTTAGTCCCCAAAGTCTTGTGTTGTTCTCCAGCAACCAAGTTGGAAAATTCGGTCCTATGCTGTTATTTGAGAGATCAAGAAATCTCAAATTGGATTGATAGTAAAGGAAGTGGGGTAACGATGGAGGACCTCTTGAATTCGACATACTAGAAGCCTCTAGTTGAAAATTGGGAACCCAATTTCCCAACTCATTGTCATCTATTATTTCATTATTGTCCAAAAATAAAAACTTAAAGTTTGAATGATTAAAGAATGCCTTGAATGAAATTGGAACTTGAAAGTTGTTACTTGAAATGGAGAGATATTCAAGTGATGTGAGTTTCGAAAGTGGAGGGGAGGCAATATTTCCGGTGAATGTATTGTGTGAGAGTTCAACTACTCTAAGAGATGTCATGTTTGCAACACATGAAGGAAGTATTCCTTCATACTCATTCCAACGAAGATCTAACTCTTGGAGTTTTTTAAGTTCACACAATCCTGCAAATCAAACGAATACAAATACTACTTCAAAACCCACCAATGAAATAGGGAATATAAAGGCTCTGCTTATAAAAGAAAGCAATTTTTTTCAACTCTGGACTTACTTTCAAGTGAGAAAGTTTCCCTTTTTAAAATTAAATTTTTTTATTGGTGAGACAGAAATAAGTTAATTATTTTGAATGCAACTATTAACTTATTTCCACTCTCACCTATAAAAAAGCTATAGATTGTAAAAATTTTATTACTTTTAACTATATAAGGTTAGCCGAACCTCTTTAAATTATATTAATTATGAAGTCCTAATTGACAAAGTTAAATACTTCTTTTGATACAAAACAAATGTTCTGGTTCATTTTTATTTTTCACAAATTATTTTCTATATTTAATAGTGAGGTAATCAATCAAAAAGAGAATTGTGAGATGACCTTGCATTCATTAACCAAAAGTTCGATTGAGATGCAAGGAAAATTTTAAAATTGTGAAAATAGAAATAATTGAAGAGCAGCATGCCAAGTTATGAAAAACATTGTTCACCAAACAAGCCGTTGACGTTTACCTTGAACAAGAAGGGTACCATTGAGTCCGCAATTGGACAGAGATAAAATCTTGAGAGAAGTTAGTGCTCCAATACTTTGTAGAAAGTTCCAATCCACAATAGAATTATCCAAGAACAATCCCTCAAGCCGTCTTAAATGACTCAAGTCTTATACATGTAAGCAATGGAATGTGCATGAGAATTGGAGTTCATATTGTAATTAGTATTATAATTTATGTGACTAGGAATTATAGCTCCTTTGGCTTACCATAAGATCCAATGCTTCCGTTCACATAATTGTACCGAAAATAGAAGTGCTTGAGGTAAGCGAATGCCCTCAAAGATTGCACCATGTTGCTAATGTTGGAGACATATAAGGAATCTAATTTTAGCACTTGGAGACTATGCATACTTTTGATGCCTGAAACGTAGTACTCTCTAGGGTAATATTCAAGTATGAGCGTATTGATGTTCGTTATTCGGAAAAATATAAACTTGAAAAACCTAGTTGAGTACCTGTTAGAGTTGTGAAGTTGTCGACCTTATTACCACTTAGATCAAGCTCCTCCAAATTACTCAAAGCGCGTAAATCTGGATGGAGGTAGAGAAATAAACACGTGCAAGCAAAATATTAAAATAATGATTGAGAACTCAGTTTCATTTGACTACAAATAAGAAAAATAAGGAGCTCTGAACTATAGACCTAACCTCTAATTTGGACGGTTCCTTTTATTTCATTGAAAGAGAGATCTAGAGACTGGAGTGATGACAGCCTATGAAGTGAGGAGAAAATGCTATTATTGAAGTGATTTGATTGTAAATTGAGGACCCTCAAATATTTTAGACCTGTTTGTATAACCAAATCCACAATAAGTTACAATATAATATCTAATAAACAACAAACTGCGATTTAGTGAAAGGGAGGGCCTGGGAGCAAAATACCATGAATAAGGCACAAGTGAAGTAATGACAGAAAAGGAAACTAAAATTGAATGAGGATAAAGAACAAAATGAGATGATATACCATAAGTGGTACCCAAGCTTCTAAATTCATTCATACTTAGGTCGAGCTCCTTTAAATTGATAAAATCATTCAGATCTGTCGAAAAACACGAGTAAAGATATTAAAAGGTCCTATGACCTAAAAACAATATATCACGCTTGCCGAAAGAAAACTCACTTAGGACTGATAGAATATCATCTTCGATAATCCCAGGATTATATGTAAAATCGAGAACTTCCAGCTTGGTTAATCCAAAGAGTCTTTCACGACCTACACAATGATTTTTAGTAAAAAATAATTATATGTTTCGTCAAAGCTATTCAACATTGAAATGATGCCCAAAGACAAAAAGACTAAAAAAAAAAAAAATGATGTATTCCATAATGAAACACTGGATAATATTATGGCTTCTGTTTTATCAAGCTATTAAACATTGAAATGCAATCATAATGGACGGGAATCATAAAAATAAAATTATTGCTTTTGTGGTAAGGTGTATTCCAATATTAAAGTTGAAAATGTCTTATTTGTTGTACTTTCAAGTACCAAGCATGCCCTTAATTTTTTCCATTTGAATTACTTGGGTTGATTAGCACTATTAATATCTATCTCAATACTATTAACATATACATTTAGTAATGCTAAACTTATTAGGAAGGGGCAAATGACAAATGTTTTTATGTAATAGGAGAGTAATTTGCATAATTTTCAAGTTCCACTACGGTAAGTAGATTTATCTAAAATGAAACCAAGATTTTCTTTTTTACAAACAACTTAAATTAATGATAAAATCTCAAGTTAAGCTTCTGGCTTTTGTATTTTTTTTTTTTTTCCATGGACTCTATTTTTGCATTCATAGAATTAGTGAAAGTTGGAACTCTGTTATCTTCTCTTCACTCCAATAATTCTTGCACTTATATGCTTTTTCACAAAAAATTTTAGTGTTACTATATTTTAAAATTATTTACTCCCTTTGCCTTTTCTCATAATACAGTAATAAGGTTAAGTTGGTTGTTTGATCTGCACTTCTAATAGAGAAAATTAAAGGTTTAGGAAAATTGCTTATCTTATACCACAAACAGAAAAAAAAAAAGTTTAATTATAATAACTTGATTTATTTTCTAAGGGTTGATTCTTCAATAATTACATGATCTACGAAATAACCACCAGAATATGAAGTATATTGAACTTACTATTGCCGTAATTTTTTATCTCTGAAAAGCAACCATGAAGTCCCAAATGCTTGAGTGAAGAAAGCTGACTAAGAGCTGACAAAATTTTGCGATCAAATGAATTCTCACCCAAATTAAGGGCCTCCAAATTTCTCAACGTCGACAATCTATCAAAACCTACAAGAAAGTTCAACATATCTATAATTACCACTCAAGCAAAAGGGGAATGATAAAATTGAATCTACCTAATTAAAGAGAGATGGAATCATACCTTCATTCTCAATCCAACCAACCAACTGATTCATCTCCAAAGAGAGATTTCTGAGCTCTTGAAAGGGAAGAAATAGAGAGGCATTAAAATACCAATCTTCAAATTTCCAATCCCTAGCGTCATCAAGAATAATTTGGATTACTCGTTTAGTTGTGTTGCTACATTTAACCCCTTGCCATTGACAACAGTCAGTTTCAATCTCATTAACCACCCATGAAGGTAGCGATTCTCCACCTGGAAAGTTTATATTTTCTTTGAGCTGCAAAAGAGCAACCTTCTCTTCCTCCCAACACCCTAAACAATACCGTCCATTTAGTAGTGAAAGCACCATCATCACTAACATTACCCATAACTTTATTCCCATCTTTCTTAATTATGAACACACTAATTCTGGCCTATCTGAGTTATTAGCAATGCTGTAAAATTTCTAATATATGTTGCTTGGTGGATTTTTAGCTTTGGTACGTAGCATCCCTTTTTAAAGGAGAAACTTGGTGTACAGTTGACTGACTGCAGACTAACAGGAAACTTCTTATAAAAATATCTTCCCTAAGTTATTTTGAAATTTCTAGATAACAAATAAGGCGTATATTTTTTCTTCTTCATTTTTTATTTTTGGGTAAGAAATTAAGATTCATCAATCAATTCTTGACTAATTAATGGCGAAATGAATTCTACCATACATTTCCTATCAGTAATGTCTCAAGCTAAGGGACCACCAGAGGAAAATGGTGCAAACTAAAATGAGGAGACTTTGACCTAGGATTACTAAAATGTTTAATACGTCGGAGACTTTGACAAAAGCAAGTCAGTTTCATTCTAGGGGTAAAAACAATGAATTATTAAATTTTAATCCGCTAGTTTTTTCCCTGTTAGATCTTTAATCAGTCCCAAATGCAATCACGATGTTAAAAAAATAAAAAATAAATAAAGCATCCTCCCCTCACCAAATGCCATTAGCAAAAACTGAAAATACAGTGCCTAAAACATTTTTTGCTCAATGTTGAGGGGTTAATTGAGAAGATAACAACTGCTTTTGGGAAGGTTCATCAGTTATCGACTGTTTCTCACGATGTAGTATAGGTGGCTATATGCTACTCTCCAAGGAAGCTTCTCAGAATGGCTGGATTGCATCATAAAAATGAATACCAAATGGGTAAAAAATAAACATAAAAAAAGTATACCTTGCCTTGTACAACCATTAATACAATGTTTCAAGAAAAAAAATTGTTATTGCATCTTCCTTGAACAAAGTAATCAGCGAAAAAGGAAATCGAGAAAATAAACCCTTTAATCATCTAAAAGCACAACTAGAAAACATACCGAAAGGAAAGAATAGTCTCTCCTTTCACTCCTGGCTTCGTCATTTAGTGGAAACTAGTTTAGTTTGCCATTTAAGTATCCATTCTCAGGACAAGGAGCAACTAACTATTGTCGTAGCTGCCGCTACCAATTAGGGACGAGCATTTACAACAACTTTTTTTCCTAGTTTATAACCGTGCAAATTTATAACTAAACATAATGTGCATTTATAGTTTTATCTTTTTCTTCGTTAGCACTATTAACAAAAATGCTTAAGTAATCCATAGTTAATGCACTAATATTAAGATATTTAAATTCTTGATTTTTTAGAATCAAATAAAGGGTTGATTTACTGTTGAAAGAAAAAGACACAATTTTTGTACATTCCAGACGTTTGCTATGGACCACAATTAGCATAGTTGTGCAAATTGAAGAAATTTACACAATACTTCCTACCTATCAAGGACTACATTTGTCTGCAACTAAAACTTTTCCACTATGAGACGAACTTTCATTTGTTCATTTTAAGAGTAGCAAACGTTTGTTTCTACTTTCTATCCCAACCTTTTGGTATGACGACATGAGATGCAAAACTTAAGACTTATTTCTATTTCGTGAAAATATGGTTCTATAGAGTTGTAATGTTGTGTAACAATGATGGTTACAACTACAGTACGAAAACAAACTCTCAAAATAAACAAAATCAACTCAATTCTTCAACTTTACTACCCATATGTTCTATGATGTTGAGCTCAGATTTTAGTCATAGGGGATCAAAGCATCATCATCTTCCAAGGGAATGGCAATGGATAATAAAAAAAAAAAAAATTTGTAGGAGGTAGTCAAGGATTCTTGATGGAGAAAAAGTCTCACCCCTTAGTTACTCTTTATTCTCTCTTGTTTGCCGACTCTAAATGAAACCAAGTGGCAAAACTTACAATTAAAAGATCAAGACATTTGAATTTGAAATTCAAACTTTATGCTATGATATAGGGACAAGTCTAGCATAGAGAATTGATCACAAAACTAAATCTAATCGTTGAATTGAATTTAATCTATGGTCCACAATTCTCCTACACTAGCACAATCCTCACAAACTCTCTAGTCCAATTCACATGTGCCATTTGGTTAAATGATCCACTTCACGGTTCATTGTTTCCCCTTATGGCAAAACTTTATATCCATGCCTTGTGGTTCATTGTTTCCTCTCTCATATGATGTCGTTGATGATATAAACATGGTTTAATTTGGAGCAAAACATGTCATTTATACCTTTGTCACTAATGCTTTGCAAAACAGGAGGGGATCCACATGGGGTCAAATGAACCCACAAAATTTCTTGGATTTTTTTACTATTTACCGGCCCAATTAGCCCAACTAACCCAATTACCATCCAGTAGCCTACAACTCAAACCCAATTTCCATTTACCCAACTAAACATATATGACCAATGACTTTTAATCTTCCCACTTCTCAACCTCAAAATCTAACTCAAGAGGTGGAACTTCCCCTCACGTTTATAAACTGACCACTAGCCCCTTCCACAACCGATGTGGGACAACCTCAACATTCTCCCCCTCATACATCGAGCCCTGGGGGAGACCAAACTCATCTCCCCCTAACACAAACTCGTATCTCTCATGGATTGTTGGGTCTGAGACTTGTTGATGAGAGCTCTGATACGAGTGTCGTGTGGTCTTGGGTCTTTTCATTCCTGAAAGCTAGTTCAAGAGGTAAGACCTTCACTTGCATTTATAAACAAACCACTAGCCCCTTCCACAATCGATGTGAGATAACCTCAACAAAATGACCACACAAAATTTTCGAAATTTTATTTTATTATTTATTTATTTATTTTTACTTGCCTAGTTAACCAGAATACTATTTGGTAGCCTACAAGTCAAACCTAATTCCATGTACCCAACTACATGTGACTAGTGACTTCTAATCTTCCCACTTCCCTATCCCAGACTGAGACCATCTCTGTTCTCTTCTCTTTTCCTGTCTTCTCTTCCTTCGTCCTTGTTATTGCTAATGGTTATTGTCGAAGCCGAACAACGGAAGTGGTAGGTAAATTAATATATACTATTGGCATCTGGTAAGTGGTATGCTTTTCTTTGGTTATGTGGCTTTTGAAGAGTAGTAGTAACACGAGACAAGTAGATGTTAGATGTAGAATAGCCTTCCAGTTCTGTCATTCTGATTTCTAATTATTGATAGTGTTTTTTTATAATTTTTAAGTCTCCGTAAATGTGAAATATTAAAGGGTTTTGATGTTACAGTGTAGAATGGAAGATTAAAGCGTTTCCTTATTTCTATTTAGATGCTTTGATTTTATATCTTGTATAAAAAACCATTTGATGAAGAAATGGTTGAAGTTGTTAGAAGAAAATTAATGCGCAATTGTAAAACTTCTTTTGATGGTTGAAGATTGAAAATATTTGAACTCGATGGCTGAAATTGAGGAATTGTGATAGCATAGACTGAATTTTTACTGCAAATATTGGGATTTTTTACAATTGATATGTCTAACAGTCTAATATTAGAAATTTAGAACAATCAGTTGAAGACGTGTAAGTTATAGTTGTAGTAGTATATTGACTTATTTTTGAAAAAAAAAAATATGATTTAATTTTTTATCCTATAGTACAAAACGTCGAGGCCTGCCCCCGCTGCAAAAGAATGTCATCATTTTGTATGAAAACCATTAGTCATTTATTAACTATACACATCTGCCTCAACGTTTTTTTTTTATTTTTTTTATTTTACAATGTCATTTGATTTGAATATAATTGACGTGGTTTACATATGGAAATTATCAATTATTTTTCAATTTTAAGATTTTATTATTTTATGATAATTTTTTATTGTTTGCTTTGATTAAAGTTTTGCTTATGGTACTCTTTTAATTAATATAGTAGACAAGGATTTTACAATGATATTTTAAAATTTCGTTTTAGAATAAAATTCTTTTTTATATGAAATAAAAAATGGAATATTCTCAATTATGTATCTAAATTTATCCTACAGTACAATACGTCTAGGCCCATCCCCTGCTGCAAAAGAATGTCATCATTTTGTATGAAAACCATTAGTCATTGATTAACTTTATTTTATTTTATTTTACATTGTCATTTGATTTGAATATAATTGACGTGGTTTACATATGGACATTAAGATTTTATTAATTTATTATAATTTTTTATTGTTTGCTTTGATTAAAGTTTTGCTTATGGTAGTCTTTTAATTGATATAGTAGACAAGGATTTTACCATGATATTTAAAATTTCGTTATAGAATAAAATTCATTTTATATGAAATAAAAAATGGAGTATTCTCAATTATGTATCTAAATTGTCGATATTTTACGGAATCAACATGCATTTGGTGTCTAGCTTTTGGCATTCTTGATTAAATCAACATGAGTAAGAAGGTTGTTACTATTTTCGTGTTCTCAAGCTTTTGTGTGCGCTATTTGAAAATTTTATTTTATGCACCTATGTGGACTTCTAAACCTGCTTATTATGCATATATCTACTTAATTAATTTTCTATAAATTATATTAATTGTAGAACAAATTCCAACTCTAATATAATTAGTGTAAAAATGATTTTTTTAAAGCTTAAATAGAGTTTATTGGAAGCAACTGTAGATGAACTATTAGAAGAATTAATAGAGCCTTTAGAAGAAATACATGCAATTCGAGAGTTATATTCGACGGTTAGGAAATCAGAGATCTAAATTACATATTTTTGGAAAATACGATGGATTAATTTCAAATTATTATGAGGTTTTGGGGATTAATATGGATATTTTGGGATTTTCAATATCACAATTGAAGATTACAATGAAAAAGGACAAAAATCATATAAAAACATAATCTGGGGACATAATTGAAAATTCGGGAGTCGACCGTGGTCCAGTCCAAACCACTTTTTTGCCTACGCCGGACCCATCTGGCCTGACTGCTGAGTTGTGCTACTTTTTAGTTTTCTTGATTGCTTTTGATTCATTTTCAAAACACAACTACCAAATTTTTTCCACCCTATAAATTGCCTTAGTTAGGTCACAAAGTCAACTTTTTCTCATTTATATCCTTCAAACCCAATGAGATACTTTAATTTTTTCTTTTGTGTTTTCTAGTTGCAATATTATGAAATTAACAATTACCATTTTTCCTTTAAAATCGATTGTCAATGTCAGATTTAGTACATACTTTTTCTATGTTGGTACGTTTGCCATCCTTATCAATGTCAATTTTCCTAAATTTTCATTTTTCTTTCAACAAAATTGAATTACATCTTTACAATAGCCAAATTCAATGGTTATAGTTCTCTAATTTCGCTCTTTAAGTGATGCCTTAGGTCCAATCAACTTAGGACATAAAAATTTTAATATATAATTGATGTAATTTTATGACAAATCTATTATTTAATTAATATCAATTAAATTATATCGTAGTAGTTTGTTAATCACAAAGAGTTGTGATTGTGATATACAAATTAGATGTGATCGAATCTTAAATCATTCTTGGTCGTAAGTAATAAAGTGATACAGATGTCGATATTACGGATAGATCATCACATGTAGGATTTCGTACTTGAGAAATAAGTAGCTAATCTCACAAAATAAAGTGTGATGACACTTAAATGAACAGGTAAATATTTCGCTATAGAACAAAATATTGGAGATCCGTTAAGGAGATTCCACATGAATAACTATCTAAGTGTCATTTGTTAATCTCTAACGTGTGGTAGTGAAATTGGTCACTCGACTTGAGGTCATTATATTGTCTTATATGAGGACGGTCATACCTTGTTGATGTTGGATATTGCTTTGCCAGGAGTCGCTAACATGGCATCGTTTGAGTATGTCAAAAATTATATGAAGGTTGTAAATGATCAGTAGAGCATTCATCACTTCCATAGCAAGATATTCATTCAGTTAAGTTGATCACAAAATCCTTAACCAAGGTGTACATATAAGTTGAAAAGAATTTCTTACTTGCATTGATTTAATAGTGGGAAGAAAGTTATAATCGATAATTGAGATTGACACATTCATATCTAGTAATTGATCGCATTATATTGACAAAATGATTATACTTTCATGGTAAACGAACAATTTGATTTTGTCATACCATGTGACTTTTTTCTGTCACATGTATTGTCCTAACATATTTCTAAATGTCAATCTGGGACGACGGATGTAAATTTGTGATAATTCAAAAATGAGTATTTTAATTTATCGATTTTGATTATATCAAAATAATAATTCACGTCGTTAGGTATTGTAATTGGGAACCTAATAAATCACATGCAAAAGGAGAACTAGATGAATGAGATTAAACAATTAATTATTAACAATAATTGGAGAATTAATTAATTAAATTGCTTGATAATAGGTCCAAATTAATTAATTGAATTAATTAATTCATGGATCAAATTTAATTATCGGAAAAATTCATATATACATCAATACAAAAAATAATTTATGTCTTACTAAATCCTAAACCAGAATTTATAACAGATGAATATTAAATCCCCTTACGTCACGCCTTTACGTTAACTAACCCTCCATAAATTGAATTTAACACAATAAAAGACACCCTTGATGAACGTATACATCCATATCATGCTGGTCTCAATGCAAAAAACATTACGGCGTCTGAAACGTGAATTCTAATCATAATAATCTTCTGAAATCGATCGACATGCATATTGCAAAATCGAAAAACACTATCAAGATTATAATTGTATCATGAGGTATGTATTAGTGTTCATTTTAGCTCTACCTATAAATACTTTATATCTCAATTCCTGTATATAATACATTCTTGTGTTTGAAATCAATTTTTTGAGATTGCCACAGTCGGCCGCCTCATAATCATCACACAGTATGTCAGATTCTAATGTTTTCCCAACATGGAATTAATGTTGCATACGCAGTCACAACGGCAAATCACAAAGTTTATGTTTTTTTCATTGTTTAATAACAATGCAACGGGTCATTTTTATCAATAGAGCATAAATAGATTGCTTTCCTGGTAATGAATATGAACTCAAAATTGTATTTACCTAGCATGGATTGAATATTGCTTTAGTGCTTGTTTTCATGAATATGTTTTGTTTGAGTAATCAATATAAAGTTAGCTTTCCAAAAAAAATGTATCAATTTTGAACCTCTTACACGTTGATTACGGGCTTCCATGTTAGTATATTTTTGAGGGTCCAGCTTCAATTGTACATAATGTGTACTAAAAAAAAAAAAAGATGCCTGTTATTGTTTCAAATAGAACTACGTAACGATGATAATTTTACCTATAATGTACTCGTGCATTTCATAGATTGAACACTGCTTACAATGTGATCCACTTACAGGATATCCTCCTCCGTGAAATGTATGTCGTCATGATTTACTGGAGTAAATGCAACTATTTTTGCAGCGCTGTCACCCCCTGGAATGTGCTCAGGGTTGCCATTCAGGTTAGCATTATCTTTGATCACTAACATTTCAACTGGAATATTAACATCATTCTTGTCACTGTTATGTGTATTTTTTTATTGGACAGTCTTCCTAACCTGCTAAACAAAAAGATGAACCTCTTATATATTATAATACACATATTGAATAAAAAAGATATTTATATATTGTGGAACTTAACTATATGACTAATATGTATATGTTGACACACAAAAATTTTAGCCCAAATCGAATAGCCCAAGGAATGAAGCCCAATTGGAGGATCCCCAAATCAGATAGCCCAAAGAACAGCCCAATCAGGCAATTCAGGATAAAGGCCCAAATAGAGAAACCCATGAACGCGGTAATACCATCGTCCAAGCTTGCAAGTCGTTCAAGATTTGAGCGAATGGATTGCCATACAGTCGCTCAGAGCTGTGGCCCTGTTCTCGCCCAAACCTTCGAGTCGCCCAAGATTTTAGGAATCATAAGATGTTATGGTTACCCAAAGGTGCTGTTAATGAAGCAGTTATTGAGTAGCCCTATCACGTTCCACGATTCAAGGAATTCAATTGAAGATGGTTGAACGACAAAAGTAATGGCAGCAGTTAGAGAAGGTAGTTCCATGACAAGTTGGCCACTATGAAGAAAGTGGGCAGTTATAGAGCGATCAAGCAGTTTTTAAGCGGTTGATTATGAAGAGATCATCCAGGGAGTATAAAAGGAAGAAAAGACATAGAGCAAAAGACCTCCGAATCAAATACTCTCAAACAGAGAATATGTAACTTTCAATTTCTTAGTTTAGAATTTAAACACTTCTTTTCAATAACTCGTGTGCTTGCGCCCCTTGGAGTCATTCTGTTTTATTTTCCAATTGTAAAGTCATCGCCAATAAAAACACCTCTTTTTGGGACTTGTCTTAAGAGATTTGTCCCTTACACAATCGTCTGATCCCTTTTTAATTGTTAGCGACTAACCCGTGCGAAACAATTTGGCTCGCCCAGTGGGACAGTGGTGTTTGGTGTTGAAGATACAAAAGGTGAAACAATATGCCTCAGAGATCCGATAAGGAAGCAGCAAGTCAGGGAGGAGTCCAGTCTGTGATCGAGCGATATGAGGAGCAGCATAACTCTCCACGAACAGATGGACAGAATCAGAGCAGTAACAGTCGTTACGAATCAATGGCAGAGTTGAGTCCTCGAACTATGCGTGCACTACTTGGAGAACTCACACAAGATGTCGTTGAACAGGTAAATCTTCGAAATATTCATAATATAGAAAGATTTACCCAGAATGGGAATGCACATTATGACAATATGGCCAAACAACTGAATACTTTGAACGAAATAATGAATAAGTTAGTAGGCCAAATTTGTCAGCCAATCGTGCCTCTTACAAACCACTTTCAAACTAGGACAATTGTGGGACATAATCCCCCAGTCCTAAGTTTGAATCAAGGGGTAGAACTATCTTTTGATCCCTCTACTTCAAAGCAGGGGGGTGGTGCAATACCAAATCAGAATAGTGGCATGGGTACGTCTAACTTGGGGGGTAATCCAAATGTAAGAGATAATGTCCTAAATAATGGGCAGAATACCCCACGTGTTAATGAGGGAATAAATGTTTAGGCTAATGGTAACAATAGCCCAAATCATGGTAACTTTGTTCCCAATCAAGGACCAAACATCAGGCCTCAAGCAAATCAACCGGTCAACCAACCTATAGGGATTCCATATGACCCCAACGTCATGTTGAGGAATCAGATTATGGAAATCGTACAGGACCAGATGGCATTTGGGGTACGTCCTGTCGTTAGGCCGACTTACACAAAGCCATATCCTGATTAGGTAGACCAAGTATATCCATGGCCTAGAGGGTATAAAGTGCTAGAATTCTCAGTGTTTACCGGTTTAGGGGAGGTGTCTACTCTAGAACACATACGGCGATTCACACTGTAAAGTGGTGACATAACTAATTATCATAAAATGAGGCTTTTCCCTAGTTCATTAATAGGAGTAGCTTTCTCCTGGTTCATCAATTTGCCAGCGGACTCTGTTCAAACATGGCAACAATTGGAACAATTATTCCACGCTCAGTTTTATAAGACTGAGTCTGAAGTTACTTTGGCCGATTTGGCGAATTTACATCAAATGCCAAACGAATGGGCAGAAGGTTTCCTCCAAAGGTTCAAGACAGCAAGAAGTAAATATTTTGTACCTTTGCTCAAAAAAGAGTTTGTCAAAATCGCTCGAGGTTGTTTGAGCTTTGATTTGAAAAAGAAATTCCAAGACAAGGAATTTACTGACCTTTTCCAATTGGGCGCGAATGTGATTAGGTATGAACGATTCATAAGAGAAGAAGAGTAGATAAAAAATTCTAGTAAGGGGACTTATTATAGAGACCCAAATTTTGATGTTCATACCATCAATAACGAGTCATACGATCAGACCGAAATGTGTTTGGCCGAATTAGTCAAAGGAGACACATATACTTGTCCTATAATGGCTAAGCCTAGACCATCAGGCAAGGATGAGCCTATGAAAGATGAAAACATAAAAGCTAGAACGTTCTCATTCGATGTAACCAAAGCTGACCTTATATTTGATAAATTATATAAGGATAAGCAGATAAAGCTGAGCGATAAGCATAAATTGCCAAACCCTGAACAAATTAAGGGTAAAAAATATTATAAGTGGTATAATGCATGGTCACATTTGACTAACAATTGCTTCGTTTTTCGCCATGTGTTACAGGATGCCATTGAATCAGGACGAATTACGTTCGATGATAAGAAGAAGATGGCAGTGGATGAAAATTCTTTTCCACAACCACTTGGAGTGAATATGGTGACGTCTGATTTCAAAAACAAGTTGTCAAAATTCAAGTTGTTTATAGATGATGGAGAAGAAGACCTTGGACCACATCCCAGTGTCTTTGAGCGTATTAAAAGGAAGGAGCCAAAAAAGGATGAAGACGTCTTATGTGCAAGATGTAATAGAGAAGTGAGTGGGAATACGAAGAAACCAGGGATATAGCAGCATCCCCATCACCCTACTTTCTTCCCAAACGCTCAGCATGGTGGAGGGAAAGGTACATCGTTCTATAAGGGACCGGCTTTTAAGAGGCAGTTCAGGCCGGTAAATAATGGGAGAACATTCAGGCTGCTACCTTGCCAACCAAATGTATGGCATTCGTTCCAGTATAATACAGGAAAGGCGATACCCTTCAACGAGATGACTAGAACCCAACAAAGGCGTTTCCAACAAAATTATGGACGAATGATGAGGCAACAACAAGGAGTGCCACGTCCTAAGGCGCCTAAACTACTCGAGGTAGCCAATCAAAATTTTCTCAAAGACAGTGAAGAGACTGGTACAGATGAATCAATGAAAGAATTGCCAGAAACTTCTTCTGGGAGATCGAAGTTTGAGCGAGACAGAAGGGATGGAGAAGATCCAGATCAGCCCCTTACTATTCAGTTCGGTACGTTACCACCTCCCGTCATGGCTAATAACTATTTACTAGCCAACGAGTTCAAGAATAAAGAGAAAGAAGAAGAAGAAAGAGAGGATAACGAAGGAGAAGCTTGCGTGCTGGAATATAAAGAAGGCCAGACTTCTAGAGAGACCTACAATGGTGAGGAAGATGATGGTATGACAGACATTGAAGAGGAAATCGACCTGAAAGCAGAAAGAAGAAGAAGAGAAGTATCGTACAATACTTTATTGAAGCAACTACATCGAGAGAGAGTTCGTGAAGTAGACTTATTGGGAGAACCATCTAGGCATTTTTTCAATTTTTACGTGCTGTACGGGACACCCAAAAGGAAGAAGAGAGTGCCTCGCTCTGAAAAGTATGGATCACCTCCAACAATAATGCCTCCTCCCACAGGTTGGGTAACTGAAGATGAAGCATCAGAAAACAGTAAAAAGGAAATTCAGGAGACAGAGGCTTATTGCGATATACTGCACGTTGACTTATCACAAAAGGATAACTCGACAGAGGACAAGCAGGAAGTAGAAATAGAGGTTGGCAAAAAGGTTATTTTTAAGCGGCTAGCCATGAAATTGACTAAACACTTGAGGCCGTTTTACGTTAAAGCTCTAGTTAACAACATACCTGTGGCAAAAGTGCTTGTCGATAATGGAGCAGCTATAAGCACCATTCCATCTAGGATGATGAGGAAATTTGCAAAGACAAAAGTGGATATGATTCCAACAGAAGTCATCCTTACAAGTTTCAATGGAGGAGCAACTGCAGCTAAGGGAGTTATGTCATTGGACATAACTATAGGTATAGCTACTAGGACCACAGTCTTCTTTGTAATAGATGGTCCTACTAGTTACAATGTGTTACTAGGAAGAGATTGGATACATGAAAGTCGCTGTATACCCTCATCGCTCCATCAATGCTTGGTTTTTTGGAATAACAAGGGTGAAGCAGAGGTGGTGCAGGCCGATCATAGGCCTTTTGTAACAGAAGCAAACTCAGTGGAAAGGTTCATGTACGAAAGAAACTATGGACCTGTCAGGGTAGTCCAAGATGGGGAAGAAACTCAGATTATCACGCAGAGTGAAGAGCCATTTTCAGTGGACGCACTCACTGAAATGTTCAGTCAGATGAGGCCAAATATAGTGGCCCTAGAAGAGCCAGTAATTGGCAAAAGAATAATCAAGGAGTCTTGAATGAGTTCTAAGCAACAAAAGCAAATGGCCGATATTCAGGCCCTCAAAGCCAAATTAATGGCTTTCAATAAAGAATGCAAGGACAAGACGAAAGAAGAGGCAACCCTAAAAGCATTGAAAGACAAATTAGCAGTATTCGAATTGGAACAAAGTATTGGCCGAGAAGTCAACAAGGTGGATTGTTTAGAAGAAGAAGTGCTTACAAGGGAGCTGGACGATGAAGTAATGCGGATCATCAAGCCTGGATACGCTCAAGCACAAGATCCTCTGATTAAAGTAAATATTGGCAATGAAGGAGAAGATCGTCCAATATTCAACAGCCAGATGCTCAATCAAGAGGTTAGTAATCGCTTTGTTAAAGGAGTATAAAGATTGTTTTGCTTGGGAATATGAATAAATGCCTGGTTTAGATAGAGACTTGGTGGAACATAGATTTCCAACTAAGCCTAATTTTAAACATCATAGGCAACCTCCCAGACGTTTTGCTCCTAATGTACTCCCTGAGATTAAGAAAGAGATAGAACGATTATTAAAAATAGGCTTTATTAGAACAGCCAGGCATGTCGAATGGTTGTCCAATATCGTGCCAGTACTAAAAAAGAATGGTAAACTATGGGTGTGTATAGACTTTAGGAATTTAAACATAGCCACACCCAAAGATGAGTATCCAATGCCCACGGTAGATTCTTTAGTAGACTCAACTGTCGGACACATCATGTATTCTTTCACGGATGGGTATTCGGGATACAATCAAATTTATATAGTTGAGGAAGACATACACAAAACTGCCTTTAGATGCCCTGGGTCTCTAGGATGTTTTGAATGGCTAGTCATGCCTTTCGGCCTGAAAAATGCAGAAGCAACTTATCAAAGGGCAATGAATTTAATTTTTCATGATATGATAGGCAAGTTTGTTGAAGTGTATGTAGATGATATAGTGGTCAAATCCATTAAAGAAGAGAATCATTTCGAACAGTTAAGATGTTCATTTGAGCGAATGAAGCAGTATAAACTAAAGTTGAATCCCTTGAAATGTGCATTTGGTGTTAATGCAAGGAACTTTCTTAGTTTTTCGGAACACAAAAGAGGGATTGAACTTGATAAAAATAAAGCGAAGGCCATTTTAGAGGCCAAACCACCTAGCAACAAAAAAGAATTGCAAAGGTTTCTAGGCCAAGTAAACTTTTTAAGACGCTTTATTTCTAACTGTGCAGGGCGAACTAAAGTCTTTTCGCCACTTTTAAAGTTGAAAAATCAGGACGAATTCATCTAGAAAGAAGAACATCAAAAGGCTTTTGAAAGCCTGAAGACATATTTATCAAGTCCACCAGTGTTGGTGTCACCAATTTAAGGACGACCAATGAAAGTGTATGTATCGGCTGAAAAAGAATCAATAGTTGGAATGGTCGCGCAAGAAGACCAATTTGGTGAAGAGAGGGCAATTTGCTACTTGAGTAGACGGTTGACAAAATGTGAATGTAATTACTCTGCTATCGAAAAATTATGTCTTGCATTGTATTTCACATGTACAAAATTAAGGGCTTATTTACGGCCGGTAACCGTTTATTTGATTTCTAGAGTAAATTTGATTAAGTATATGTTCTCTCACCCTATTTTACACCAAAGTGTAGGCCTTTTGACGTTAGCTTTATCAGAATTCGAAATAGAATACATATCCCAAAAGTCAGTCAAAAATCAGGCTTTGGCTAATTTTCTAGCCGATCATCCATGACTTGACATACCTGAAGAAATTGAATTAGAAATCAATTCGTTCGAACTAAAACCTTGGGTGTTGTATTTCGATGGGTCAAAAACCTCTAAAGATGCAGGAGTAGGAGTAACATTGATAAATCCTTTAGGGATTTGCTACAAGTTCGCATTCACTTTGGATAGGATGTGCACCAACAATCAGGCCGATTATGAAGCCTTAATCGTGGGCCTAGAACTAATGATAGAAGAATTGTTAGAAGAATTCGACCAAGTAGAACTTCAATGCGTTAATAGGATATATAATGGCGTGGCAAATGAGTTGGCCCAGATGGCCTCAGGGTACTCAAAGGTTTTAAATTGGAAGTCTACTTGTGAGTATGGAACCATATTGCCCGTGGTCCAAAGAAGGGCGAGAATGATTGAAATTCATTGCATACAAGATGGAGATGCAATAGATTGGAGGGTAGAGATTAAGGAGTTCCTTAAATAATCTAATAAAGGAGATAGTAGAAAAATGAAGTTGCATTTGTTAAACTATGCACTGATAGATGAAGAGTTGTTTAAGAAACGCTCTGATGGTATACTGCTAAAATGTGTAAGTTTGCAAGAAGCCAGGACGATCATGGCTGAAGTGCATGAAGGGATATGTGGAGCTCATCAAGCTGGCCAAAGGATGAGATGGTTAATTATTAGGAGTGGATATTTTTGGTCAAAGATGGGAGAATTATGCGTTCAGTATGCAAAGAGTTGTTTAGCATGCCAAAAGCATGGTCCAATACAAAGGGCGCCAGCACGAGAGATGGCACCTATTATTAAACCTTGGTCGTTCAAGGGTTGGGCGATAGACCTGATATGGAAGATTTATCCCCCATCGTCCAAGCAACATACTTTTGTTATAGTTGCAACTGATTATTTCACTAAGTGGGTAGAGGCGGTACCTTTAAAGGAGATTACCCAAAAGAATGTCATAGAATTTATCAGTGATCACATCATTTATAGATTTGGAATTTCACAAACTTTGATGGTAGATCATGGAACATCTTTGAATGGGGATCAAGTGAATAAATTCTTGAGCGAGTTTGGGGTTAAATTAGTGAACTCCATACTATACTACGCTCAATCCAACGGACAAGCAGAATCTTCTAATAAGATTCTAAAAAATATCATAAGGAAAATGATAGATGAAAATGCCAGAAATTGGTACGAATATCTAAACAAAGCCTTATGGGCTTATAGGACGTCGCCTCGATCAAGTACAAAAATTACTCCTTTCCAACTTACTTATGGACAAGATGTCGTTTTGCCTATGGAAATCAACATGCAATCGATCAGAGTGTGTTTGCAATATAAGTTAAGTGGTGATGAGTATACCTAATCGCTAGTTCAAAACTTATTAGAGTTGGACGAATTAAAGTTAGACGTCCTCGATAGATTTAGACGGCACCAAACACATTTGGAAGATTTAGACGGCACCAAACACATGAGGTTCATTAATGGCAAATATTTAAAAAAATATGTTCCTTCCTTATGGGAAAGTGAACAAAACAAAAGCGTAATCAAATCGCATTGAACGATAGTAGAGTTAAAAGGGCCAGAGCGAAATATGTTCAAATAAATTCCTTTATTATCGAACGTTCATTACAAACCTACAAAATACAAGATGCTAAATGCTCTATAAACTACAATTAAGAGCAAACTAATCTTCCGGTCGATCGCCGAGTAAGATGGTGTACTGGCCTTGATCGCCATCCTGATCGCACTGTTACAAAGGCAAGCAGAGAGGCTGAGAAGCACTCTCAGCAAGTAGAAAGGAAGATGAAGCGCCCTCACATCGCCTTCCTAAATGCATCACTGCAATGACGGGTAAGAAGGCTGAAAAGCACTCTCAGCAAGCAAGGTGGCTTGTAGGCGCCCTAAAAAATTATCTTCCATCATCGAACTCCTTGTAAGGAACATGAAGACGATGGGAAGAACTTTGCTAGCCAAAGAATATTTCCTATATCTCCCATACCAAAGGTGACATCAAGAAAGATGGCAAAATGGGCGGATCAGATGATCCATTTCCATGGAAAAAGAAAGTTTTGGATTGATTGTCAAAATGCCAAACAATGGCAGCAAATTGGTTTTTTGAAGAAGAAAATGAAAATGAAGATGGAAAGTGTAAAGTATACGTGCATTTATAGGGAGGTGAAGGTGAAAAGACAGAATATGACGTGCATTTATAGGGGGTGAAGGTGAAAAGACAGAATATGAACAGCCACATTCGTGCCTAGTAAATGGGATTAAGTGGCCCAAAGTCTTGAAAAAAAAGGGGGCAGAAATATCAAGAGAAAATGTGCAAAATTTTTAGCATAAAGCAGTTAAATGCCTGAGCGATTGACGATTAAAAAAACAAACGTCAATAAATACACAAGAAGCTAAAATAGTTATTCATTAACAATGATAGCTGTTGTTTCAATACGAAATTACAAAGAGAAAAAGTTAAGGCATTATATGTCTTAATTACAATTCGCCCCATACCAAATGAATTCTTTCCCTAAGTCTCCCCCAGTCCTCGCTCTGCGAGAAGAAGTGATATTCAATTCAGCCACAACATCATCATCAACTTTCAGCTTCTTGTACTGCTCGACCAAAGACTTGGTTCACTCAATTCCTTGGGAGGCATTGCATTTTTTGGCAGCCATTCTCGCCTTGCAGTCATCCATCTTTGCCTGAAGCTCCTTCATCTGTGCAGCCAAACTAGTCATCAAAGAGTTTTCAATCATGACTTCAGAAGAAATTTCTTTCAATTCGTCCTCAGCTTTGTTGATCTCCAGAAGCAAAGATTCTCTTTCAGATACAGCGTGAAGATATTGAGTACTTTTGGCCTTCAGTTCAACATTTTTGGTCAACAAAGAGAGGACCTCGGAATGGGCAACTTTCAACGTCGCTTTAAAATTAGCAGAAAGATTGAGCGACGGAAGTGTCAGTGCTTGCTCCAATTTCGCATTCAAATGCTCAAACTTATCCTTATGCTTGGCAGCACTAGCCTTACCGATGTCCATATCCATG
Source organism: Olea europaea var. sylvestris (assembly GCF_002742605.1). Lineage (NCBI taxonomy): Eukaryota > Viridiplantae > Streptophyta > Magnoliopsida > Lamiales > Oleaceae > Olea > Olea europaea. The sequence continues at coordinate 8,369,550 of NC_036244.1, read as the reverse complement.
AAAGACACATACTCAAATATCGACTGCTTGAGGAACTTCATATCTTCCTCTGAAGAAGCAGAAGGACAACTGGCTGAAGTAGGGCGAGATGTCTTGACTTGCCCCCGGGAAGTGAACAAGTCTTGGATGGAACGCACAATTTTATCAGCATCTTGCAAAGAAAGTTGCCAACATTGAAGGTTTTCACTACACCAAACAAAGTGGAGGTAAAGGTGAAACAAAGATTACCTCATCAGTAATCTTGGAAGGTGGCATATCCCTAGCCAAATTCGCCACCTGTGGCTCCACCATTCGTGAGGACTTCCCTTTGTCTAAGCGAGAAGACCTTGCCGCAACGGGCAGACTCATGGGAGCATCTGCAGAACTCAAAAAGCAACAAATCAAAAACCAATAGCACAAGCAAAGGTAAAGCATCAAAAAATGAATTACCTTCTGCTTCGACGTTTGGGGGGTCAACGCCCTGGGAAGAAGGTGGCTCATCCATTGGTTGTGATGAAGATTCTGGGACTGAAGATTTCTCTTTAAGCGTAGTCCCTTCATCAGCTGGTTTGGACGAAGCAGCCTCAGTAGAGGATGATGGAGCAGGAGCTGCCAACACTAAAGCCTTCAAAGGAGAGTATGAATTTTTCTGAGAAATCCAAATAAACCATCAGCACATAGAAAAGTTTCAAGTATGGAAATGTATGCTTGTGAGTAAACCAATTTAATTACCTTCCTCCTGACGATGAGAGGGGTGTCATCATCATCAGCATCATCCTCCAAAATGGGAGATGCTGAGGCTGGCCGTTTGAGACTTGGGGCACTTTTAGCTGCAGTGGACTTGGCAAGAAGAGAAGTCGATGGACGAGCAGACTGTTTAGCACGAGCAGGGGAAGAGGGACTCCTAATGGACAGAGGAGTGACCAAAACAGGAGAGGCGAAAGAAATGTTTGGCTGGTCCAGTGAATGGAAAGTACGATTGGCATCTGTCGCAAACAATCTGCGCTTCACTGATGGCCAGAGTTGTTCAAAAAGGGGATGGATGACATGGCTAGGATTGAAGGGGGCTAATGAAAAGCTACTCGTCAAACGAATATTGCGAGCATCTATAACTTCTGCCTCTACCTTATTAATGGTGTTAAAGCGGTCTATCAAGTTTCTTGAATATCAAGGGGGAACAGACCAAGTTTGGCCAAAACCAAGTTGGCGAGCAAAAAATTGGAGAGCGTATATTTCAACCCCAACTTTGGCATTGGTCCCAGTCAAAATATCATGGAACAACTCCCTTCCGATCAAAAACTGAATCCAAACGAACAGAGAGGTGCTCACGCTATCCAGAGTGGATGGAGGTTACACATAATCTGGAGTCAAAAAGGGAGGAAAAGGAAAGAAGGAAGGGATTGAATCCAAAGTATAAAAGAATGAAAAAATGTCCTTTCTGGACATATTCACAGGAGTCAGGGGATCAATGGCTAGCCCATAGCAGCTAGCAGAAAGACTGGAAAAGGATAGTGCACCAAGCGATGGAAAATAGGCTCTCAACCACATTTGAATGAACCAAAGAGGCCCACTGCCAGTGGGAGATGCACCATTCTTCAATTGGGATTGAAGAGAAGCCATGCCTCTATAGAGGGCAGCTAAAAAGAAAGAACACAAATTCATAGGCCTACCACGCGCCAATTCGTGCGCTATGGGTAAATAGCTCATGGAGGGCTTCATGCTTGGCACACACAAAATGTATTTACAAAGCCAAATTTGAAGAAAATCCACACACTCAGCATGGGAAGGCTCAGCGCTCGAGTGGTTATGACAGGTTTGCAGGCTTGAATAAGACTCGGTGAGTTTTCTATCAAATTTTGGGGCGACACCAGAAATCAAAATTCCAGGGAAAATGGTATCGTCCAATGGTGGCAGATTTACTAGGGCCCCAACATCCCTTAAGGTAATGGACATAGGGCCAAGAGGGAAAACAAAAGTATTGTACTCAGAAGACCAAAAACTTAAAGCGATTGGAAAAAGTGCTGAGTCAAAAATAGGGGGTTGAAGAGAGATTTCTAACAAATCAGAAATCCTAGCCCTATCAAAAATTGCCTTAGTAGGACCATGGTCCACAAGGCGAGCATGCCATCTACGGAAAACGACATCAGATTTAGGCCAAGTGCGAATACCTCTTTCGCGAAGCGGCCTTAGCGGCAAAGAGTTTAGAAACGGAGGGCCTTGAGTACAAGGGAATAGCTGATCGACCGTCGCTTGTTCGATGGCCTCGACGTTGTTGAATGAAGGACCTAGATAGAACTCCTGGAGTTCGACATTGGCTGGTGCAAGGAAGTTCGGAGTTATATGTGGCCGAGTGAGGAGTTTCTGGAAGTCTTCGAAACTGAAGGAGTCACAAGACTGGGATTGTGAAGCAGCCATTAGGAACGAAATAGAGTTTGTCGAAGTTTGCTTAAGAAATGTAGCAGAGAAGCAAGAAGATGAACAGTAATATTGCGAGAGAGAAGCGCGAAAAAATAAGGCGTGATTTAGTGGTGCAATGAAATGGCGTGTATTTGGGGGGTTATAAGGGTTTGCAAACGTCGCACCTTTTCAGGCTATGGAAGAAAACAATGATTGAAATTCTTGAATATTTCGAATGTTGCTGGGAAACACAAAGTGAATATGGCAAAAATTAATAATTGGTATTAATTCTGCCATATTGGGGGGTAGTTGTTGACACACAAAAAGTTCAGCCCAAATCGAATAGCCCAAGGAATGAAGCCCAATTGGAGAATCCCCAAATCAGATAGCCCAAAGAACAGCCCAATCAGGCAATTCAAGATAAAGGCCCAAATAGGGAAGTCGATGAACGCGGTAATACCATCATCCAAGCTTGCAAGTCGCCCAAGATTTGAGCGAATGGATTGCCATACAGTCGCCCAGAGCTGTGACCCTGTTCTCGCCCAAACCTTCGAGTCGCCCAGGATTTTAGAAAACATAAGATGTTATGGTTACCCAAAGGTGTGGTTAATGAAGCAGTTATTGAGTAGCCCTATCACGTTCCACGATTCAAGGAATTCAATTGAAGACGGTTGAATGACAAAAGTAATGGCAGCAGTTAGAGAAGACAGTTCCATGACAAGTTGGCCACTATGAAGAAAGTGGGCAGTTATAGAACGATCAAGTAGTTTTTAAGCGGTTGATTACGAAAAGATCATCCAGGGAGTATAAAAGGAAGAAAAGACATAGAGCAAAAGACCCCCGAATCAAACACTCTCAAACAGAGAAAATGTAACTTTCAATTTCTTAGTTTATAATTTAAACACTTCTTTTCAGTAACTCGTGTGCTTGCGCCCCTTCGAGGCATTCTGTTTTATTTTCCAATTGTAAATTCATCGCCAATAAAAACACCCCCTTTTGAGACTTTGTCTCAAGAGGTTTGTCCTTTACACAATCATCTGATCCCTTTTTAATTGTTAGTGACTAACCCGCGCGAAACAGTATATATTGTGGAACATAAATATATGACTTCATTCTGCGGCACATTTGGCGTTGTTGTCAATAAATTAGTAGGTCTGTTAGCGTAATCATGATCGCCACATCTATTTTTTGCCTTATATCCTCCACCAGTTCGTACTTGGATTCCACATACCTTTTGAGTCGCTAAATGTCCGACTTCATTTCATTTTGTCCCACCATTATTTGGTTCTGTTTATCTTGAATGCCCAGAACATGGTAGTGTAGTTCCTCCAAAGTCTTAAAGATGTTAAGCTGTACATAAGATCAGTAAGACAGGCGATTATGTTTCCAAAATATATAAAGACAGTTTGTAAAGAAACCTTTGGAATTAAAGTCCATATATTATAATCATCTTCTATTTTATTATTCCTTTTAACAAATTGAATAGCGTAAATTGTTAACCCGTTGATCATATGATGTGTGGGGATGGTGCATTTGGATCAAGATATGAAATCACCCTTTGATGTAGTAGATTAGACTCTCTCTTTTTGATTATGAGCATGGGCCTTGACAACCTCTGGGACAAGGCAGCTAATGACAATGGGTTTAAAATCACGTTCCCTGATGGGGAACCCAGCAAAATATCCTGCCCTCATCTCTGCTTCGCTAGGATGGGTAGCAAGAACTTCGACCTAGAAATGTAAGAAAGAACAATCCACAAAAAATAACAAAAAAATAAACTTCGATAAAAGTCAAAATAATTATGGGTCAAATAATGATGAAAATGTCTTAAGTGTGCATATTATACTTTTTATTCATACCTCATCGAAATCATACAGTATCTTGTCCAAATTTGGAACAGAAACACGAGAAGCATCTGTTGATCAGTTTCAAAATTCGGGGTAAAATGTGAGAAAACCTGGTACACACTTCACTGGATAACAATGGGATCGACTCATATATCCATAACTGGAATGCAAGTGGGAATCCATATAGTCTATATGAAATTATAGACTTCGAATGACACAAATTCTTTTTGGGCTTTTCGAGAGGAATCTTCATGTGGAAATGTGTGTTTTGGTACAGCTCCTTAACCACGGAAATGTTGTCTTGTACGTAGAGTCCACGATTCACATTAATGCTTCGCTTATGACGGTGAGCTATGTGGTTGTGTATAGGAAGGATGTTAAAAGGTGCAATATCGCCGACTTCACAACGTCCTTGTCTAGCGTGTTCTGGGGATGGTTTAGAAAAATCTATTCAAAATTCTTCTAGTACACTCTTCATGACATTGAAATAAATCCTTTTCAATCTGCATTCACCAATTTTAAACATACTTCTGTTCTCTTCTCCAATGCATTTCAACCCGGTCACCATATAGAATTCTTGAATTGAAAATATAAGGAGATTTCCAGCAACATTGAACCACATTTCATTATCATTGGACTGCTTCACTTCCATCAAAAGCATTTTATGTATTGTTTGGTGTTGAATCCGAATATGATTCATCCGGAGGAAGTGTCCAAAACATGTTCTAGAAAAATTTGTTTCTGTGTTTTAGTTAGATTGTCTTTTAGATTTGAAATTACGTCATCTTTGAAGAAGACATTGAGGCTAGCACCTACTCTATTCCCTACTTCTACGAAGTATACAGAATCTTGTATGATTAAGAAAAAAAATAAAAGATGATGTAAGTTTATTCGGAAACGTAAATGTTAAAGAATAATGTCAGCATTAATAAAAGTATGCACTAGATGTTTATGTGAAAAAACAAAATAAATAAATAAATAAATAAATAAAGCACTACGGGTCCTCATTCTGTTTCATGATAGGCAGAACATATTCAAACAAAAAACAATGAATATAGATTTGAAACATGTCAAAAGCATGAAAATCTTTCTTGAACCTATTAAAGGATTGACACAAGTTCAAGTACAAGTGTATACACAAAAATTAAGTCGCAAAATAGGAATTGCGAACACCATATTAAGGTTGTATTATCAAATGCTTAAAACAAATAGGTTTCAGGCACGGATTTTTCGTTCGTAAAACCTTGATATTCATTGCTATTACTCTTTATCAACGAAATATTTGCAATGACAAATCCGTTGTTAATTTGAGGGTCACTGATAGTTACCAACGGATTGTGCCGTAGGTAAAAAGTAAGCATTTTACCAACGAAATTTCCATTGGTAATGTGTGAATTTTTTTTACCAACGAAATTTTCGTTGCTAAAAATTTTAACTAATACCAACCAACTTTCCGTTGGTAAATGTCTACCATTAGAATTGGTAAAAATAAATTTTGTAAATAGTCGTATAGGTGTGAGGCATGGTAAAAAATAAAAAATAATATTTAGTTATTTTTTTATTATTGTTATTATTATTTATTTAATAATTATACATTTTTTTAAAACTTTTAAACAATTGAATTGAAAAGCCAAAATATTGTTTAACCACTTATTGGACCATAAATTTATAGAGAACAACTCCAAAGATTTTGTTGTAAACTTCCGATGTGGGATGATTGAATTACGTTTACCAACGGATAATCCGTTTTTAATTACCAGCGAAATATTCGTAGGCGAAAGATTCAAATGTTAAACGGTCATATTATGCACTGAATATCTGTTAGTAAAGAGATATTATCATTACTAATGAAAAATTCGTTGCTGATTATCGTAGTTGAAAGTGAATTACTTTTACCAACGGATAATCCGTTTCTAATTACCAACGGATTGTTTCCATTGGTAATATTTGGCACGTCATCCGTAGGTGACAGATCCAAATGTTAAACGGTTACATTAGATACAGAATATTCGTTGGTAAAAGGATATCATTGTTACCAACGGAAAATTCGTTGCTAATTATCGTAGTTAAAAGTGAATTACTTTTACCAACGGATAATCAATTTCTAATTATCAATGGATGCAATCCATTGGTAATTATCCGTAGGTGTAAAGCTTTTTTTAGTAGTGCATCATCAATAACATTACCTGTAACTTTATTCCCATCTTTCTTAGCTATGAACAAACTAATTCTGGCTTATTTGAATTATTAGCAACGCTGTAAAATTTCTTGTATATGATGCTTGGTAGATTTTTAGCTTTGGTAGCGTCCCTTTTAAAGGAGAACCTTGATGTATAGTTGATTGACTAGAACTACTACTATTCATTGTTATGACTTTTTCAGTGTATATAAGTATCGTCCCTAAGTTATTGTCCAAACTCCAGGAAATTTCCTATAAATTCCACATAACAAATAAGAAGTGTATATTTTTTCTTCCTTTTTTTTTGGGGTAAGAAATTAAGATTCATGATATTCTACAATCAAGTCTTGACTAATTAATGGATGAATTCTACCATATATTTCCTATCAGTAATGTCACAAGCTAAGGGACCACCAGAGGAAAATGGTGCACACTAAAATAAGGAGACTTTGACTTGGGATTACTAAATTGTTTAATTCGTCGGAGACTTTGACAAAAGCAAGTCAGTTTTAACCTAGTAGTAAAAACAATGAATTATTAAAATTTTAATCCACTAGTTTTTTCACTGTTAGATCATTGATCAGTCCCAAATGCAGTCATGATATTTAAAAAAAAATTGAAAAAAAAAACTATGGGCTAGCTCCCCACGCCAAATGCCATTAGCATAATATAGTGAAAATACAGTGCCTAAAACATTTTGCTCAATGTCGAGGGGTTAATTGAGAAGATAACGAATGCTTTTGGGAAGGTTAATCAGTTATCGACTGTTTTTCACGTTGTAGTATAGGTGGCTATATGCTACTCTCCAAGGAAGCTTGTCAGAATGGTTGGGTTGCATCATAAAAATGAATATCAAGAGGAGTGAAAAATAAAAAAATAAAGTATACCTTGCCTTGTACGGCCATTATACAATGTTTCAAAAAAAAAAAATTGTTATAACATCTTCCTTGAACAAAGTAATCAGCGAAAAGGGAAATTGAGAAAATAAACTCTTTAATCATTTGAAAAACACAACTAGAAAACATACCAACAGGAAAGGATAATTGCCATTTAAGTAACCATTCCCAAGACAAAGAGAAACTAACTACTCTCGTAGTTGCCGCTACCAATTAGGGATGATCATTTACAACAATTTTTTTTTTCTAGTTTATAACTGTACAAATTTATAACTAAACATAAAGTGCATTTATAGTTTTTTTCTTTTTCTTCGTTAGTACTATAAACAAAAATGCTCAAGTAATGCATAGTTAATGCACTAATATTAAGATATTTAAATTCTTGATTTTTTACAATCAAATAAATGGTTGATTGACTGTTGAAAGAAAATGACACAACTTTTTTACATTCCAAACAAGTTTTTCTCAATAATGCAGTGGCTCATGGACCACATTTAGTAGTGAAAGCACCATCATCACTAACATTACCCATAACTTTATTCCCATCTTTTTTAATTATGAACACACTAATTCTGGCCTATCTGAGTTATTAGCAACGCTGTAAAATTTCTTATATATGTTGCTTGGTGGATTTTTAGCTTTGGTACATAGCATCCCTTTTTAAAGGAGAAACTTGATGTACAGTTGATTGACTGCAGACTAACAGGAAATTTCTTATAAAAATATCGTCCCTAAGTTATTGTGAAATTTCCAGATAACAAATAAGACGTGTATATTTTTTCATCTTCATTTTTTTTGGGGGGGGGTTTAAAAAATTAAGTGCATTTTTTTTTTTTTTCATTTTTTTTTTTTTGGGTAAGAAATTAAGATTCATCAATCAATTCTTGACTAATTAATGGCGAAATGAATTCTACCATACATTTCCTATCAGTAATGTCTCAAGCTAAGGGACCACCAAAGGAAAATGGTGCAACCTAAAATGAGGAGACTTTGACCTGGGATCACTAAAATGTTTAATACGTCGGAGACTTTGACAAAAGCAAGTCAATTTCATTCTAGTGGTGAAAACAATGAATTATTAAATTTTAATCCATTGGTTTTTTCCCTGTTAGATCTTTAATCAGTCACAAATGCAGTCACGATGTTATTAAAAAAAAAAAAAAAAAAAAAAAAAACCCCTAAAATTCCCCCCCCCCC
>NC_036244.1:8333530-8361036 GCF_002742605.1 Olea europaea var. sylvestris | reverse complement strand
AAAAACCCTGTAAGCTTCCGCCCCTCACCAAATGCCATTAGCAAAATAATGAAAATACGGTGCCTAAAACATTTTTTGCTCAATGCTGAGGGGTTAATTGACAAGATAACAAATGCTTTTGGGAAGGTTCATCAGTTATCGACTGTTTCTCACGATGTAGTATGGGTGGCTATATGCTATTCTCCAAGGACGCTTCTCAAAATGGCTGGATTGCATCATAAAAATGAACACCAAATGGGTAAAAAATAAAAATAATAAAAAAAGTATACCTTGCCTTGTACAGCCATTAATACAATGCAATTTGAGAGTTATATTCGATGATTAGGAAATCAGAGATCTAAATTACATATTTTTGGAACATAAGATGGATTAATTTCGAATTATTATGAAGTTTTGGGGATTAATATGGAAGATTTTGGAATTTTCAATATCACAATTGAAGATTACAATGAAAAAGGACAAAAATCATATAAAAACATAATATGGGGACATAATTGAAAATTCGGGAGTTGACCGTGGTCCAGCCCAAACCACTTTTTTGCCTAGGCCGGACCCATCTGGCCTGACTGCTGAGTTGTGTTATTTTTTAGTTTTCTTAATTGCTTTTGATTCATTTTCAAAACACAACTACCAAATTTTTTCCACCCTATAAATTGACCTTAGTTAGGTCACAAAACCAACTTTTTCTCATTTTTATCCTTCAAACCCAATGAGATACTTTAATTTTTTTCTTTTGTGTTTTCTAGTTGCAATATTATCAAATTAATAATTACCATTTTTTCCTTTAAAACCGATTGTCAATGTCAGATTTAGTACATGTTTTTTTCATGTTGGTACGTTTGCCATCCTTATCAATGTCAATTTTCCGAAATTTTCATTTTTCTTTCAACAAAATTGAATTACATCTTTACAATAGCCAAATTCAATGGTTCTAGTTCTCTAATTTCGCTCTTTAAGTGATGCCTTAGGTCCAATCAATTTAGGACATAAAAAATTTAATATATAATTGATGTAATTTTATGACAAATCTATTATTTAATTAATATCAATTAAATTATATAATAGATCTCAGAGATTCAAATCGTAGTAGTTTGTTAATCACAAAGAGTTGTGATTGTGATATACAAATTAGATATGATCGAATCTTAAATCATTCTTGGTCGTAAGTAGCTGATCTCACAAAATAAAGTGTGATGACACTTAAATGAACAGGTAAATGTTTCGCTATAGAACAAAATATTGGAGATCCGTTAAGGAGAGTCCACATGAATAAATATCTAGGTGTCAGTTGTTAATCTCTAACGTGTGGTAGTGAAATTGGTCACTCGACTTGAGGTCATTATATTGCCTTATATGAGGACGGTCATACCTTGGTGATGTTGGATATTGCTTTGCCAAAAGTCGCTAATATGACATCGTTTGAGTATGTCAAAAATTATATGAAGGTTGTAAATGATCAATAGAGCATTTGTCACTTCGATAGCAAGAGATTATGATCTATATTTCATTCAGTTAAGTTGATTACAAAATCCTTGACCAAGGTGTACATATAAGTTGAAAAGAATTTCTTACTTGCATTGATTTAATAGTGGGATGAAAGTTATAATCGATAATTGAGATTGATACACATTCATATCTAATAATTGATCGGATCATATTGACAAAATGATTATAGTTTCACGGTAAACGAACAATTTGATTTTGTCATACCATGTGATGCTTTTTTCATCACATGTATTGTCCTAACATATTTCCAAATGTCAATTTGGGACGACGGATGTAAATTTGTGATAATTTAAAAATGAGTATTTTAATTTATCGATTTTGATTATATCAAAATAATAATTCACGTCGTTAGGTATTGTAATCGGGAACCCAATAAATCACATGCAAAAGGAGAACTAGATGAATGAGATTAAACAATTAATTAGTTAACAAGTATTGGAGAATTAATTAATTAAGTTGCTTGATAATATGTCCAAATTAATTAATTGAATTAATTAATTCATGGATCAAATTTAATTATCAGAAAAATTCATATATACATCAATACAAAAAATAATTTACGTCTTACTTAATCATAAACCAGAATTTATAACAGATGAATATTAAATTCCCTTACGTCACGCCTTTACGTTAACTAACCCTCCATAAATTGAATTTAACACAATAAAAGACACTCCTTGATGAACGTATACATCCATATCATGCTGGTCTCAATGCAAAATACATTACGGCATCTGAAACACGAATTCTAGTCATATCAATCTTCTGAAATCGATCGACATGCATATTGCAAAATTGAAAAACACTATCAAGATTATAATTGTATCACGAGGTATGTATTAGTGTTCATTTTAACTCTACCTATAAATACTTTATATTTCAATTCCTGTATATGATACATTCTTGTGTCTGAAATCAATTTTTTGAGATTACCACAGTCGGCCGCCTCATAATCATCACACAGTATGTCAGATTCTAATGTTTTCCCAACATGGAATTCATGTTGCATACGCAGTCACAACGGCAAATCACAAAGTTTATGTTTTTTTCATTGTTTAATAAGAATGCAACGGGTCATTTTTATCAATAGAGCATAAATAGATTGCTTTCCTGGTAATGAATATGAACTCAAAATTGTATTTACCTGGCATGGATTGAATATTGCATTAGTGCTTGTTTTCATGAATATGTTTTGTCTGAGTAATCAATATAAAGTTAGCTTTCCCAAAAAAATGTATAAACTTTGAACCTCTTACACGTTGTTTACGGGGCTGCCATGTTAGTATATTTTTGAGGGTCCAGCTTCAGTTGTACATAATTTGTACTGAAAAAAAGATGCCTGTTATCTTTTCAAATAGAACTACGTAACGATGATAATTTTACCTATAACGTACTCGTGCATTTCATTGATTGAAAACTGCTTACAATGTGATCCACTTACAGGAGATCCTCCTCCGTGAAATGTATGTCGTCATGATTTAGTGTAGTAAATGCAACTATTTTTGCAGCGGTGTCACCTCCTGGAATGTGCTCAGGGTTGCCATTCAAGTTAGCACTATCGTTGATCGCTAACATTTCAACTGGAATAAAAACATCATTCTCATCATAGTTATGTGTACTTTTGTATTGGGCAGTCTTCCTAACCAGCAAAACAAAACGATGAACTTCATATATATTATGATAAACACATATTGTGTAAGTGTTACGCCCTATGTTCAAGCAACCTTGGACATAAATATTCGTAATATATAATTGATGCAGTTTAATGGCAGATCTATTATTTAATAAGATAGTTAAATTAAATAATAGAATACATAGATTCAATCTTCGTAATTTGTTAATCACAAGGAGTTGTGATTGTGAGATACAAATTACATATGATTGAATCTTAAATTGTTTGTGGTCGTAAGTAATAACGAGATACGGATATCATTACTACTGATAGACCATCACGTGTGGCATTTCTTACTTGTGAAGTAAGTAGCTGATCTCACAAGCTAAAGTGTGGTGACACTTAAATGAACAGGTAGATGTTTTATTATAGAACAAAACATTGGAGACCCGCCAAGAGATTCCACATGGATAACTATCTGAGTGTCAGTGGTTAATCTCTAACGTTCGGTAATGGGATTAGTTCTTTTGACTTGAGGTCGTCATAGCACCTTATATGAGGACGACCATGCTTTGACGGTATTGGATGTTGCTCTGCCAAGGGCTGCTAATACGACATTGTTCGGGTATGTCAAGAATCATATGAAGGTTGTGAATGACCAATAGAGAATCTGTCACTCTTAGATAGTAAAAGATTATGATCTGCATTTCATTCAATTAAGTCGATAACGAAATCTTTGGCCAAGGTGTTCTCATAAGTCGAAAAGGAGTTTTTGACTTATAGTGACTTAATAGTGGAGTGAAAGATATGATCAATAATCGAGATTGACACACTTTCATAACTCGTAATTGATCGGATGATATTGATGAAGGGATTATAGTTTCACGGTAAACGAACGAGTTTGGTTTTGTCATACCATGTGACATTTTTCGTCACATGTATTGCCCTGACACATTGCTAGATGTCAATCTGGGATGGCGAGTGTGATTAGAGATGGCAATTTGAACCGTCAAAACCGAAAACCGCGGTTAACCGAACCGAATGGGGCGAAAAAATCGAACCGATGGTGCAATGGGGCGAATATGATTTTGATTTTAATGAATCAGTTCGTAATGGTGTGGGTATGGTATTTACGTCGTCGAACCGAAACTGAACCGATTACCCACTATATAAAAAAAAAAAACACACACACACACAATTGAATTGATTATGGGCTTTACACTACTTTTCTATCCAGACCAAAACAAAATCCCTCCCTTCCTCATTACATGTACCTGACTCATTCGGCCAGCCCACGTACTATTAGCCCATAATAGCATTAGTATGACAGTATATAAATGCAAACCCTACTCTCCATAAACCACAAACTCACGCACGGCTCCACTGCCTCTAGGGTCCAAGTCGTCGTCGCCTTCAAAAATTTATTACATTTGTTAGCCATTCTATTACTGCTGATCATGTAAAGACAGAGTTCGATGTTTTTCTAGACGTGCCAGTATTGCCAAGGATGAATAGGAATCAGCTTTAAATGTTGATCTATGCTAGTAAGACTTGTAGGGAAGAATGAATCAAGTAACTTCGATGCACAACAATTAAGAATGAAGGAAAAATTTAGTATTATTATATTTATAATATTGTTTGTTAAATTTGTATTTTACAATTGAAAATTAGGATAATGGTTGCATTTACGTTTGGAATATTGTTTGATAATGTTTGCATTTTCGTTTGAAATATTGTGTTTTTATTTTCATTGACTTTTTTCATAAATTGTTTTATATCAATTTGACGGATGAACCTATAAAAAATAATTTATTTTCGTGGTTATTAATCGAACCAAACCGTGTCGAACCGAGATACGAACCGAACCAAACCGATTTACATGGTTATGGTGCGGTTATGGTATGATCAAAAAATTGGTGGTGCGGTTATGGTTTTGACCGAACCGACCCATAACCGAACTTGCCAACCCTAAGTGTGATTGGTGATAAATTAAAATGGTGTTTTAATTTATCAATTTTGATTAGATCAAAATAATATTTCACGTCGTTAGATATCGTTATTGGGAACCTGATGGGTCGCACACAAAAAGAGAACTGGAAGATTGTAATTTGTCAATTAATTAATTTAACAAGTTTTGGATAAATTAATTAATTGGGTTCCTTATTTATAGGCCTGAATTGATTAATTGGATTAATTAATTCACGAACCCGATTTAATTAAATGAGTTAATTAAATATTGGACCGGTCAGGCTAAGCCCATTTGGGCTTATACAAATATGATTAGGGTTTTCAAAATTGGTGTGATTTTTCATTATTCTTGCTAGTAAAAGAAAAATCCTAATACTACAATCTTGTTCTCTGTGTGGATCACCATTGGAGACTGGACAATTGGACAGTTGTGGGAGACAGATCCAAGTTGCTGGAACAAAGATAAGAAAAAAGAGTTTGCCGATCGTGAAAAGGTTTCACTTTTATCACAATTTCTATCTAAACACAAAGATGAATCCTGGCGGGAATCGAAATATGTTTTAATTTTTCACTGTGCATGTTAAGTAGATTATCAACGGTGGTATCAGAGCCTACTTTATGTTTGTTAGAAATTACTTTGCATGTTGGAACTTGGAACAATTAAAAGTTAATTTTTTTTCTTGTTTTAGTAATTAAGAAAATAATTTTTCATATTCGGAAATTGATTTTGAATATAAAATAATTTTTTGGATTGGAATAATTAAAAAAAGGGGAAACCTGTAGGCCGGCAGCCGGCAGCACTTGCTGTCGGCGTGGAAGAACAGCGGCGAACCCGCCGCTGCTAATGTGCAGCGCGGTCGCTACTGGAAGAGCATCTGCAAGTTCGCCGCTACTAAATTGCAGCACGGTCGTCACCGGCGTCCCCAAGAAGAAAAGGGAAAAGCGAAAAAAAAGGGAAGGAAAATTCTTTAGGGTTTGCAGTCAAATTGAGGGTGAATAGAGGCGGGGGCATGTCTTGCAATTTTTGAAACTGTAAGCCCCCGTCGACAATTAATGAGTTAGGGTCATATTGCAAATTTTAAAAGGGGACCTCTCTGCAATTTATGAAATTTAAACGGGCTACCTACAATTAAACGAGAAGGGTCACTTTGCAATTTTAATTGGAGGACATATCATGCAATTAAGTTAATTGAAGGACCACCTTTTAATTTTAAACTTGAGTCAATTTGCAAATTTCAAAATTGATTTTGAATTTGAATTTTAAATGGGTTTTTAAAATGTATTTTAATGGGTTTGACCCATAAATTTAATTTTGATCCAAAGTAAAAATTTTATTTAAAATTGACGACTTTTATATTTTCGTTAAAATATGATTTTAACTTAAATATTAAATTTGACCCTAAATTGAATTTTATTTTATTTAGGAATGTTATCCTAAATTAAAATATTAATTCAATTTAAATTAGAAACTTAATTAAAATTTGATTTTAATTAAATTGTCTTGCCCTGAATTTTTTTTTTTTTTTTTTTTTGGAGTTGGACTCTAATATGTTGTTTAATTAAAATTTGATTTTAATTAAATTGTCTTGCCCTGAATTTTTTTTTTTTTTTTTTTTTTTTTGGAGTTGGACTCTAATATGTTGTTTAATTAAAATTTGATTTTAGTTAAACAAGTTCACCCTAAAATCTTGGAATTAGAGTTGGACTCTAATTTTTCTATTTAATTAAAATTTGACTTTAATTGAATTCAACCGACTTAAGTTTTGAAATTAGGGTTGGACTCTAATTAGATATTTAATTAAAATTTAATTTTAATTAAATAATCTCGCCCTATAATTGTGGAATTAGAGTTGGACTCTAATTCGATATTTAATTAATTGATTGATTAATATGATTAATTAATTATTTAATTGTTCCGATCCTTTTGTCTACAAGACTTTAGACGATCTTAATTGCTAGAAACTTAAAACATGTTTGCATATAATATTAGATATTATATAGGCATACCTTTATGTGATGAATGTATTATTAGTGGACGATTATGGATTCGACCATGTGAATGTGTTAGTGGTTAATTTTATTCTGTTCGTGTTTTGGGCCGGCGAGCTCGTTATTATTGTTATTATTATGGGTCTGCGAGCTCTTAATCATTTTGAACCTGCAAGTTCATTATTATTATTATTATTATTATTACTACTACTACTATGGGCCTACGAGTCCAATTTCATTTAGGCCTGTATGCCAACTAGTATAGGATAAAGGTTGCAGCTGGACTAATCGAAGAAACAAAAAGAGAGGAGACCATGAAGATGGTGCATCGATACTGTTCAATGTTATACCCTCTTGGAATTGACCTACTAATCTTCCTTATGGCTCGGGAAGACTAGATAGTAAAAGTTCATAATCGTCCACACTATTATATTATGTTATATATATTTATTTGCATGGTAGATGTATAATAAAATATATACTATTGTTACGATGAGACCTTTAACTGCAAAATCCCTCTATAAAATATTAAGTCACATTTATAATCGTCTTCCATCATTATAGTGAAAAATCAGAGTCTCAAATCGTCTCAACTTGTTGAGTACGCTCAAGGCTGGTCTATTAGGGATATGTTTGACACTATGAAATATTTGATATTTCTAAATGACAGTTTGACTTAACTAAAATTTATCTTTTGTTGAGTACACTCAAAGAGATAAATTTTAGAGGCATGTTAATCTAACACATAAGATATGTGAAAACAAAGAGTTGTTAGCTTAATGATCTGGGAGTTGTATGAAGATACAATTGATAATAGTATCTACCCAAATGTTATATTAAGGCTTGTTGAGTACATTCAAGGTCTTAATATAATAGATGGGATCCTAGCACATTGAGAGTCAAGTATGGAGTCTATAAATTTATGTGAGGGGGTCATAAATTTTAGTTAAAAAGTGGGAGCATAATTAATTTAATAAAAGTCCATGTTAAATTAATTGATGCATTTTATATATTATTCATTTTCTTTTCATCATTTACATTGAATCTTAAGTAACCATATATTTTGAATGGTATACTAGATGCCAACAACCAAACCAGATTTTCTCGATTGACACCGCAATTTGAGAATTGTTCTCATACATGAGAAAATTGGTCACGTCCTTGAGTAGTCCTTTCCAGAGACACCTGATGATGACTCGATTAAAGAAGAGGTGGCTACTGTAATAAATACAGTAATGACGATAGTACTGCCACATGTCTGATGTTTGCATTGTGTCACCTGAGTTACAAAAGCAACTTGAGAGTATAGATGTTGACGCATGATTTTTCATTACAAAGAGTTGTATGATAATAATCATGTGTGGAAAGATGCGAGACTTCCAAGCAACTGTACCAATGCAAAATGACTGAGCGATCTTCAGTCAGTGCTAAGGTACCGAAGGTGATTAACGTTGAGAAGTGTCTCAATTAAGTTCAATCATGAACGATGAACCAAATATTGACTTTGTTCTACAATCTCTGTCGGAAAGAGCTATTCGTAACTAATTATAAATTATGATATGAATAAGCTCGAATGCATACTCATTTAGTTGCTTAACATGCTTAGGACTGTTATGTTCAATAACAAAGTTAGAAGTGGACAAGCCATTGATTCCTCTAAGGGTATTAAGAGGAAGTCTAAAGGGCCTTTGGGAAAGCACCCAATATGGCTAAGACAGTTTAAGCGAAGGATAATACCAAATCTAATGACCCTTGGTTTCATTATAGAATGAAAAGTCATTGAAGGAATATTGCGTGGCTTACGTCTACTTTACAAGTTTCTTAGGTATTTGATACGAGATGTAGATCTCATATATATACAAATATGGAGAAACTAAATAGAACTAGACCATTGCAAGTAAGAAAAGTTAATCTACACGTTGAAGATGAGAAACTGTTGCTGCATTGCATGTAGAAGCATACTTCTTGCCATTGCCTTTTGGTTTGGTATTGGAATTAGAAAAATGTCACTTTGTATCCACCATAGCTGGAACATTAAAATGAATTTCATGTTTTAACATGAACTATTTTAATATTAAGGACAATTGTTGTTCTTGTTTATCTTGATAAAGATCCTAATTGCTATAGTAAATTACAAAACGACGTTTATATTCTTTAATACTAAGGATTCTATAATGAGTATAAAAATTATAAGGCATAAATGTGATAATCTAATTATTACCGAAATCTGGCATGGCAGACTTTGTCATATAGATGAAATGCAATATTACATAGGAATGTGTATATGGAGTCAATTGATTTTGAATCAGTTGACAAGTGCATATCATGCATATTAGGCACAATGACCAAATCTCCTTTTATTTGAAAGGGAGAAATATCTGTATAAATATTTGCATAATATATAGTGATGTATGGGACCTATGTCAATTAATGTCAGATGAGGTTTCTCTTATGTCATCAATTATCATGTATACTTGATGAAATTCAAGTATGAAGTCCTTGAAAGGTTGAAATGATTCAAGCTAGAAGTAGAGAAACAAATAGGAAAAGATACAATCACATTAAGATCCGATCAAAGTGAGAGTATCTTAAAGATAAAATCTAAATTATCTGAAAGATAATGAGATTCTCTTGTAGTGGACTCCTCCACACACACACGCAGCATAGTGGTGTATCTAAAAAGAGGAATCATTAACTATTAGATATAGTTCGATTAATAACAAGCCATACAAATCTCCAAAAATTATTTTGGGGTCATGCACTGATTGCAGTGTGCAACACACTAAAACATGTCACATCTAAGTTGGTTAACAGAACTCTATACGAGTTATGGAAAGACAATAGTCCCAATTTATCTCATATGAAAGTTTTGGGCCATAACGCTTATTTGAAGTGCTTTAAATCGGATAAGTTTGCGACTAAATCCGATAAATACATATTTGTGGGATATTCAAAGTAGATATTTGAATATAAATTCTACTATCATGAAGAAAGTCTTCATCTCACGACATATCGTCTTCTTAGAGAAAATGTTTACTCTAGGGAAGGACAGTGGGAGCAAAATAGAATATGAAAGAGTTCAAGAGTCCACAAAATATAGTTAGCTAAGTAGATGAATCTGAGTTTGATCCCATATCTGATATGAGACATACTTTTGATCAGGAAGTAGAGACTCCTGAGGACATTATAGCTCTATTTAAATCTAGTAGGATCATTCGATCTTGAAGAAGGTGCGAATCCACGATTACTAATCAGGTATTACTGATCCAGGATAATGAACCTACTAGTTGCACCAAAATAAAGTCAAGTGTTGATTTAAAAGAGACAACAAGAGGCCATAAAACTCGAGATAAACTCGGCGTATATGAACAAGGTTTGGACCTTGGTCATGCCTCCTGATGGAATAAAACCCATAAGTTTTTGTAAATAGTTTATAAGGAAAAAGGTTGATATGAATGGAAATATCCATATATACAAAACAAAGCTAATAGCAAAGGTTAAGTGTTGACCTTGGTGAAACCTTTCTCCTATAGCCTTGTTGAAGTTCATTCGGGTTTTGATTGCAACAGCTGCATACTGTGACTATAGTTTAAGAGAAGTCTCTTGGAGTTGAAATCTTCGATTTGATGAAAAGTCAAAGTGTTTGATTTTATCAAATTTGAAGATGAATTGTGTGTTTACAAGAAGATAGTGGGAGCATTGTCGTATTCCTAATATTATAGAAAATGACATCCCTATGTTTCAATCGTTGTGGTAATGGTTGTTGAAGGATTTATTCATGAACGATATTGGAGAAGCACTTGATCTATAGACGTAGATCTAGAAGATTACTTAACTTATCCCAATTTACATAGATGAAATCTTGAGAAGATTTCATATGGAGAAACTGGTTTACTCTTAAGAGATACGTTGGAAAGGTTCCAAATGTGAAGCAACCGTTGATTCAATAGTAGAAACCTAATACATGATTATTTCAGAAGTAGCAAAGAGTTGCAATGTGGATTATGATGTTCATAATTGAATTTGGATTAGTTCATAATATTGTTGATCACATGCCATTGTATGGTGATAACAATAGAGTTATCTCGCAATTGAAGGAACTGAGGTCTTATCAATGATCTAAACATGTATTGAGGCAGTATAATCTCATCGGAGAGATAATACATAGAGATGACGTGAAGAGAAGAACGAATTCCCACAATTAATTGCAGATCCATTAACAAAGAGTTGTCATAGTATAGACATGATCGTCATGTAGACTCTTATGATATTGGATACATAAGTGATTAGATCTAGTGCAAGTGGGAATTTGTAAGTGTTATGCCCTAGGTCCAATTAACATTGTACATAAATATTCGTAATATATAATTGATGCAGTTTAATGGCAGATCTATTATTTAATAAGACAATTAAATTAAATAATATAATCCATAGATTCAAATTTTCGTAATTTGTTAGTCACAAGGAGTTGTGATTGTAAGATACAAATTACATATGATTGAATTTTAAATCGTCTGTGGTCGTAAGTAATAACAAGATACGGATATCGTTATTACGGATTGACCATCACGTGTGGCATTTCTTACTTGTGAAGTAAGTAGCTGATCTCACAAGGTAAAGTGTGGTGACACTTAAATGAACACGTAGATGTTTTGTTATGGAACAAAACATTGGAGACCCGCCGAGAGATTCCACATGGATAACTATCTGAGTGTCAGTGGTTAATATCTAACGTTCGGTAGTGGGATCGATCATTTTGACTTGAGGTTGTCATAGTACCTTATATGAGGACGGTCATGCTTTGATGGTGTTGGATGTTGCTCTATCAAGGGCCACTAATATGGCATCGTTTGGTATGTCAAGAATCATCTGAAGGTTTTGAATGACCAATAGAGGATCCGTCACTCTTAGATAGTAAGAGATTATGATTTGTGTTTCATTCAATTAAGTCGATAACGAAATCCTTGGCCAAGGTGTACTCATAAGTCGAAAAGGAGTTTTCAACTTATATTAACTTAACAGTGAAGTGAAAGATATGATCGATAATCGAGATTGACATACTTCCATATCTCATAATTGATCGGGTCACATTGACGAAGGGATTATAGTTTCACGGTAAACTAACGAGTTTGGTTTTGTCATACCACGTGATATTTTCCGTCACATGTATTGCCATGACACATTGCTAGATGTCAATCTGAGACGGCGAGTGTGATTGGTGATAAATTAAAAGGGTGTTTTAATTTATCAATTTTGATTAGATCAAAATAATATTTCACGTCGTCAGGCATCGTGATTGAGAACCTGATGGGTCGTCCAAAAAGGGAGAACTGGAAGATTGTGATTTGTCAATTAATTAATTTAACAAGCGTTGGATAAATTAATTAATTGGGTTGCTTATTTATAGGCCTAAATGATTAATTAAATTAATTAATACACGGACCAAATTTAATTAAATGGGTTAATTAAATATTGGATCGGGTCAGGTTAAACCCGTTTGGGCTTATATAAATATGATTAGAGTTTTCAAAATTGGTGTGATTTTTCATTATTCTTGGTAGCACAAGAAAAAATCTAATACTACAATCTTGTTCTCTGTGTGGATCACCGTTGGAGGCTAGACAATTGGACAGCTGTGGGAGACAGATCCAAGTTGCTGGAACAAAGATAAGAAAATGGATTTTGCAGATCGTGAAGAGGTATCACTTTTATCACAATTTCTATCTAAACACAAAGATGAATCCTGGCGAAAATCAAAATATGTTTTAATTTTCAGCTGTACATGTTAAGTAGATTCCCAACATATTTAACAAAAAAGATATGTATATATTGTGGAACTTAACTATATGCTTAATGTGTATATGTTGTGGAACATAAATATATGACTTCATTCTGTAGCACATTTGGCATTTTTGTCGATAAATTAGTAGGTCTGTTAGCGTAATCATGATCGCCACATCTATTTTTTTGCCTTATATCCTCCACCAGACATTCGTACTTGGATTCCACATACCTTTCGAGTAGCTAAATCTCCAACTTTATTTTATTTTGTCCCACCATTATTTGGTTCTATTTATCTTGAATGCCTAGAACATGGTAGTGTAGTTCCTCCAAAGTCTTAAAGATGTTAAGCTGTACGTAAGATCGATAAGACAGGGGATTATGTTTCCAAAATATATAAAGACACTGTGTAAAGAAAACTTTGGAATTAAAGTCGATATATTATAATCATCTTCTGTTTTATTATTCCTTTTAACAAATTGAATAGCGTTAATTGTTAACCCGTTGATCATATGATGTGTGGGGATGGTGCATTTGGGTCAAGATATGAAATAACCCTTTGATGTAGTAGATTAGACTTTCTCTTTTTGATTATGAACACAGGCCTTGACAACCTCTGGGACAAGGCGGCTAATGACAATGGGTTTAAAATTACATTTCCTGATGGATAACCCAGCAAAATATCCTGTCTGCATCTCCGCTTCGCTAGGATGGGTAGCAAGAACTTCGACCTAGAAATGTAAGAAAGAACAATCCACAAAAAATAACAAAAACAAAAAACTTCGATAAAAGTCAAAATAATTATGGGTCAAATAATGATGAAAATGTCTTAAGTGTGCATATTACTCTTTATTCATACCTCATCGAGATCATACAGTATCTTGTCCAGATTTGGAACAGAAACACGATAATCATCCGTTGATCGGTTTAAAATTCAGGGTAAAATGCGAGAAAACCTGGTACGCACTTCACTGGATAACAATGGGATCGACTCATATATCCATAACTAGAATGCGAGTGGGAATCTATATAGTCTATATGAAATTATAAACTTCGAATGACACAAGTTTTGTTAGGGCTCTTCGAGAGGAATCTTCATGTGGAAGTGTGTGTTTTGGTACAGCTCCTTAAATGTGGTCACGTACGTAGAGTCCACGATTCACATTAATGCTTCGCTTATGATGGTGGGCTATGGGGTAGTGTATAGGAAGGATGTTAAAAGGTGCAATATCCCCGACTTCACAACGTCCTTGTCTAGCGTGTTCTGGGGATGGTTTAGAAAAATCTATTCAAAATCCTTCCTGTACACTCTCTTCATGTCGCTGAAATAAAATCATTTTCAATCTGCATTCACCAATTTTAAACATAGTTGTGTTGTCTTCTCCAATTCATTCAAACATACTTGAGTTGTGTATAGGAAGGATGTTAAAATGTAAAATATACCCGCATTCACACCGTCCTTGTCTAGCGTGTTCTGGGGATGGTTTAGAAAAATCTATTCAAAATTCTTCCTGTACACTCTCTTCATGTCGCTGAAGTAAATCCTTTTCAGTCTGCATTCACCAATTTTAAACATACTTGTGTTGTGTTCTCCAATGCATTTCAACCCGGTCACCATATAGAATTCTTGAATTGAAAATCTAAGGAGATTTCCAGCAACATTGAACCACATGTCATTATCGTTGGACTACTTCACTTCCATCAAAAGCATTTTATGTATTGTTTGGTGTTGAATCCAAATATAATTCATCCAGAGGAAGTGTCCAAAACATCTTCTCGAAAAAATTTGCTTCCGTTTTTTAGTTAGATTGTCTTTTAGATCTGAAATTACGTCATCTTTGAAGAAGACATTGAGGCTGGCACCTGCTCTATTCCCTACTTCTACGAAGTATACAGTATCTTGTATGATTAAGAAAAAATAAAAGATGATGTAAGTTTCTTCGGAACTGTAAATGTTAAAGAATAATGTCTGCATGTAACAAAAATATACATTTGATGTTTATGTGAAAAAACAAAAAAGAAAAATGCACTACACGTTCTCGTTCTGTTTCATGATATGCAGAACGTATTCAAACAAAAACAACGAATATAGATTGGAAATATGTCAAAAGCATGAAAATCTTTCTTGAACCTATTAAAGGATTGGCACAAGTTTATGTAAAAAGTGTATACACAAAAGTTAAGTCACAAAAGAGGAATTGCGAACATCATATTAAGTTTGTATTATCAAATGCTTAAAACTCTAAAAAAAACTAGCATAATTACGTGGGTCAAAGAAGTAGCATGTTGTACAAAATTTAACAAAGTTCAAACAAAATTTTTGAAGCTGTCATAAAATTGAATATAATTGCCTATTTTACACCTGCGTAATCACATTCATTCAAGTAAAAAACATGATGGAACAAACGAAGCTTAAACAAAATATGGCGTTCATCATAAAATAGAACATAATGGCCCATTTTACACCTATCTATTCCAATCATCTTAGCTAAAAAATGATGGACCTATGATGATGCATCATACAACATGTATATTAGATTTTACATTCCGCATAACTTCAAAATATTTGGCATACCTTCAACAACTTAATATATTGCATCGTGTGCAATGGAAAAAGAACAAAATGGAACCAAGCAATGTTCAACTACCCCAAGAACAAGTATATGTGATTTGTGTTGAGAAAGCATTGACTTTTGCTTTTTGTTTGTTAAATCTAGAACATCATCTTTGATTGGCATCTTACCCTTATACTCCAATTTGTTCTTTATATCCATGCATTTAGAACTGGTGTCTACAACTCTTGCACCTGATGGACAGGTGTCGTCATCTTTTGATTGTGAGGATATATTAATTGAATGGGTAATGCAACAAGAGTATTAAAGATGAAAGAATATTTCAAATTATTGATTCTAAACCTGAAAATGAATACAAGTGGTCTATAAATAGCTATATGGCGGCTGTATTACAGCTGTACTTGTAACTAATTTTAAGTCTATACAATTGGCACCAAAATGCAATGCTGAACACATGAACTACTGTTCTCTAATATTCCCCCTCAAGATGGACTATGTAGATTAAGAATAGCCATCTTGGACAAGAGAGGAAAGAGAAGAGATGAAGGCAACGACTTAGTAAACATGTCAGCCAGTTGACGTTGAGAGCGAATTGGTAGAAGCTTAATGAAACCTTTGTTGACTTTATCCCGAATGAAGTAGCAGTCGATCTCTATATGCTTTGTTCTTTTGTGAAAAATTGGATTGTTGGCAATGTGAATGGCAGCTTGATTATAACAATAAATTAATGCTGGAATAGAAGCTGTGATTTGCAAATCAAGAAGGAGTTGTTGAATCCAAATGATCTCACATGCTGATGAGGCCAAAGCTCGATATTTAGCCTCCGTCGAAGATCTAGACATGGTGGTTTGCTTCTTAGACTTTCAAGAGATTAGAGAGTTTCCAAGAAATATGCAAAAGCTAGTGACTGATTTTCTTGAGTCAGGACATGACCCCAATCTGCATCAGCAAAAGCTCGAATCTGGAACCAGGAAAGTGTATCAAACATCAATCCCTGATCAGGAGCAGATTTGATATATCATAAGAGATGATGGACAGCATCTCAGTGGGGTTGTTGAGGCTGTCAGAAAAAACTGACTTAATTTGTGGATAGCAAATATAATTTCTGTGCAAGAGATGGTCAAGTATAGTAGCCTGCCAACAAGTCGATGATAAAGGGATGCATCAGCAAGTGGCTCTCCTTCAAAGGAACTGAGCTTTAATTTAGGATCCATTGGCAATGATGCTGGTTTACAACCCAAAAAACCAGTATCTTCAAGGAGTTGTATAGTGCCTTTGAGAAAGGAAAATACCCCTTTGTGATCTTGCTATCTCCAATCCAAGAAAGTACTTCAACTTACCAAGATCCTTTAATTTAAATTCGCTATGCAAAAAGACTTTTAAGGAATCAATTACCTTAGTATCTGATTTGGTGATGACTATGTCATCGACATAAACTAACAAGGCAATGAAAAAAGTAATTGGCCCCTTTGTAAACAAAGAGTAGTCTGATTTAGACTGCTGAAAGCCATGCAATAAAATAGTTTGAGAAAATTTGGAAAACCATTGCCTAGATGCTTATTTTAGGCCATAAATCGATTTATGAAGTCTGCACACCAGTTTCTCCCCCTAAGGACCAACTAAGGTTTGCTTTAGGTGGCCTAGAGGCAAATCCATGTAAATTTCCTCAAACAAATCACCGTGAAGAAATGCATTGTTGACATCCAACTACACAAGATGCCACTTTTTAAAAGCAGCAACAACAAGAAGGGTCTTGACAATGACCAATTTTCCAACTGGAGAGAAGGTTCAATGAAGTCTAAACCTTCCTGTTGTGTATACCCTTTCACAACCAACCGGTTTTATACTGGTCTATACTCCCATCTGAGTTGAACTTGATCTTATAAACCCATCGAGACCCTATGGAATGCATGTCCTTAGGTGAAGTAGTAATTGACCAAGTATGATTTGCTTCCATGGCTGCCAATTCATCAGCCATGGCATTCCTCCATTGTTCACACTTCATTGCCTGGTGATAAAATTGGGGTTCAAATGTGGAAGATATATTGAAGAGAAGGGAGTTATGTGAGGGAGAGAATGTTTTGTGATAAGTATTTGCATAAAGGATATAATGGAGTGTTGGGAAGAGGGGAAGCTTTGGTCAGAAGGTTGCAATGAAAATCACGAATGTAAGAGGGGGCCCTGCGTGTTCTCATACCATTTCTAGTAAGAGATGAAAGGGATTGATCTAAGCTGTGAATGGTGCTAGAGTCATTGACCAGAGAGATATCACCAGAATTATTGGCAGTAGGAGGACTTGTGGAGGAATGTTCCAAAGGCAATTCTTGAAGCATATTTGGAAATATGATATGTGGGAAAGGATCAATGAGGTCAGTGGAGGATGGAATTGATTGAAATGGGAAGATATGCTCATGGAAGACAACATCCCTGGAAATGAAAAACGTTTTGGAAACAATGTCATGGAGTTTGTAACCTTTAATAGCTGGGGGACAACCAACAAAAATGCATGCTTTAGCTCTTGGATAGAATTTTGTTCTATGAGAGGATAGAGTGGAGGCAAAATAAAGGCTGCCAAAGGTCCTAAGATGATGATAGTTCACAGGAGAATTGTATAGGCAAACAAATGGAGTCTTATTTTGTAAAATTGGTGATGGAGTTCGATTGATTAGAAAAGTGGCAGAAAGGATGCATTCTCCCCAAAATTGAATAGGGACTCTAGATTGAAAAAATAATGCACGAGCGATATTGATGAGGTGTTGATGTTTCCTTTCAACCACAGAATTCTGTTCTAGCCTTTCCACACATGAATGTTGATGAATTACACCCTTGGAATTGAATAAATCTGTAAAATTGAGCTCCTTAGCATTATCAGATCTAAAGCACCTTATTACTTTGTTAAATTGAGTCTCTAAAAGGGAGAAGAATCTGGGAATGATAAAGGCAACATCAGATTTTTGCTTCATCAAATACACCCAAGTAAATCTTGTGCAGTCATCAACCAACGTTAAAAAGTACTTGTAACCAGCATGTGTAGGAACATTTTAGGGTCCCCAAATATCGCAATGAATGAGATTAAAAGCAACAGGAGATAAATGATTATTAGAAACAAATGAAAGTCTTCGTTGCTTAGCCCAAGGACATACAAGGCAAGGAACAGAAAGGTCTTTCTTATTCACATCAAATTTCAACAAATTTCTCAACATGTCTAACTTCTTAAAAGACAAATGTCCTAGTCTATGATGCCAAACATGGCTAGGTATATTATTTGCTGACAAATTAATAGAATTACAGTAACTTTCAAAGCTAATAGTATTATTTTTCATCGAGTTAACGCAACTAGCATCAATGATGTATGGATCTTCAGCCCTTTTACCTTTGCCAATCATCTTCATTGTTGGCAAAACCTGAATAACACACATATCAGTAAGAAACCTGATACTTAATGAAGACTTTCTTGTTAAAGAGCTCACTGATATAAGGTTGAATTTGAATTGAGGCACAAACAACACATCATCAAGGATCGAATCGGATGATAATCTAACACTGTCAATGAATTGAACGAGTACTTTGTCATGATTAGGTAGGGTAACAAACATATTCTGGACAGGTCTCAATGTACTAAAGGCCGATTGGTTTGAGCAAATGTCGCTTGTTGCTCTAAAATCAATCACCCAAACTGTGGGTGAATTAATTAATGGATTGGAGGAAGTAGAAAAACGTGTACCTGATACTTGATTAGAACCAACTTCCTGTTGTGATTCAACCTTTGCAGTAGTGAGATGATTGTTCAACATAGTCATCAGATGCTAGTATTGAGTAGGATTCAAGGTGTTCATAAAATCCTCAACTTCACTTTATGTTTGACTTGATTCAAGACCCGAATCAAGTACAGCACAGTTGACTTGATTACTGGTTCTCGGTTGGTTGTTTGATCCTCCAATCCTTTGCTTAGGCTTGTATCCCAGAGGAAAACCATATAGTTTATAGCATTTATTAATGGCATGACCTATGTATACACAATATGTGCATACTGGTCTTTCTTTCTTCTAAGATTTGCTAGATCCTGCATTTAGCTTCCTAGCTTCATCTTTAGCATGGAAAGCCATCGAATCATTAACACCAGAAGTGTCTACTGTCATGTTTACTTTCCTTTGGTTCTCCCCTTGTACCACCAGAGCAAATACTTTGTTAATTGGAAGAATTGGATCCATTAAAAGCAACTGACCTCTTGTTTAGGTGAATGACTCAAGTAATCCCATCAAAAATGGCATGACGTACTCCATCTGGTAATGTTCTGCAAGCTTTTTATTTCCTCCACATACTCATTTGCCATATGAAGATATGGGCCTATAGTTACTAAGTTCCTCCCAAACCGTTTTCAGCTTGGTGAAATAAGTACTTACAGAGGATTGACCTTGGGTTAAATTCATCAATTCACATCTCAACTGAAAAATTCATGAAGCATTCTTTTGCTAGTATCTCTCCTTCAAATCAATCCAGATATCATGAGCCGATTCAGAGTATATCACACTTGCTGATATCTCCTTTGACACCGAATTGAGAATCCATTAAATCACCATGTTGTTGTTGCGAGTCCAAGCATTGAATAGATCATCGAAATTTTTTGGAGGCACAATAGATCCATCGATAAATCCCAATTTGTTCTTCACGGACAATGCAATCACCATGACACGACTCCAGGAAGCATAATTGTCTTCTATTAGAGGCTGTGAAACAAGCACCAAATCAGGGCTATTTGAATGGTGTAGGAAGTATGGATTTGGTCTATCATCAGCTGCGGAACAATTTGAACAATTTGACTTGTGTTACCATTGTCGATCAGTAATGGCGATCAGAAATAGCAATCGAAAATGGCGGGAATGAAGCAAAAGGTTTTGCTCTGATACCATATTGAAGATGAAAGAATATTTCATATTATTGATTCTAAAGCTGAAAATGAATACAAATGGTCTATAAATAGTTGTATGGCGGCTGTATTACAGCTGTGCTTGTAACTAATTTTAAGTCTATACAATTGGCGCCAAAATGCAATGTTGAACACGTGAACTACTGTTCTCTAATAAAGAGTGTTGGAGAGTTCATTTTTTGGTATGATATTCTCACCTGACTTAGATGAAGCATCTAATTTCTGGGTCTTGATGGAATCCAATAACAATCGACGTTTCGGTGCAATTATGACTCGAATCTCCTCAACATTTTGCATTACCCATACGGAGCCTAGTGAAGGTTTAATTTTTTCAACCGCCATGAAGGAACCTTCATAAAATTCCATGGCGGTATTATAGAAAGTTGGTTGAGGTTTTATGCATCAAGCTATGGTTTTATAACCTTGATATGTACTAATCAACAAGAACTCTAGATCAGCTGGTTGTATGAGTGATATGGTGTGGAATATGCTCTATGGCAGATCTATAGAAGATCGAAGTAGGGATTTGGCAACTAGAATTTCTTGCTAGTGATTTGGGAGAGATGAAGTTTTGGGGATTTTGGAAGTGGATTATGAAAGGATGCTAATGTAGGGATTTAGTTCATTGATTGAGCGTAATATGGGCATGTTTATTGTGTACGAATTTAAGTGCGTGTTTGCTAGAGAAATCTTTGCCATGTGATGAATTGTTTAATATTTGGATACTTTCTCACATTCCATCTTACTGTATAAAAAATAGTATATATGGTTAATAAAATGTTGAATAATAAATCATAAATATTTATTGAAAAGTAGATGTGTAGCATAATTTCCACTTTAATTAATTAGATTAATTAAAAATTGGATCAGATTAAGACGAAGCCCACTTGGACTTATATTAATAAGCCATTAAGGTTTAAGAAATAAATATTAATATTCTTGCTAGCACAAGATAAAAGAAAATAAAATTCTCTCATTCTTGTTCCCTGTGTAGATTTTCTTTGAAGGCTGAACAATTGAATAGCCATGAATTACAGATCATGATTGTTTGTAATCCAAGATCAACAAAGGAGTTCGCAAAATTTATCAAAAGTATTATTCTAAACATAGTCTCTATCTAAATACGAAGTGGATCCGTGTTGGAGATTGGAAAATAATTTATTTCCATGTGTACATAATTAAGTAAATTCCCAACACACACAAGAATTTGCAAACAGAATAACAAATTTGTAGGACATGAATAGCCAATCCATCTTGTTCAGAAGTTGGTAAAATTTCCTCATTTCCACATGAATTGGTATACTTCAATCCATGAAAAATTTACATAACTAATCGTAAATAATATGCTTAGTTGTATAGGGATAATTGTGCATTATTGTACATGCCTTTTCATTTTTTAAATAATAACATTACAGCAATTTTCAAAGAGATTTAGCATATTAAGTGATTAAAACATAAAACACCATTAAGCATTCAAGTAAGACTAACAAGATGCATCACATTAGTGACGCATTTAACTTTTCGACAAAGGTTGATTGCTAAAAGGTCACCATTATATATAAATAGATATAATGGTTAGGGTAATGACAAATATTGCCAATTTCCAAGTGCCATATGGAAAAATGGTTGTTTCGCAATATGTGATATTGAGGACCCTTGCCTGCAATTTCATTACAGGGCCTGTTTGTAATTATAAATGAAAGGCTTTCTCTGCAATTTGAGTATTTAGAGAGGTGTGTGTATAATTCTAAAATGGGTAAAAATATAAATTGCCAAAAAGTATTTTGATGTCAAAATTGAAAAGGGTTTTCAACTAGATTTTGAAAGATCTGATCTTAAATTCAATTTGAACCAGACTTTCTTATTTTGACCCAATTAAAATTTCAGTTAAAATTGACAACTTTTTATATTATCATTAAAAATTGCTTTTAACTTAAATACTAAACTTTGACCCTAATTTAAATTTTATTTTATTTAGGAGATTTATCCAAATTTAAAATGTTAATTCATTCATAATTAGACCTAAACTCTAATTTGATGTTTAATTAAATTTTGATTTTAATAAATTATCTCAACCTAATATATTCTTGAAATTAGAGTTGGCTTCTAGTTTGACATTTAATAAAAATTTGATTTTAAGTAAATTGGCTATCCATAAAAAAAATTCTTGGATTTAGAGTTGGATTCTAATTTGGAATTTAATTAAAATCTAAGGTTAATTAAATAAGTTCACCCTAATATATTGAAATTAGAGTTGACTGTAAATGATATTTAATTTAATTTTGATTACATGTGCCTTGCAATTGTGGAATTAGAGTTAGACTTTAATTCGATATTTAATTAAAATTTGATTTTAATTAAATAAGTCCGCTAATTAAATTAATTGGTTAATTTTATTAATTAATAATTTAAATTGTTCAAAACCTTAATTGCTAGACACTTGAAATATATATGCATATAATATTCGATATTATATAGGATAACATTATATAATGAATATTTTATTAGTGGATGATTATGGACTCGATCATGTGGATGTATTGAATGATTAGTTTTATTATTGTTGTTTTATGGGTATGCGAGCTCTTATTTATTTTGGAGTTCTTGTCCAATTATTTAGGCCGACGTGCCAAATAGTATAGGATATTGGTTACAGTTGGACTAATTGAAGAAACAAGAAGATGGTGAGAAATAGAGATAGAGCATTGTACGAGTCAATGCAATACCCCCTCAAAATTTGACCAACTAGACTGTTTTCACTACTCAGGAAGACTAGATAGTAAAAGTCTATAATCATCCACACTATTATATATATGTTTATTTGCATCCTAAATGTATAATAAAATATATATAATTATTATGATGAGACCTTTGCATAATACATCTCTCACTAAAATATTGAGTCAATTTATTATTAGCCTTCCGTCATTATATTGAAAAATGAGAATTCTAAATTGTCTTAGCTTGTTGAGTACAGTCGGTTCTATTTGGATTATGTTTGACACTATGAAATATTAAATATTTCTGAATGATGGGTTCGACTTAACTAAAATTTATCTTTTGTGGAGTACACTGAAAGAGATCAATTCTAGAGGTATGTTAAGCTAACACATAGGATGTGTAAAGACAAATAGTTGTCAG
Organism: Olea europaea var. sylvestris; assembly: GCF_002742605.1. Taxonomy (NCBI): domain Eukaryota; kingdom Viridiplantae; phylum Streptophyta; class Magnoliopsida; order Lamiales; family Oleaceae; genus Olea; species Olea europaea. The sequence continues at coordinate 8,337,539 of NC_036244.1, read as the reverse complement.
TTTAATGATCTGAGAGTTATATGGAGATACAATTGATAAAGTATCTACCCAAATATTTTATTAAAATTTGTTGAGTATACTCAAGTTCTTTATATAACAAATGGGATCTCAGCCCATAAATTTATGCGAGGATCATAAATTTGAGTTAAATAGTGGGAGCACGATTAAATTTATAAAAGACCACGTTAAGTTAATTGATGCATTTTATATATTATTCTTTTATTTTTTGTCATTTATATTTATTGAATCATAAATAACCATATGTAATCGAGAGGCATGCTAGATGCCAACAACTAAACCAAATTTTCTTACTTTGCACCGCAATTTGAGAATTGTTCACCTGCATGAGAAAATTGGTTATGTCCCTGAGTAGTCCATTCCAGAGAACTCTGCTAATAACTCGACTAAGGAATAGGTGATTGCTAAAATAACATAGAGATGATGATAGTACCGCAACATGTGTAATGCTTGCATTATGTCACTTGAGTTACAAAAGCAACATAAGGGTACAGATGATAACACATGATTTTTCATCTCAAAGCGCTGTATGATGAATAATCGATTGTGGAAGGATATGAGACTTCTAAGCAACTACATTGATGTAAACTGACGGTGTGATCTTCAGCCGGTGCTCAGGTACTAAAGATGATTAGCATTGAGAAGTTATCTCAATTGAGTTCAATCATGATCTGTGAAATAAGTATTAACTTAGTTCTGCGATCTGTGCCAAAGAGTTATTCATAGCTAATTATGAATTTTAATATGAATAAACTCCAGTGCACACTCATTGAGCTGCTGAACATGCTTAAGACTGTTAAGCCCAATATCAAAGTTAGTAGTGGGCAAGTCATTGATTCCTCTAAGGGTAATAAGATGAAGTCTAAATGAGTTTTGGGAAAGCATCTAAGATGGCTAAGACAATCTAAGTAAATAAGGACATTATCAAGTCCGATGACCTTGATATCATTATAGGATAAAAGGTCATCGAAAGAAAAGCTGCAAGGCTTGTCTCTTGGGTATTAGATACCAAATATGGATCACATATTTGTACAAATATGTAGAGATTAAAAGGACATAGACCACTGTGAAATTGAGAAGTTGACCTGGACATTGAAAATGAGCAAAGATTGCTATATTGCTGGCAGGATCATACTTTTTGTCATTGCCTTTAAGTTTAATATTAGAATTAGAAAAATGTTACTTGTTCTTACCATTACCAAGAACATTATTTCAATTTCATGTTTTGACATAAATGTAAACGTTAAGTTCTTGATAAGATCTTAATGGTTATGGTTACTTATGAAATGGCATTTATATTCTAAATACTGAGTATTCTATAATGAGTATAGAAACCAAATGCGTAAAAATGATAATCTGAATAACACGTATCTGGCATTGTAACTTGGTAACATAAATGAAAATGTAATTCCAAAATTACAAAGAGATGTATACATGGGGTCAACTAATTTTTGAATCATTTGACAAATGTGAGCTATGCCTATTAGGTAAGATAACCACATCCCCCTTTTACTTGAAAAGGAGAAAGAGCTGCATAAGTACTGGGCCTGATATATAATAATGTATGTGGACCCATGTCAGTTGCTACTAGATAAGGTTTTTCTTATCTCATCACATATACTGACGACTATTTCAAGAAATGATCGTGTATACTTGAAGAGATTCTAGCATGAAGCTCTTAAAAAGTTCAAGGGATTCAAACTAGAAATAGATAAACAATTAAGGAAATATATTCTCACACTAAGATCTGATCAAGGAAAAGAATATCTTAAAGGTGAATTTTTACATTATCTAAAAGGGAATGAGATTCTCTGGTAGCGGACTCTACCATCTATATCACAACATAATGGTATAATGAAAATAGGAATCTACACTATTAGATATAGTGCGATTAATAATGTGCCATGCGAACCTCTTAAAATCGGTTTAGCGTCATGCACTAATTGTTGCATGCTACACATCAAATCGTGTCCCATCTAAATCGATTAACAAAACTCCATACAAGTTATGGAAAAGAAAAATGCACAACATATCTCATATTAACATTTGGGATCGTGACACTTATGTGAAATGCATTGAATTGGATAAGTTTGACTCTAAATTCGATAAATACATATTTGTGTGATATCTAAAAAGTATATTTGGATATCAATTCTATAATTCCATTGAGAAAAAGGTGTTTGTCTCAAGACATGTCATATTCCTAGAAAAAAATATTGTATTTTAGAAGAGGGCGGTGGGAGCATAACATATCTTGAAGAAGTTCAAGAATTTACATATGTAGTTGACCGAGTAGATGAACCTGAATTTGATCATACATCTGCTGAGGGACATACTCTTAATTAGGAAGTAGAGGCTCCTAAGGACACGTCTACTCCATGTAAATCTTTTAGGATTATTTAACCTCCTAGAAGGTACAAATCCATGATTACAAATCCATGAGAAGCAAAGTAAAATGTTGACTCAAATAGCTGGCAGAAGGTCATGAAATTCTATATGAACTTAATGTGTCTAATTAAGGTTTGGACATTAGTCTACCAGCCTGATGGAATAAAATCCATAAGTTGTAAATGAGTTTACAAGAAAAAGATTGACGTGGATGGAAACATCAATACATGCAAAGTAAGGCTAGTAGCAAAAGGTTATAAACAAAGATAATGAGTTAGCTTTGATGAACCATTATTACCTGTAACCATGCTAAGATCCACTTGGATATTGCTTGCAATATCTGTATTTCATCACTATGAGATATGGCAAATTGATGTCAAAACAACATTCCTTAATGAGAACTCGTAAGACAAAGTGTAACGCAACAATACCCAAAAGATTTCGATCCACATATGCTTACAAGGTATGTAAGTTTGATCAATTCATATACGGATTGAAGGAAGTCTCTTGGAGCTGAAATTTTCGATCTAATTAAAAAGTTAAAATGTTTGTTTTATCAAAAAATGAAGAAGATCCGTGTGTTCACAAGATAATAGTGGAAGCATTGTCTTATTTATGATATTATATGTAGATAGCATATTAACAGAGACGACGTCTCTATGTTTCAATTGTTGAAATTATGGTTGTCAAATAAGTTCTCCATAAAAGATATAGAAGAAGCAACTTGACGGTTACTTAACTCAATCTGATCTACATAGATAAAATCTTGAGAAAATTTTATATGGAGAAAATGAACTAAGAGTTCATAGATACACTGATGCAAATTTATAGTCAGACTAGAATGATAGTAAATCTCAATCAGGATATTGGTTTACTCTTAAATAGTATGTTAAAAAGGTTCCAAACAGGAAAAAATCGTTGATTCAATAGAAAAAGCTTTATAGGTCATTGCTTTAGAAATAACAAAAGTTGTGATCTAAATTAGGAAGTTCATCAATGAACTTGGAATAGTTCTTAAGATTGTTTAACACATGCATCTGCATTATAAAACCATCCTGCAACTGAAGAAACTAAGTTATCATCAATGATCAAAACATAAGTTAAGGCGGTATCATCTCATTGGAAAAATAATACAAAGAAATTATATAAATAAAGAACAAATACCGGCAACTGATAATATTGCAGATCCACTGACAAAAAATTGTCGCGTCAGTAACATGATTTCATGTAGACTCTTATGATATTAGATAAAAAAGTAATTGGATCTAATGCAAGTGGGAGTTTGTAAATGTTATGTCCTACGGCCAATTAACTTTGGATACAAACACTTTTAATACATAATTGATATAATTTCATGACAATTCAAAATTTACTAATTTGCTGATAAAAAATAATTGTGATTGTGATTGTGATTGTGATTGTTGGAAATTTACTTAATCATACATAGCAAAAAATAAACAAAATTTCAATTCCTATCAACCATCTATTTTGTGTTTTGATAGAAAATTTGATATAAATTATACCTTTGTTCAATTTTACAAACTCCTTTGCTTTTTTTGAATTCGAATAATCATGATTTGCAATCCATAGCTATTTAATTATC
>NC_036244.1:8323002-8327586 GCF_002742605.1 Olea europaea var. sylvestris | reverse complement strand
TTTTTTGTCATTTATATTTATTGAATCATAAATAACCATATGTAATTGAGAGGCATGCTAAATGCCAACAACCAAACAAAATTTCTTGATTTGCACTGCAATTTGAAAATTGTTATCAGGCATGAGAAAATTGGTTATGTCCTTGAGTAGTCTCTTCCTGAAACATCTGCTAATAACTCGACTAAGGAAGAGGTGATTGCTAAAATAACACAGAGATGATTATAGTACCTCAACATGTGTAATGCTTGCATTATGTCACTTGAGTTATAAAAGCAACATGAGCTTATAGATGATAACACATAATTTTTCATCTCAAAGAGTTGTATGATGAATAATCGATTGTGGAAGGATATGAGACTTTTAAGCAACTACACTGACGCAAATTGTTAGCGTGATCTTCAATCAGTGCTCAAGTACTAAAGATTATTAGCATTGAGAAGTTTCTCGATTGAGTTCAATCATGATCTGTGAAATAAGTATTAACTTAGTTCTGCGATCTGTGCCAAAGAGTTATTCATAGCTAATTATGAATTTTAATATGAATAAACTCCAGTGCACACTCATTGAGCTGCTGAACATGCTTAAGACTGTTAAGCCCAATATCAAAGTTAGTAGTGGGCAAGTCATTGATTCCTCTAAGGGTAATAAGATGAAGTCTAAATGAGTTTTGGGAAAGCATCTAAGATGGCTAAGACAATCTAAGTAAATAAGGACATTATCAAGTCCGATGACCTTGATATCATTATAGGATAAAAGGTCATCGAAAGAAAAGCTGCAAGGCTTGTCTCTTGGGTATTAGATACCAAATATGGATCACATATTTGTACAAATATGTAGAGATTAAAAGGACATAGACCACTGTGAAATTGAGAAGTTGACCTGGACATTGAAAATGAGCAAAGATTGCTATATTGCTGGCAGGATCATACTTTTTGTCATTGCCTTTAAGTTTAATATTAGAATTAGAAAAATGTTACTTGTTCTTACCATTACCAAGAACATTATTTCAATTTCATGTTTTGACATAAATGTAAACGTTAAGTTCTTGATAAGATCTTAATGGTTATGGTTACTTATGAAATGGCATTTATATTCTAAATACTGAGTATTCTATAATGAGTATAGAAACCAAATGCGTAAAAATGATAATCTGAATAACACGTATCTGGCATTGTAACTTGGTAACATAAATGAAAATGTAATTCCAAAATTACAAAGAGATGTATACATGGGGTCAACTAATTTTTGAATCATTTGACAAATGTGAGCTATGCCTATTAGGTAAAATAACCACATCCCCCTTTTACTTGAAAAGGAGGAAGAGCTGCATAATTACTTGGCCTGATATATAATAATGTATGTGGACCCATGTCAATTGCTACTAGATAAGGTTTTTCTTATCTCATCACATATACTGACGACTATTTGAAGAAATGATCGTGTATACTTGAAGAGATTCTAGCATGAAGCTCTTAAAAAGTTCAAGGGATTCAAACTAGAAATAGATAGACAATTAAGGAAATATATTCTCACACTAAGATCTGATCAAAGAAAAGAATATCTTAAAGGTGAATTTTTACATTATCTAAAAGGGAATGAGATTTTCTGGTAGCGGACTCTACCATCTATATCACAACATAATGGTATAATGAAAATAGGAATCTACACTATTAGATATAGTGCGATTAATAATGTGCCATGCAAACCTCTTAAAATCGGTTTAGCGTCATGCACTAATTGTTGCATGCTACACACCAAATCGTGTCCCATCTAAATCGATTAACAAAACTCCATACAAGTTATGGAAAAGAAAAATGCGCAACATATCTCATATTAACATTTGGGATCGTGACACTTATGTGAAATGCATTGAATTGGATAAGTTTGACTCTAAATTCGATAAATACATATTTGTGTGATATCTAAAAAGTATATTTGGATATCAATTCTATAATTCCATTGAGAAGAGGGTGTTTGTCTCAAGACATGTCATATTCCTAGAAAAAATATTGTATTTTAGAAGAGGACGGTGGGAGCATAACATATCTTGAAGAAGTTCAAGAATTTACATATATAGTTGACCGAGTAGATAAACCTGAATTTGATCATACATCTGCTGAGGGACATACTTTTAATTAGGAAGTAGAGACTTCTAAGGACACGTCTACTCCATGTAAATCTTTTAGGATTATTTAACCTCCTAGAAGGCACAAATCCATGATTACTAATCGAGGATGATGAACGTCCTAATTATGAGAAGCAAAGTAAAATGTTGACTCAAATAGATGGCAGAAGGTCATGAAATTCTATATGAACTTAATGTGTCTAATTAAGGTTTGGACATTAGTCTACCCGCCTGATGGAATAAAATCCATAAGTTGTAAATGAGTTTACAAGAAAAAGATTGACGTGGATGGAAACATCAATACATGCAAAGTAAGGCTAGTAGCAAAAGGTTATAAACAAAGATAATGAGTTAGCTTTGATGAACCATTATTACCTGTAACCATGCTAAGATCCATTTGGATATTGCTTGCAATATCTGTAAATCATCACTATGAGATATGGCAAATTGATGTCAAAACAACATTCCTTAATGAGAACTCGTAAGACGAAGTGTAATGCAACAATACCCAAAAGATTTCGATCCACATATGCTTACAAGGTATGTAAGTTTGATCAATTCATATACGGATTGAAGGAAGTCTCTTGGAGCTGAAATTTTCGATCTAATTAAAAAGTTAAAATGTTTGTTTTATCAAAAAATGAAGAAGATCCGTGTGTTCACAAGATAATAGTGGAAGCATTGTCTTATTTATGATATTATATGTAGATAGCATATTAACAGAGACGACGTCTCTATGTTTCAATTGTTGAAATTATGGTTGTCAAATAAGTTCTCCATAAAAGATATAGAAGAAGCAACTTGACGGTTACTTAACTCAATCTAATCTACATAGATAAAATCTTGAGAAAATTTTATATGGAGAAAATGAACTAAGAGTTCATATATACACTGATGCAAATTTATAGTCAGACTAGAATGATAGCAAATCTTAATCAGGATATTGGTTTACTCTTAAATAGTATGTTAAAAAGGTTCCAAACAGGAAAAAATCGTTGATTCAATAGAAAAAGCCTTATAGGTCATTGCTTTAGAAATAACAAAAGTTGTGATCTAAATTAGGAAGTTCATCAATGAACTTGGAATAGTTCTTAAGATTGTTTAACACATGCATCTGCATTATAAAACCATCCTGCAACTGAAGAAACTAAGTTATCATCAATGATCAAAACATAAGTTAAGGCGGTATCATCTCATTGGAAAAATAATACAAAGAAATTATATAAATAAAGAACAAATACCGGCAACTGATAATATTGCAGATCCACTGACAAAAAATTGTCGCGTCAGTAACATGATTTCATGTAGACTCTTATGATATTAGATAAAAAAGTAATTGGATCTAATGCAAGTGGGAGTTTGTAAATGTTATGTCCTACGGCCAATCAACTTTGGATACAAACACTTTTAATACATAATTGATATAATTTCATGACAATTCAAAATTTACTAATTTGCTGATAAAAAATAATTGTGATTGTGATTGTGATTGTGATTGTTGGAAATTTACTTAATCATACATAGCAAAAAATAAACAAAATTTCAATTCCTATCAACCATCTATTTTGTGTTTTGATAGAAAATTTGATATAAATTATACCTTTGTTCAATTTTACAAACTCCTTTGCTTTTTTTGAATTCGAATAATCATGATTTGCAATCCATAGCTATTTAATTATCCAGCTTCCATTGAAAATCTGCAAGGGAACAAGATTGAGAGAAGCAGGGGTTTTCTTTTCTTGTGCTAGCAAGAATAATTATTTTTTCTTGTAAATTTTCAAACCTTAGCAATCTATTAATATTATTCCAAGTGGACTTGACTCATCTCTTAAACTTAACCTGATCCAATATTTAATTAATCCAATGAATTAAGTTTGATACATAAATTAACTAGTCCAATTAATTAATTTGGGCCTATTTACAAGCAACTCAATTAATAAATTATCCAACATTTTTTAATTAACAAATTGTTAATCTTCTTCTTCTAGTTCTCATTTTGTATGTGATCTATTGGGTTCTTAATCATGATGCCTAACGACATGAATTATTATTTTGATCTAATCAAAATCAATAAATTAAAATACTCCTTTTTAGTTTAGTACTAATTCACATTCATCGTCCCAAATTGACATCTAGCAATGTACCAAGGCAATACATGTGATGGAAAATGTCACATAGTATGACAAAATCAAACTTGATCATTTACCAGGAAACTATGATTATTTCGTTAATATGATTCGATCAGTTACGAAATTTGGATATATGTCAATCTCATTTATCGATCATATTTTCATTCCACTATTAAGTCAAAAACATCTTTTCGTCTTATGAGTATACCTTAGCCAAGAATTTCGTTATCAACTTAATTAAATGAAATATAAATGATAATCTCTTACTATCTCAGAGTGACGAATCCTCTACTAATTATTCACAACTTTCATATGATTCTTGACATACTC
>NC_036244.1:8320982-8322647 GCF_002742605.1 Olea europaea var. sylvestris | reverse complement strand
ACCGAAATAATGTTGAAATGAAACTTAGAATTAATCAAATAAACAATTTTAAATTCTCTTAAAATTGGGAGGCATGAATGCAGCCATTTTTTTACCTTTCATTTTCAAATTTAAGGGCATGAAATATAACTAAAACTCTTTTAAAATGCTTTTAATTTTCTTGAATTTACGGCTGTCAACATTTTGTTTTTCAAAGGGCAATTGGATTTTACTTTCCATTTTCCCCAAATAATTTATATCCATTTCTACTAAAGTTTACACACATGAAAATATAAACAGTTTGAACGAGTAAGAAAAATTTCCAAAGTGCGTGAAAGAAAAGACAAGCAGATTTTTAAGCATTGGTTGATTCGGGAAGCCATATTTACGTTCAACTTCATTGATTCAAATGCATCAAACAAAGGTAAGTAGAGGTTCAAGTGTTATTTCGTTTTCAAATTACGATTTTTTGTCAAATGTTTGAATGAAATGGTACCTCCGGGTACGGTGCTTCATCACTACTATAGTTTAAATGATCATTCACCAACTCTACGTGTTATGATAATGCTATTGAAATCTAATTTTTCTGAAAATCCATCTACGTGCGATGATATGAATCAACAGTTCGAATTATCTAATTTGATAACGAAATGCACTGATGATATCTATTGAGTTTCAAACTCATGGGTTAATCCCCTTCCTATAGGTTGATTTGATTTGCTTGGGGGCATGGATGATGGTAGATGGAGATGCAACATGCTATGGAGAAGCTAGTGATTTAATGTCTTTAACTCGATTACAAAATGTTTACGTTTTCTTTTAAATAGAATTCTATGGACGTTGTGTACGAAACTATTTTACGAACATTTCTTTATAAATAAGTTATGTTTAAAAGTAGATATGTGTTCTAAAAATTAACTTTCGAAACACCGTTTACAAAAAGAAAAAGTGTTAGCGATTTAATGTTGCTATTTCTTAAAAATTTTAGTTTCTGTCTTAACTATAAAAATTTGTAACTCAATCGTTACTTTGAACTTTTAGACAAAACTAGTGGCATTTGATAGCTTCATAGGTTAGCTACTGAATAAATTTCGAATCATGTCAATTCGATGTTGGTAGAATTTTATATGTCACTTAAAGTAAACTGCATTGAATAGTGTTGTGGTTTTCAGCTTCTGCCTTGGTTCAAAAATTCATAACTCAATCGTTACTTGAAATTTTTGGATGAAACCAATGGAATTTGATAGTCTCATGGATTACCTACTGAATAAAGTTGAAATAATATTGTTCCAATGTCTGTGGAACTTTATATACCCTTTTAAGTGAACTGCACTGGTTTACCTTCCAACTGCTTTCAAGGAGGTATTAAAAAAAATTTCAATAATTCATATGTTATCGACGGAAGTCAATTTTTGGATATATCTTATCATAAGGAGCTTCCTGCTTTATATTAAAATTTTATGAAATTTTGGAATTAATAGCTATATAAATAAATTTATTTTGATACTTGCCATACAAGGAAAAAAAGGGAAACAACTTTGTTTTAGTTATTTTTAGCGGGGTTTGAAAAATATTTAAACATCTCATACGTAACTGATGGGAGCTAATTTTTGGATATGTCATAATAAAAGAAATTTTCTACCTTTCCTTAAAATCTTTTAAAGTTTCGAGATTGATAACTATATA
>NC_036244.1:8319491-8320882 GCF_002742605.1 Olea europaea var. sylvestris | reverse complement strand
AAAAGATTGACATGCTTGATCTGTTTAGCTAGAAAGAAAATTGGTTATCGAAATATGATTGAAAAAAAAATCATGAAAAAGAACCAGCGCACTTTTCTTTTAAAAAAATTGTCTATTACTGATTGGGTTCTACTACAGGAATAGGGGGCAGTGACCGAACCCCACAAATAGGGGAGAGGTCCCTTTTGGTTTTGTTTGCGGGCCCCACCCCCATTTGTGGAGGCTTCTGTCAGGTAGGCAGTCAGCCTACCTGTTACAAAAGCTTTGTTCTTACTGATTAGGGCTAAGATTGCAAGTCTAGGTGGTTATGGGTAATGACTGTCAATATATAAAATATATTAACTATTTTTATAAAAGAAAAAGAAACATTATTGAACTAATTGATTTCCTTGAAAAATTATGTCGATTACAGTAAGCATTGTCGTAATATTTATTTATAACTAGTAATAAGCACGTGCATTGCACGTCTTATGTACGACACAAATTATATGCGTAATATTTTTAAAACAAGGTAATTGATCATGTTAAAGGAAAAATTAAATAAAATTGTTGAGGAATGTATGTATGAATAAGAGTTTTTATAAAATTATGTGACAATTTGAAAATGTTCAATAAAAACTGAAATGTAATTTTTTGTTTATTTATTTGATTTTGTTAGACATTGGTTGAACCCCTATTTTCAACCATTACCGCTAGTATTGACCAGTTTTGTGGTATAGGCAATCACGAAGAAGAGTTGAATCAAAAGATACACATTTGACTAAGGTTAAAATACTTTACTTATAAGTAGACTAAAGGTACATAAATAATTTTCATAATAAAAAATTACTCATTTTGTCAGTAGCATTAACCTTTTTACCTTTAAAAAAAAGTATCTTATCTCTAAACACAATTATAAACAAAAATTTACGAACTAATCAAGCTCATTATGTTAATTCATAGCATTTATTTTAAATTAAAAACCAAAGTTACATTCGAAGCAGATATAGAAGTGAAAAATCTTAAAACAAAAGTTTTTATTTTCTTTTGAATGGAAATAATACAAATGGAAGGATAAAAATTTTCCATTTAAATGTTTCGAGATAAAAATATTTTTCTTTTCTTTTTATATTTATATCTAATACGTAACTGGATTACCATTAATTTTTGTACTTATACAAAAATGAACATGCAATAATAATAGAATATTCAATAGTATATAGATTATTTTTTAGAAAACATAATATTAATTTTTATTAATACTTAAAAATTTTATTTTAGTGGAAAATGTATAATTGAGATGCAAAGCTTATATTTAGTGGGTGAATACAAGTATTGAAAGTGTCTAATTATTAGCAGTAATTAGTAAGGTTTTTAAGAATGTTGGATATTTTTCCCATCTTCGACTTTTT
>NC_036244.1:8297713-8310397 GCF_002742605.1 Olea europaea var. sylvestris | reverse complement strand
TTTCTGTCGTATTTTCACGATGATTTACCTTTTCACGTAGGAGTTAATTGTTTCAATGGTCACAAAACTTAAGATCTTTGATTCGTTACTGAAGTTTAAAATGTCGAATTTTGGTTATTGAACTTAGGTCCACGTCTTCGATTGCTCAATAAAGTTTAAAATGTCGAATTTTGGCTATTGAACTTCAAAAAATGTTGTACATTACACACTATAAATTCGATATTTTTCAAATTTAAATATTTATGCTAATGAGCAACATATAGTATTTTTTAAAATTCAATGGTCAAAACTCGACATTTTAAACTTAGTTGAGCAATCGAAGACGTGGACCTAAATTCAGTGATCAAAATTCGATATTTTAAACTTTAGTGACCAGTCAAAGACATGAACCTAAATTTAGTGACCATTGGAACAATTAATTACATTATGTGGTGTCACAAAAGGTCGTTTATGTAAAGTTGTCGAGTCATCATTGTGCATTAAGATACCATAAAATATTAAATACCGCAATACGAAAAACATGTCTAAGAAAGTGTTTTAAAGCAAAAATATGTTTCTGAGTTAAAGTGCAGAAGTCACTGAGATCTCTACGGGTTCGCTGGTTGGTAACGCCTTATGGCAAGAAATGATAAGATTGGACAGCCTATGAAAGTGTGAAAAAAGTTTTTCGTAAAGGTCAAATAGTATAAGAGCTTGTTTGGGAGTGATTTTGCGAATTAATTTTTTGACCGTTAGGAGAAAAGTGGGGTTCATCTGTGAGAAAAGAAGTCAAATATGACGACTGTAATAGTGAAATAACGGTTAAAAAAATCAATTTTTTGGGCCAAAAAATCACTCTCAAACAGACTGTAAGAAAAAATGGCTTTATCATTGGGTGCTTCATGCTTGAGAAATTTTCTCGCCAAAATAATGAAATCTAGTATTTAGTGGTGTTGATGGATAATTTGACTTTGCATTTAAATGAATCTATCATTTAATGATATTTAGTTGCTAATTAGATTAGACTGGTGATAAGCACCATTAAGACCGAACAACATTATTCGTCTCTCCACTCGTAATGGAATAGGATGACCGCTATTTAAAATTTAACTTCTTCAAGCTCTTTTACCATTTTATGCCACATGAGATCGTACTTGTTTATTTATTTATTTTACTCATCTTAGACTTCGATGTATTGAATATTCTTAAATATATCTACAGTTTCATTTCGGATCGAAAGCTCTGCGAATTGTCAATAAGCATTCGAATCAGACGGGTTTATGATGAAATAGAGATCATTTTAATGAAAATCGATTTATTGTAAATCTCTTCAATTTAAAATTTTGATGAAAGGATTGCATGAAAAAGACTCGAAACTATAGGTCACCATTGGGAGAATTCATCCAATAGCTTGGCTACTGCCCTAATTTGATAAAGTTGGCCAGCAAATTTGAATATAGTAGATTAAAACATGAAATATTAATTTTATAGAAAAATTAATAAAAAAATATTTAATACTATTCACAGGGTAATTAGGGTAAGACATCCTTATTATTTGTTTTTATTGTGAAAATTGTTTATATCATTTCAATTCTAACTTTTGGACCACCATATTAATCTTTCTTAGCACAAAAAGTCCTTATCATCTATTTCCTCCTTTAAAATCATATAAAATGATAATTTTACCCCTCTTTAAAAAATAAAATAAAATAATGAAAAATGAAAAATGAAAAAGAAAGAAAGAACTTGACAGTATCAAAATCTTCAAAAAAGTGAAAACGAATCCATTTAAAACATATTGACAAAAAAATCACATCTTTTCACCAACCCCTTCCACCACCACCACGCTCCCCTCTCCCTTTCTTTGGTGCGATCGCCCCACAGAAGTTTCTCTCCTTCCTTTCACACTGCCACACCTTCCAACGACCATCAATTACCCTAATTGTAAACCTTCTTTCTTATTCTTATTTGAGTTTCCATGGTAGATTATGACCTCTTCTTTGTGACTGCAAATTCTAGTCCCTTTGAAGACCCTTGTTGCAAATTTCACATATGAATCTGTTTGTTGCCATCAGAGACTTTGGGGACAGTTCCATCACTTGTGCATCTGGATCTACATGTAAATTAACCAAATCTTTATTACGTCAGCAAAATTATTTCACAAAAATAGAAGAACAAACTGTCAAATATTTAATTATGCTTATCTGGGTTCCTGAAAGATTTCTTTTCTTCTTGACTGGTTTAAATAAAAATGTTTAGTTTAGGGGTGGGTTTGGATCAGGATCTTGAATGAACTGAAAGAAGAAATCCCATCATTCTATATCATTTTATGAGACAAAAGAAACTTGAATTAAATTTGAGCAAAATTCAAGAGCTGATGGAGTAGGGTAAATATGTATGTATGTAACCATCAACAAGAAGATAAAAACTAGAATTTTCTAAAAATATTTCAATCCCTGAAAAAACTGTTGTAACTTCATTGAAAACAAAATGAAAATGGAACACGAAAATAGCTAAATTCCAAGGTATTGCAATGGTGGGAAGGGGAGAATGGGTGGTGATGGTGGTTAGTGGTAGGGTGATGGAATTTGATGGGGAAGAAGTTACAATTTTTTTTTTTCCATATTTTAATTATTTTCTTACTTTTGACGCCTAAAGGGCAGTTGGAGGATGGGTGAGTTGAGAGATGATTTTTTAGTTAATATATTTTAAATTGTATTAAGCGGGACTCATTTGCACTTTTTTAAAATTTTGAGACTCTGACTGCATTTATTTCCTTACTTTTTGTGTTCTTTCTTCTTTTGTGAAGGATGATAGATTCGTTATTTGTACAATGTTTTAATAGAGAAAATAGACGACAAGGATATTTTGCACAAATCGATGCAAGGATCCAATATATATATATATTGATCTATCGATTGAACTAGTAACATATCGGTCGGAAAAGAGATCAACTACCGGGGTACATTGACCAATTATTGAGTTATGTGGAATACAGCAACAAATTGAAAATCAGTCCAATCAGGCTCTTTATTTCAGTTCAAACATGTTTCTAATTCAATAGAGCCTACTACTACATGCTTTTTAGGTATGTTCAATTTAAATGCTAAAAATAGAATGTGTTAAATTATTTCCATTTAACTACATTGAAAGTCCAATACTCCAATTATCATGTATGGATCAATTTCTTTTCTTCTTCTTCTTTTCTTTTTTTTCCCCATTTAAGAGGCACGGGGTAATACTACGCGATCTTTGTTGCAAGTTTCATTAGGAAGAAAGGAGGACAAACCAAGGAAGTTATTACTTGCCATATTGCATCATATATACATAGATATCGATATAGACGATATAGATATAAATATATTTTCAAAAAATAATAGAAAAATGTAAAAGTATCCATTTGGCTTGATGGCCCTGGATAGCCCTTGCTTCGAGGTCATATTGGGCAGGCTGGATCGACACGCCAAGGTTTGATACATTAAATTATTTTACACTTCGTTCAGTTCACAACTACGATTTTCTTTGTTTGGGAAGTATTTATAAACTGTTTAATTTATAAATAGATAGAAATAAGTGGTATATAAGTAGATGCTATTTGTTGGTTTATTGAAATATGTAGTTGACAATGAAATTTAAATATTTATAAATGTTGTCAAATAGAGACTTAAAGCATATTTTAATGTGTTTATAACCTGTTTAAATTATGAATATATAGGAATGAATGTAGAATAAGTTGATAATATTTGTGGATTTCTCGAAATCTGTAAATACAGAATGACTCGAGTATATGTAAATCGTTTATAAACATAAAGCAAACATAGGCTTGATTATATGAATAATGAACAAAATTTTCATTTTTGAATATAATTAAACTTCAAATTAACCCAAAAATATTGAGTCAATCAATTGACATTACCCAAGGAAATACAACTTTTACTTTTCAGTTCAGTCAACTTTACAAAACGAAATGCAAAATGTTTGCTATCACTTTACATGCCAATGTTTCAATAATTTTGGGAAACTATGTAGCCAAATTTCAAAGTATCTTTTATGCCGAATATAAGCTTCCAAAAAAATAAATATAAGGGGATTCTTTATGTTTTTTCTCTACCTTAATTTTCTGTGTTTTAATAGTCCGAACTGACTTTTTCAAATTCCAAAAGTCCAACATTCACCTTTATCAAAAAATAAAAAAATAAAAATAAAAATAAAAATAAAAATAAAAATAAAATTACCCATTTCGAGAAAGTGTTCAAGCACTCCTACAACCATATGAATATTGGAACAAACTTTTTGATGCATAAAATGGACCCTCCTCCCTCTACCTCTATAAATATACAAAAGTCAATAATTATCTAATTTCCCAGTGTGCCTATGATGTAGCTCTAGGAGGATTATTAGCTAATGTTTATCATCTTACGAGAATAAATTGAAGTGCGGATAAACTGGAATACATATGCAAATAAGCCTTTAACAAGTGGAGGAATCGAACTCTAGAATCCTATCCGTTTTCTGGATTTCGAAAGGTGCAGATTTTAAGTACAAATCGAAAACATAATATACATGTATGTTTTGCAATTCTAAAATGACTAAATAATATAATAAATAAAACTGTAACTTCTTTTTCTTCGTGACTTATCAAATAATGACCAATAGTTATATACTGTGTAGATGTTGACTCTTGAAGCCCACCACTTCTTGTAGTTTTTTGCATGATATACTACGCAGATGTCGATTCTTGAAGCCCACCACTTCTTGTAGTTTTGTGCATGATATGTCTTACTATTTAAAATCTCAAATAATTGAGAAACGACTTTCAAATCTATATAATTGTAGACTTCAAAATCTTGAACCTTCCAATTTTCCTCCTGTTGTGCAACGCGTCTTCTCGATCTCTATTATTTGTAATCATTCGTATAGCAATATGACCCCATTACTTGTAACCCTTTAATCATCTCCTTTTTTGCTGGTCTTCCATTCATGTTGCTTTCATAATCTCTCCACCATGCAATTTTTTTTCCCCTTTGAGCTTTTTGGTTATATAATCAAAAAAGAAAAAAAGCGAAATTATTGAAAAACAAATAAAATTTATTAATATAGACCATTCATTTAACAATATATTGATATATTTTATAGGGTTTTAGAGTGTCAAGTTAAAAGGTCAATCTTGACATTGGTATGTTCCCACAAGATGATAGCTCGTTTGAAAACTTCAAATTTGAAATTTTCAAATTGAATTTTAGACAAATGGATTTACTCGTTTTAGTAACGTGTACGATCATATTCATAACCACGTGTTTCTACTATTAATATCTTTTAATTTTTTTTTAAATGACTTTCTTAAGTGAAAGCTACTACCAACTCCAAATTCTACAATATGGCCCTAATTTATTGTTAGCTTTCAATTATTCTAATAAAAAAATCAACTAATCATTCCCCGACAATCTTGTTTAGGAAAGTGATTAAATTACTTGTGATAATGACTTATATTAATCGGATGATTAGAATCTTGGTTAATATATATTTAATTGTTTTGGAAGTTAGTCTAATTAATTAGGGAGTGGGGCCACAAGAAATAATTAAAATATGTTTGTCTAAAGCACATGCTTTATTTTATAGGAAATGCTTTCCGAATAGGGTTAATGCTAGTGTCCTGCAGGACAACTTGACTTGATAAATAATTGTAGAAGAAAAAAATATTAAATATAATTCAGGAAAAGCTGGAAAAATTATTAATTACATACAAATTATTATTGATAGTGATTAAATAGAAAATAGTTTTTTTTTTCTTGAAAAATGAATGATGCATTCTATTTTAAGAAATCTATGAATGTATATTTTTAATTATGGTGTAAATTTCATCTATGGTCGTTGAACTTTCAATGAAATCTCAATTGGGTTGCTAATCTAAAGACACTGCTATGATCTTTATTTTGCTATTTTCGTTTTTAGGATGTCTCGTAGTGATTATGAGAAAAATTAGTATGGTATTGCAGCCAACTAAACTATTTATGTTGGTTTGGGAATGATAGATGACAGAGAAGTGAAATTTGACTCTAACTTGAAGTTCAATGACATAGTTGAGACCAATTAAAATTTCATTATCAAATTGAAATTTCGCTTCAAGCTCAGTTCCTGCAAATAAAATTTATCCTTTATTTTGTGAAAGAAAAATAAAACCAAGGCAGCTTTAATTTTGAGTTTTTAAGAGTATTATTATTATTAATTTTGTCAAAGAAAATGATATTAGAGTGCGTTTGATCGTAAATATAAAATTTGTATGGGAAGAAAGTAAATTCTAAATAATTCAAATTCATAGAACTTATTTACATGGAAATTGTCAATTAAATTTGTTTGATTAATTTAATTTTCAACCTAGAAAGTATTATACTTATCCGATTTTTATTGGTGGGTAGGTGAAAGAGAGAAAGAGAGAGCGAATTTTCCTCCTAAAGAATTTTTTTTTTATTTTACGGAAAATATAGTCGTGTGACCAAAAATAAGAAAATATTTTTCATAGAAAAATGTCAATAAAACAGTATAAAAGTAACAATTTAGATGAAAAATATAATTTCTATGAAAAATAGTAGTAATCAAACACATCCTTCTGTGTCCACGTGGACAAATTAATTATCTCATACTAGGGAACACAAACAACGTGTTTTATACATGTGACATATTCAGTGACATCATATTCACTTGTCGTTCTCTCATTTTTTATATTATTAAATCTAATATGGTTGCACTTCCATCTCAACGTCTTGACCCCTATTGCATTCATCTCATACGTGTTAATAACTGATGGAGCTATAAAATTGTATCGTACCAGTTGAATGTCAACAATGCTTTATGTAATGGAAGATGTTGATTGTGATAGGACTATAAGTAAAAATCGACAAATTTGAAAATCGAACTAAAAATGCATTTTAGAAATCGTTGATTTGGTACCACGTAAACCTAATCAACGAAATGGTTTTAAATTAAACCAAACTGGTCAAAATAGTTTGGTTTAGGTTTAAAAATTTTAATTACGGTTTAAAATCAAATCGGACAAGCGAAAAAATATATATAAATGAAAAAAATGAAATTTTTTGAAAATTCATTCAAATATGTAAAATTTAATAGTTTTGTCATTTGTGGATATTTTTGTCAATTTTTAATTTTCTAATGCAGATATATTATTATTATCCAATAATCCTAATTTATATCTAATAATCTTAAGACTAACATAATCTATCAAAAGCCATTTTCCTCTTCAAAATTTAGATGAACTCCAGTCGACATCCAATACAGTCTTCAGCCACCGGCAATACACTTTTTTTCAGATTTTTCACGCATCTTCAAAGTTGAATTGAAGTATATTATAACAAATCGGAAACAAAGAGATTCTAGACTTTCAGTGATAATATTTTTTACGAATAAAGTTTCAAATCAATAAAGTTTTTGGAGTAAATTAAGGTAAGAATCTGAAATTCAATGCGTTTCGTAACATCATACAAACGTAAACTTGTGCAATTGTTATGTTTAGATATTATAAATAATTGATTTATTATTGTGATTGGTTATTCTCTTTGTCTAATCAATATCCTTTTTTCATATATGATGATCACGAGGTCGTGTTAGACAGCATTATGTTTTTTGGACCTTATATCTAGTTTAGTAAACTAGTATTATAACATCATTAGCCTAAAAAAGGTGAACAAAAAAGACAAAAAACTATGTTTTAGCTTATTATGATTTCACTTTGATTTTTAGTTGGTATTTAAATTTATAGTAGATATATTTAGCCCCTATTTGAGCCATATTTTTCATATTATCATAATGAGAAATTGACCGTTGGAGAAAAGGTTGGGTCCCACACATGAAACAGCATGTTAACAAAGGCGGCTGGACTTGTGGGATAAAGATCTAAATTTTCATTTTTTTTATCCCAAAAATTTGGTTCAAACAGGGGTATAGTTTGTTTTAAATTTATTGCTAGTAAGATATAAATATATATTGAATTCAATGAATTAATGACATAAAAGTAGATAGGCAAAAAAATATATGGCGAAACTGGCGGTTTAAAATTGGACCAAACCGTTAGATTTAGGTTGAGTTTTTTTTTTAAACCCTTCAAAATGGTTTGGTTTAGATTTAAATTTTTCTCAAACCGGTTTAAAAGGTTTGATTTGAAAATCTAACAAAAATGAGTAAAATCGGATCGCTTACACCCTTAGGTTGTGAGAAGGGCTTTTTGTGGCAAATGACGAGAATTACTCTTTTCGATTCTAACTCGGTTCAATTACTCTATATAATGCCCAAAATCAATCTAGAACATGTTCTGATATGGTGGTTAATTGATATAATGATATGTTATAAACCCAAAGGTTGATAAATACATTTCACAAAATAAATATAATATAATGGAATTAAATTGTGAATGACATAATTCTCATAGATAGGACAAGATTCATAAATGCAACATTATTATATGAGTTGTAAGGACCTAAGTTTTGGTACAACCAACAATTAAAGGAAAGGGATTGCTCAAAGCATTATTAGAGATGGCAACGGGGAGGTTTTCCAGCCCCCACTTCATTGGGCAATTTTCTGTCCCATTATTTGTCCAAGGCGGGGCAGGTCGAGGCCCTTGTCTCGTTTACGTACCTATTTAATTTTTTTATTTTTAATAATTTATTTTATTGTTCACATTTATTAAAGTAAGATAATAATATAGTTATTAGATTTTTTTAATTAATTAATTTATTTATTTTTAAAAGTTAAATTATTCGAATATATTTAGCCCTTGTTTGTCATCCATTACTTTACATTTTATCACATTATATTTTCTAAGGTACTCATTTTCAACCGCACATTTTTAATAAAATAATATTAAATACAAACCAAAAACTTTTTCTTTTTTTTAATCACTCATTTTCTATCAATCTACTATTCCATAAATATTTTTCAAAATTAAAGGGGCTCAAACTCACCCTTAGTAAACTAAATTTTTTATTTTTTTTTATCATCTTCTTTAGATAATTTTAGTTGATCTCTATTAGAATTAATGAAATTTCGTGAAGGTTTTTATTTAAAGTATTGAATTCTTAAAAAAGAAAAATTAAACGAGGTGAGATGGGACCTGTATCCGGCCCAAATACCCGATTAAGCGGGTAATCTCCTCGCCGTTTAGGTGGGGCCCCGCGAATATAGGGGTTTGATGGATTTTTTTTTTTGCCATCTCTAAGTATTGATACCAATGAGTTTGTGATGGTAGCCAGCTATTGCCTCCATTGTCAAACATGCACCTTAATTATTTTATGAAAAATAATTGGATTTATATGTAATATCTTAAGAAATAAAGTATCGTAACATTATGTCAAGTTTACTATGTAATTTGTATTGATAACATTCTGCAATATTCTCGTAACTTATTATTGTATGTCTTTAAGCATTTTCGTAAATTTTCCTTACCTTTGTGTCCTTTAGGTTAGATATGATCTCCTTGTCGAAATTGTTATGGAGAAATCCAATTTTCATCCGTTACTCTTTGGGGATTTAGAGCTTGCACCCCAACCGACCCTCCATGATCGGAAAGAAGATAAGTCGGCAAG
The DNA here is from genome assembly GCF_002742605.1 of Olea europaea var. sylvestris. Classification (NCBI taxonomy): domain Eukaryota; kingdom Viridiplantae; phylum Streptophyta; class Magnoliopsida; order Lamiales; family Oleaceae; genus Olea; species Olea europaea. The sequence continues at coordinate 8,300,822 of NC_036244.1, read as the reverse complement.
GTTACAAGTAGCTAAAATCATATCCCTCAATTATTTATTTGCAAAAAATAAATAAAAAATAAAAAACAATTTTTTTTATTACACTTCACTATTATCAAGATTCTTCATCTAAAATAATATTGGATAAGAACTCCTCAGAGCAATTAATCATTTTTGTGTTCTAAAATATTTTTAAAAAGTGACGTATAACCCCATAGACTTTGTGCATAGCTTGCTACCAAAAATATTCCATTTGTAACAAGAGCGTAGTTTGAATACGTAGAGCTCGTGGAATGACATAGCGAATGATTATTCGTTTCTTGAATATTTATCACTTGGTCATGTAAACACACACTCGATTTCTTCTTTCAAAGTTATTTTGTAATAACCCGAGCTTTGTGCTCAAATCCTTGTCTTATGTAATCTTTGAAACAACATCTGCCCTCTTACTCTTGACGAATTTCTCCCGTGTTCTCCAAAATTCAAACTCAAGAAATTTGTCTTATGAGATATTTAAGTTGAAATCTAGAACCAATTGAGCAAGATGCAACAAAAAGTCATGAAGGATAAGATGGAATATGTTTTTCTAAATCGAACAGTATATATAATATAACGACTTAAGTACAAAAGTTCAAATAGGTACATGTTCAATAATGATGAATTGGCCTAAGATACATCGATTGCTATTTCCTAAAAGTTAATAAAAGTTTAATTATGCATAAACAAAATGCAAGTTGTTATAGTATTGGAGATGAGAATCAATCTGGTAAGGTGCTAAAAGTAGGTTTGTTATGAATAATGCTTTTCTTTTGGAGCCACCAGAAGGGATGGCAGAAGAACTCGCCAAATTCGATATCTGCGAGTCTCGCCCTAAATGGGGTAGGAATTATCCGCTTAATTGGGTATTTGGGTCAGGGGCAGCGCGAGGACTTCGCCCTAGGACAAGTAGAGCTCGTGGAATGACATAGCGAATGATTATTGGTTTCTTGAATATTTATCACTTGTTCACGTAAACACACACTCGATTTCTTCTTTCAAAGTTATTTTGTAATAACCCGAGCTTTGTGCTCAAATCCTTGTCTTATGTAATCTTTGAAACAACATTTGCACTCTTACTCTTGACGAATTTCTTCCGTGTTCTCCAAAATTCAAACTCAAGTAATTTGTCTTATGAGATATTTAAGTTGAAATCTAGAACCAATTGAGCAAGATGCAACAAAAAGTCATGAAGGATAAGATGGAATATGTTTTTCTAAATCGAACAGTATATATAATGTAACAACTTAAGCACAAAAGTTCAAATAGGTACATGTTCAATAATGATGAATTAGCCTAAGATACATCGATCGATCACCATTTCCAAAAAGTTAATAAAAGTTTAATTATGCATAAACAAAATGCAAGTTGTTATAGTATTGGAGATGAGAATCAATGTCGTAAGGTGCTAAAAGTAGGTTTGTTATGAATAAGGCTTTTCTTTTGGAGCCACTAGAAGGGATGGCAGAGGAACTCGCCAAATTCGATATCTGCGACGCCCCGAATGGGATAGGAATTATTCGCTTAATCGGGTATTTGGGTCAGAGGCAGTGCAAGGACTTCGCCCTAGGACAAGTATGAGTAACAAGGGCCCGTTGCACTCCATTTAATTTTTAAAAAAAATTAATTAATTAATTAAAAATTAAGTAAGTATATTATTGTCTCACTTTGATAAATAGGGATAATTAAATCAATTATCTAAAAAAAAAATTTAAACAAGTATTAAACAGGGTAAGGGTCCGGCCTTAAAAGGCTAGTGGGGCAGGGAGATTGCCCCAACCCCGACCCGTCTCGCCCCGTTGTCATCCTTGGCCACTAGAGGGATAAAATAAATTTAATTGATTTTCCAATGTCAGAGAAATGAATATTAAAATAAGATATCAAGTTTTATTTTTGGAATAAGTTAAAAAATAAATAAATAAAAAGGATGTACTAATATTCCGAATTGTATACATTTAATCCTGTCAATTTTTGTCATTGGACCGGTTTGCCCAAAAGAAAAAATAATAATAAATAAAAAAAATTCTTAACGGGCAAACAAATAAGAACAAAAATCTACGTGTACAACGCAATAAAGAAAAATTTGGTATGTCCCTTTGAGATTCAGTTTAGATTCGCTTTAATGTCACCACTAATTGTGGCAATGCTTGTTGGTCTTTTTTATTAATTATCATAGTGTATGGTATGATATTTTAACAATTGATAATTTGATCACATCTTCCTTTCTTATTTTGTGTATAACGTGTCTCTATATATTATTGGAAGTGATTAAAGATTACAAAACAAATATTTTATTCGTCGTACTATTCAATATTGTCTATTGTTGTCATTAAGTGACTTAATCAAATGTTCGAATAAAGAACAAACCCGATTTGTGAAAAGAAAAAATTTGCAGACTGTGTGTCTAAAAGTTGAAGCATGAATATCACGTTCTACAAAATATGATAAATCATATTTGAGAGTCAAAATGTTCATACAAACATGATATTAATACTACTTTTCCATTTAAGCAACAAACTTGATCTTGTCATTTTCCCTTAATTGATACAATTGTAGAGCAACATTTTTTTGCAATTTGGTTGCCCACCACGCCCTTGTTTGATTTTGCTAAAAATCATATTTTTAATAAATTTTAATAAAAATTAATAAAATATATGATTAAAAGTTGATAAAATTTGTGAGTCTTATAAAATGTGTAGTTGAGAATAAATATGAAAAAAAAAGAGTATTAAAAAATGGATGCCAACTAATTGGTCACATATTCATATCAAGTAGTAACAATTATTCTAGCGTTTTTACTTGCTACAATAATTTGACGAGTCTTAGATACAATTACGGTTAATAAATTCAACAAGTATTATACTACATACTTGTTAGTAATTAGTAGAAACTAATCTAATTAAACGTGGCCAAAAGAGCACAAAGGAGCAGCCTCAGATACAGGGACGGATCCAGGATTGGGCTATAAAATTTTAAATTGGGCTGCTACATGAAAAAAAAATTACACATAAAAAACTGATTTTTTACCAAAAAAAATAAAAAATACCTTTAAAAAAAATTTGTTGGGCCGGGGGGGGGGGGGGGGGGGGGGCGG
>NC_036244.1:8295153-8297663 GCF_002742605.1 Olea europaea var. sylvestris | reverse complement strand
CCGTCCCTGCTCAGATAGTATATCAAGTGCTTTGTATTATTTTAGTACAAAATGGATTTTTCCAAATGAAAATCATGAGGAATGTGAATAATGTATGGTCATATTTCATATAGTTATACATATATCACTCCTCATTTGTCCTAATTATGCACAAAAAGGAGATATATTTATATATATATATTGCCGATTGTTAGGCAACATAATATTCATCACGAGATGAATAATATGTGTCAGGGAACTAATTGGTATATTATATTAAATTTTATGACGTAATGTTTCATCTTAAATTATTAATTTTATTAAGAGAAGTAGTATAACCCCTAATATATTAGTCTTTATTTTGATAATCAGTCGCTGTAAAATTTATCACTNAAAAACTTTTGGAGACAGATTAAATAAGGCCCATGTCACTGCTACAAGTGACCACAATAAAATGAACCCATGAAATAACGACAATGACAATAACATCCTAGGAAAAAAAAATCTTCGTCTTTATTGAAAAAGAGTATATAGGCCAGCTGGATTGTCCCCGTCAGTAGAGGCTGGTCGTGTTTAGAGCATGTTGGATGACTCGATAAATTTAACACTCATAAAATTGGGTATGTAAACATAGAAGGAATTCAATATATCTTTATCATGCATGCAAATAATTTAACCCATGAAATAACGACAATGACAAAAATCTCCTTAGGAAAAAAAAAAATATATATTCCCCATAAGTTACATATGTTTTTTTCTTGTATTTATTGAAAAAGAGTATATAGGCTAGTCTGGATTGCCCCTGTCGTTAGAGGCTGGTCGTGTTTAAAGCTTGTTGGATGACTCGATAAATTTAACACTCGTAAAATTGGGTATTGAAACATAGGAGGAATCTAGTATATCTTTGTCATGCATGTAAATAATTTAATGACTAGTGACAGTGTCTTTTTCATCCATTTAGTGCAATTTGTCCTAGGAAAAACATTCTCAGGATATTAATAGATGAATCCAACTACAAAGTGGTACCACCAGTGACAACATTCGACTCTTTGATCGTGCAAACAAATTATGACCCTTGTCTGGATTTTAGACTAGGTGGCTATATGGCTTCGTCCTCTAGGTATAAACGGTGACACTGACACCCATGTTGTGGTAGTTTGGTAGCCTTTAGATGCTTGATTCAACCAGGGTACATCGCAAGATTGAGGTCCCGAGAGCGACAGACTCATTCTTGGGTGAGCTTTACTAGGACTTCATTTTCGGAATATTGAAGTTTGGATGAAACTAAGTAAAGGTTCGAACCGACTGATTTTGAATTAGCAGATGAGTTATGGTTAGGGGTGAGATGTCATTCAAACTCAAAACTAGTTGGTTATTTCCTAAATGTGTTGGGGCACAGCAGTTGACCAAACATTTAGGAGTAAAGTAATGTTTCGGTGTTGGTTGCGTCGTGCCTTGAGGAGGTTACCCTAGAATCAGAAGGAAAGAACTTCGTGTGGTTTATATTCCATTCTCTTTCTTAAAGGAAACCCTAGCCTTATCGTTTGGACATATAAAATTGTCCAATGTTGTATTAAATGTACTCAATATTAAAGATGGAAAAGAAGTACTAGGAGTTAGAAATTTTGGTAGTTTAATTCTTCAAACTTAATCTTTTGTAACATTTCTAATTGAGCTTGACTAGTCTACAGAATATCTCATAATGATAGAAGAAAATTTGTCTTGCTTTTAGAGGACCACTTGGTGGGATGATATCTACAGTAGTGGGTCGAGGATTGTAAAATGGGTTGTCCCAGTTACGAGTACGACCCGATCCATTTCACTTCTGTACGGGGACAAGCCCAGGTTTTGAGGTTATCGGCCCAACTAAGCTAAAATATAGTTCCCTTTTTCTTTTTCTTTTTTTCATTTTTTTTAACCATAAAATTAGAATTTCTTAGAATTTTGACTGTAGAATATTATTTTTTTGGTCGGGCCACAGGCTTTTGGGGCAAGTACATAGATACGTAGGCTGCCTAAGTTTGATTAAATGGGCCCAATTCTTAATGGGATAGTTAGACCTACCTACACAACTACAAATATTTTTGGGGATCAATTTCTAGAATCAGAAATTATTTGAAAGGAAGATGTGTATTCAAGTATATTAATATTTTGTTACATTATTTTTTTCACTTGCATGTAATTTTATTTATCTTAGTTTTCTATATATATTTTTTAACAACTACATTCTAGAGATATTTCAACTTATATTCGTACTAATGTAATTTTTGTTATTGACAGACAAAATATTCTACTATGTCAATTACTCGATCTATTCAATGCTGGAATCAGACCTGCTATTAATATGGTATCTCCATTGCCAAAGTAGGGTCTGCAGCTCAAATTAAAGTCATAAAATAAATAGATGATAATTTAAAATTGGAATAGGCGCAAAGGATTAGAAAGCCTTTGCACAATTTGTTTTAAACCATACATTTAATAAGTTACAACTTATCCTCTATGTTAATTTACTTTTAATAGTGTTAAAGTGT
>NC_036244.1:8279691-8283862 GCF_002742605.1 Olea europaea var. sylvestris | reverse complement strand
ACGTTTTAGTTCATTTACATATATATTGAATAAATTTTAATATTATTTAATCAAATTTTAATTATTGCACGATCCACCCAACCCAGCTAAGCTAATAAATGTTGCATAAGAGAGTGGGAGGCCGGCCCCCGCCCATCTGGAGGTGCACACCCATTTAGGAATAAACGATCGAACTATTACGATCGTTGATTGTTGACGGTCAACGGTCAATTTTCGCTCTAGCTGGACTTCGATGCTAGATTTGTCTATGTTCTCAAGTAACGCTTATGAGGTTAACATCTTCATTTTCTCTCATTCATTTTCAAAAATAGAGGTTTTTCAAGGTGAAATTTAAGGGTTTTTAATAAACTTTTTGCTCACATTTTTCAACGTAGTTATAAATTTGGTTTCTACAAATGGTGTCAATTTGTTGATCTCCGAATCTGGTTGGGACCTAGTGCGTTATTAGATCTTCACTCCTCTTTCATTCACATGTATGTTACCTGCACACTTGAACATATACATAGAGACACACAACGGAGTCCCCTTTAAGAAAAAGAGGATAGGCCATGATTCCATGTACTTCGACAATCAATCTAATATGGGTGATTTGGGTATGGACAGTCACAGAAGAAGGAGAAATGTGATAGTTGAGTTTACGACCTAGTAATTTTAAGTTACCTTCAAAAGAGACCAAGTATGACTATTTATAGTCAAAAAAAATGAAAGTAAAGTCTTCCAAATATTTGACATGCGACCTTATCCCAACGGCTCACAAGTCAAACACCATAACATCACATTTCAACTATCATAAGTTTGTGACCACTCATACATTGCCCAAGATCGGATTGAGGGAATTTGACTCCCAACAACCTTGCAAAAATGTCACTTCAATCAAACTACACTAAGCTCAACATACGAGATTAAAGCTTGTACAAAATGACACGATTCCCAACCCTAACCATCTTGGAGTTTGGAAGACTTTCTAAAGTGGATAAAGGTTATATCATGCTTATCACCTCAAAGAGGAAAGGTGACAAGTCAATACAAATTACTATAACGTGGACAATTTGTTTGATTGTGTTCTGAAAGATGAAAGGTGACCAGGTAATGAGGCCCATTACCTCTAAGAATAGGTCATTGGGTGAAATTTCCCTAGCTAACAATTACATGTACTTCCACATAGATAGATGTGTAACAAAAGATGTTTGATGCCGTGGGATATGTTGTTTGGGGTTCAGCCTACATCCTAAGTATAAGATCACAGTCTTTGCTTCAAAGCAAGTATTTTCTTTCTTCTAGTTTGTGGTTAGCTGGGAGCAGTGTAATTGCGGGGAGGGGTGGCAGTAAGTGGTGAAGGTTTTGGTGGGGGTTATGTGCAGTGAGGTGGAGAAGAAGCCTCGTTGTTTTTCCCTTTTCCCTTTTTTTAGTTATTTTATTATTTTTTGTTTTTCTTGTTTGTTCTTATTTTATTTTCTATTTTTCATAACTAAAGGGTAGCATCTTTTTTATGTGATAAGGAAAAGTAGGATGGAAATTGTCAAGAAGGACAATATGAGCAAATTAACGAAAAAGTTGGACGGTAGGGAGAAGAAAAATTGTATGGAGACGATGTTACTACAAAACGAAAATGTTGGGAAGCATAGTGAAATTTACCCTACATTTATTTATGTAAAAAATTATTTATTTATCATAATATAATTCTAAACCAATAATGACCCAAGTATTTCAATCATGCTACACAAACATGTTCAATGACAAGATAAAAAAATAGGGGGACATATGGTGCAACATTATTGGACAATTTTATTTTTTTTTAATAAAAAAAGAAAGTTACCCACATAAGTGCTAACAACTTAGTGTCTGTTTGTAATTCTGTTTGAGTAGCATTATTCCAAGGAATTAAGCTACTCAAATAGGGCAATTTGACAAGAATTGATGACAAAGTTAACGTGAGAAATTGTGATTTATCTTCTTTTTTTTTAAATTTCATCTTTCAATTAATAATATTAAGCCCTCGTTTGATTCCCATTATTTGCCCATTAAAAAGAAAAATATGATCGTTATCCATTACATCAAACCACCATATTTGACTTTCTATTTTTTGTGTGGAGCCCGTAACGATTATATTTTTCATTCTCATTTTTACATTAATGTATACCAAACGGGACTTAAATATTGTCTGTCATCAGTCAAATTGTCCTGTTTGAGTAGCGTGATTTTGCTCCTAGTATTTAAAGTTGTCAAGAGTTGTCCAAAGCACAAAGGAACATGCCAAGATTTTCTGCCACTGACATCATTGTTTGTTTATACGCGGCTTCTCTCTCTCACATGAAGACAACCCAAACATACAAAATCTATTTAATGCAGATTAAAGATTAACAGCCAAAATCCAACTAATTCCCCGTCTTTTCCAGCTTTCATCCTACTTATATCCTATTTTGATATACATGCAAGTGTCTTATGCAACGTAATGTTCATTTCTTTCCTTCTTGACAAAGTAACTTTCAAATCAACAAAAAGAAATTCAAGAAAGTCATGCGGGACCAAACATAAAAAAGTAAAAAGAACGAATTGATTTCGATTACTATAACTCAAGATTCTCATTTAGTTAAACAATGACATAATCAGACAATACTATATGGAATATCGAATACATAATCAAGATTTTAACTAAACACGATAATCTAGTTTGATAATCGGTGCTGAAAATTCTGGGAAATTCCCATTTTAAGGTAGTCGTGAATCTTGACCACAAAAGAGGAATTTGTGAAGGTTGAAACATGGGATAGATATGAACATATATAACACATGCATAACACGGTATATGACCTCAAGCCAATTGAGGCACATGGATATACGACCTAGATACAGCTTTCAAAAGTTCTACTTTTATTTTATTAAAAAAAAAAAAAAAAACTTATGCAATAATTAAAAATCGTCATTTTGCTGCAAGAAAAATAGCTAATCCTACCCAACAAGCTTGAAGACTAGTACGATCGATATTCACTACGATGTGAAGGTTCCGTGGCGGTGAGACCTCGATTTGTCTTATGAAGCAACATCTCGTTGTAATAATAAGATGATTTATGAACATGCTTGGTAGAGATTTTAATTCAATTAATATCAATTTTTGACTGTTATTTCACTATTCCAGTCGTTATTTTGGAATTCTTAAACTCGCTTATCTCTAAAAATCAAAAAATCAATTAACAAAATCCTTACCAAACAAGCGTATAATAATGAATTCAACTGTATTAAAATATCTAATAATTTTGTCATATGTGTTAAATCACTGCAATTGAATATTGTGTACCATTCACAATATATTTATGAGATACTATTATCATGGATTAAAATAATTTGAACTTAGCTTAGGTTTGTCATATTTATAAATTATTCAAAAATAAATATGAGAACAATAATGAGTAACAGTTAAAATGCATGGTTAAAATTAATTTTTAAACTACGACTAAGGTCACCGTTTGGTACACATTAATGTAAAAATGATAATGAAAAATATAGTCGTTACGACTTCACACAAGAGATAGAAAATAAAAAATGGTGGCTTGATGTGATGGATAACGATCATATTTTTCATTTTAATGGACAAAAAATGAAAAACAAATGGGCTAAATTTATAAACTATTTATAAATTGTATATCTGGACGGAAGCTTAATTGTCACGGCATCCATTCTAATCCTATAGTGCCGTGCAAATTTTTAATTTTGATAAATAAGATTGAAGTAACAAGAAACCCTCCATTTTTCTTGTACACATGGGTTACTTTAGAGGAATTAATATAATCTTGCATCCATGTGTACTTATAGATTATTAACAAAATATCTATTTCTATCATACAAGATAGATTTTCAATGAATTTAAATTATATAAATAGTTATTATTATTCTGACCGATTCATTGCCATATTTGATTGAAAGATCTTTCACAATCAATGTGGCATAATCGAATCAATATGTTGAAATATTTACGTGCATGTATAAATACACATTAACTTAACAGAATAAATTCCGCTAATATGTTTCGTACATAGTACATGAGAATCAAAAAACAAAATTTAACTTCTTTTAATATTGTTTGGTGCAATCTAACATTAGGCACAAAATATTCAATGACTACGTCCCACCTATCTAGAAACTCTAGCTATTAGATCGCGAAAATAAATGAAAA
>NC_036244.1:8262489-8276861 GCF_002742605.1 Olea europaea var. sylvestris | reverse complement strand
GGCTACTTTTAATGTATCTGATCTCTCTCTGTTTGATGCAAGTTCAGATTCGAGGACGAATCGTTTTGAAGAGGGAGGGGATGATATGATCCAGGAGTCGAGCCCGACGAAGCAAGTGCGAGACGAGACCCGTTGATAGTCGATGGCGGACCAATGACGCGATCAAGAGCAAAGCAAGTGAAACAAGCGATGGGATTGCTCGTTCAAGAAACCATTGATGGAACCATGTTCGAGACTTAAAATGGAGCAACTTTCATGTTCGAGTCGAAGGTCGAATCAACTTGGATCAATTTGTTATCAAGCGACGAAATCGGAGGTTGAAAATAAGCCTGTGCGACCGCACAGCAAAAACACCATGCGGCCGCACAGTGGCATACCGAAACTTAAATTGGAATTTTTTATTGAACCATGCGACCGCATGAAAATACACCATGTGGCCGCACAAGCCAAAAATTTGGCGAATTTTTCAATTTTGGCAATTTTCCATATTTTGTTAGATTTTGATTCTTTTCCATATTTTGGAGATTATGCTCTACTTTTGCACGATTTTTACCTGATTTTTAAGTTTAGTATAAATAGAAGTTTCCATTCAAATGTTAAAAACCTTTTGACATTATTGATATTGAATTAAAGTGAGGTGTATTGTCTTCTCTTCATCGTTCTTCATTGAACAATTTTGAACTTATCAAGTGTTAACTTGTGGCGTTCAAACAATCAGATTTAATTCTTGTATTGCGTGATTAAGGGGTCTTTCAAGCGTCGTTCTTGTTGGGTTTTTTGGTTCGACTTTCTTTTGGGTTAATCCTAAACTTTGGATTAATTTGACTTTCTTGGGTTCGTCAATCTCGTTGTGAATTTCGTAGTCAACGTAGCTACGGGGTTCGCATCACCACGAGTGCTAGTTCCGCCGAAATCTTTAGAACCGTCGGGTAGAAATCAGGTTGTTGCAGACTTGCAGATTCGGTCCAAGTCTGGAGATGGAAGACGAAGATGAAAGAGAATATGCCTTTTTATGTTTGGGCTGAATCCTAAAGTGAGTAATTATTGGGCCTCCTTTTGTTTAGCCCAACTCTCAAATGAGATTAACAAATTGTCCAATTTATCAAACCATTTTCAAATTGTGAAAGGCAGCTAAGAATCCAAACGCCCAATTCCCAAATTGCAGAAGCCAAACCCTTTTCTTTCTTTCTCCACTCTCCAATCCACATGACCCCAGACAGATAGATTCCATCTCCATTCTATAATTCCATTCGAAATTGGAGAAGAGGCAGCACTGACTACTCCACATGAGGAGGAGTTGTCAGAGCCCGGAGCCAACGACGTGTTCTGCAGCTTCTGCTACCAACTGCCGTATTCCGTTTCTAGCTTTCTGCCTTCTAGTCTCGAGCTAGTGACTCTTTTTCTCTCTCTTTTGGTTTTGTTTTCGTTCTATTTTGTTGGCTACTTCCCACTTGACTTGTTGATGTTGTTATGTTGAGTAATGAATGTTAATTATGTTATGATTATTGATTTAAGAATTTATTTTTGCGAAATTATGTTTGCGAATTGTGATATATAATAAGTAGTTTATGTTTCATGAGTTATAATTATTGTTTTGAGAATTTATATTTACAAAATTATGTTTGCGAATTGTAATTTATGATAAGTAATTTATGTTTTAATGAAGAATGATTATTGATTTGAGAATTTATATTTACGAAATTATGTTTCCGAATTGTAATTTATGATAAGTAATTTAAGTTTTATGAGTTATGATTATTGATTTGGGAATTTACATTTAAGAAATTCGGATAAGTGAAAAAATTAAATTAAGAAGATGTTGACCGCTCAATTCAACCTGTATGTACTTGGTTCTTTCTTTTTTTTAATCAATTCTAACTGAAAAATAAACTGAGGCATTTTCAGATTATGGAACGATTTTTTCAACCGAAACAAAAGTTCATACCCAATTCTTTTAGTTCTGGTTGTGCATCTAGTCCCGCCACTAATTCAAGTCGAGCACAAGAATTATTGAATAACACAAAGAAGTCCTAGGCTCAATTCAATGTCGTTGATCTTGTATCTGATCTAGGGTACGTTCCCTATCTAGTCATATGATCTTAATATTAGAGATGATGTTAGGATGACATATTTGGAGAAGGCTCCTTGTCAACCATATAGATATGACTTTCCAAGAAGATTGATGGGGAATGATAATAGATGTTTTCGGAAAGAATGGTTCTTCGAATTTTATTGTATCTTTACTTGCATTTCTCATTTAAGTCCAAGAGTTTCATTTGCAGATTTTGATAATCTTAAATTGCTACGTCTTGCTCTATTCTATCCTTTGGACTTCAATAGTGAAAAGCTTTTCTTACTTAGACCTCAACTTGACAAGTTTCTTATACTTGTGAAAATGGATGAAACTTTTTTAACCTCAATAGCATATCTTATGTAACTCAAAAGTTGGTTGAAACTAGAAATTCTTATTATTTTCCACTGGTTTATAGGCTGATCACCTTGATTTTGATATTACTTATGGCAACTGCAAGTGTTGAAAGGGTATTTTCTGCTATGAATCTAACCAAGAGTGACTTGTGCAACAAAATGGGAGATGACTGGTTGAATGACAATTTGATGGTTTACGTGGGAAAGATATTTTTTAAAAACTTAAGAACGAGGCAATATTGCAACGTTTTCAAAATATGAGACCCCGTAAAATACAATTGTCTAAGCTTACAGTTACAGAGTAAGGTTGTATCGTATATTTTTTTAGTATTTTGGGTTGTATTGAATTATATTTTCATATGTATATAATTTTTACGTTTTAGTTCATTTACATATATATTGAATAAATTTTAATATTATTTAATCAAATTTTAATTATTGCACGATCCACCCAACCTAGCTAAGCTAATAAATGTTGCATAAGAGAGTGGGAGGCCGGCCCCCGCCCATCTGGAGGTGCACACCCATTTAGGAATAAACGATCGAACTATTACGATCGTTGATTGTTGACGGTCAACGGTCAATTTTCGCTCTAGCTGGACTTCGATGCTAGATTTGTCTATGTTCTCAAGTAACGCTTATGAGGTTAACATCTTCATTTTCTCTCATTCATTTTCAAAAATAGAGGTTTTTCAAGGTGAAATTTAAGGGTTTTTAATAAACTTTTTGCTCACATTTTTCAACGTAGTTATAAATTTGGTTTCTACAAATGGTGTCAATTTGTTGATCTCCGAATCTGGTTGGGACCTAGTGCGTTATTAGATCTTCACTCCTCTTTCATTCACATGTATGTTACCTGCACACTTGAACATATACATAGAGACACACAACGGAGTCCCCTTTAAGAAAAAGAGGATAGGCCATGATTCCATGTACTTCGACAATCAATCTAATATGGGTGATTTGGGTATGGACAGTCACAGAAGAAGGAGAAATGTGATAGTTGAGTTTACGACCTAGTAATTTTAAGTTACCTTCAAAAGAGACCAAGTATGACTATTTATAGTCAAAAAAAATGAAAGTAAAGTCTTCCAAATATTTGACATGCGACCTTATCCCAACGGCTCACAAGTCAAACACCATAACATCACATTTCAACTATCATAAGTTTGTGACCACTCATACATTGCCCAAGATCGGATTGAGGGAATTTGACTCCCAACAACCTTGCAAAAATGTCACTTCAATCAAACTACACTAAGCTCAACATACGAGATTAAAGCTTGTACAAAATGACACGATTCCCAACCCTAACCATCTTGGAGTTTGGAAGACTTTCTAAAGTGGATAAAGGTTATATCATGCTTATCACCTCAAAGAGGAAAGGTGACAAGTCAATACAAATTACTATAACGTGGACAATTTGTTTGATTGTGTTCTGAAAGATGAAAGGTGACCAGGTAATGAGGCCCATTACCTCTAAGAATAGGTCATTGGGTGAAATTTCCCTAGCTAACAATTACATGTACTTCCACATAGATAGATGTGTAACAAAAGATGTTTGATGCCGTGGGATATGTTGTTTGGGGTTCAGCCTACATCCTAAGTATAAGATCACAGTCTTTGCTTCAAAGCAAGTATTTTCTTTCTTCTAGTTTGTGGTTAGCTGGGAGCAGTGTAATTGCGGGGAGGGGTGGCAGTAAGTGGTGAAGGTTTTGGTGGGGGTTATGTGCAGTGAGGTGGAGAAGAAGCCTCGTTGTTTTTCCCTTTTCCCTTTTTTTAGTTATTTTATTATTTTTTGTTTTTCTTGTTTGTTCTTATTTTATTTTCTATTTTTCATAACTAAAGGGTAGCATCTTTTTTATGTGATAAGGAAAAGTAGGATGGAAATTGTCAAGAAGGACAATATGAGCAAATTAACGAAAAAGTTGGACGGTAGGGAGAAGAAAAATTGTATGGAGACGATGTTACTACAAAACGAAAATGTTGGGAAGCATAGTGAAATTTACCCTACATTTATTTATGTAAAAAATTATTTATTTATCATAATATAATTCTAAACCAATAATGACCCAAGTATTTCAATCATGCTACACAAACATGTTCAATGACAAGATAAAAAAATAGGGGGACATATGGTGCAACATTATTGGACAATTTTTTTTTTTTTTTAATAAAAAAAGAAAGTTACCCACATAAGTGCTAACAACTTAGTGTCTGTTTGTAATCCTGTTTGAGTAGCATTATTCCAAGGAATTAAGCTACTCAAATAGGGCAATTTGACAAGAATTGATGACAAAGTTAACGTGAGAAATTGTGATTTATCTTCTTTTTTTTTAAATTTCATCTTTCAATTAATAATATTAAGCCCTCGTTTGATTCCCATTATTTGCCCATTAAAAAGAAAAATATGATCGTTATCCATTACATCAAACCACCATATTTGACTTTTTATTTTTTGTGTAGAGCCCGTAACGATTATATTTTTCATTCTCATTTTTATATTAATGTGTACCAAACGGGACTTAAATATTGTCTGTCATCAGTCAAATTGTCCTGTTTGAGTAGCGTGATTTTGCTCCTAGTATTTAAAGTTGTCAAGAGTTGTCCAAAGCACAAAGGAACATGCCAAGATTTTCTGCCACTGACATCATTGTTTGTTTATACGCGGCTTCTCTCTCTCACATGAAGACAACCCAAACATACAAAATCTATTTAATGCAGATTAAAGATTAACAGCCAAAATCCAACTAATTCCCCGTCTTTTCCAGCTTTCATCCTACTTATATCCTATTTTGATATACATGCAAGTGTCTTATGCAACGTAATGTTCATTTCTTTCCTTCTTGACAAAATAACTTTCAAACCAACAAAAAGAAATTGAAGAAAGTCATGCGGGACCAAACATAAAAAAGTAAAAAGAACGAATTGATTTCGATTACTATAACTCAAGATTCTCATTTAGTTAAACAATGACATAATCAGACAATACTATATGGAATATCGAATACATAATCAAGATTTTAACTAAACACGATAATCTAGTTTGATAATCGGTGCTGAAAATTCTGGGAAATTCCCATTTTAAGGTAGTCGTGAATCTTGACCACAAAAGAGGAATTTGTGAAGGTTGAAACATGGGATAGATATGAACATATATAACACATGCATAACACGGTATATGACCTCAAGCCAATTGAGGCACATGGATATATGACCTAGATACAGCTTTCAAAAGTTCTACTTTTATTTTATTAAAAAAAAAAAAAAACTTATGCAATAATTAAAAATCGTCATTTTGCTGCAAGAAAAATAGCTAATCGTACCCAACAAGCTTGAAGACTAGTACGATCGATATTCACTACGATGTGAAGGTTCTGTGGCGGTGAGACCTCGATTTGTCTTATGAAGCAACATCTCGTTGTAATAATAAGATGATTTATGAACATGCTTGGTAGAAATTTTAATTCAATTAATATCAATTTTTTACTATTATTTCACTGTTCCAGTCGTCATTTTTGAATTCTTCTCTCACAGGTAAAACTCACTTTATTTCTAAAAGTCAAAAAATCAATTAACAAAATCCTTACCAAACAAGCGCATAATAATGAATCCAACAGTATTAAAATATCTAATAATTTTGTCATATGTGTTAAATCACCGCAATTGAATATTGTGTACCATTCACAATAAATTTATGAGATACTATTATTATGGACTAAAATAATTTGAACTTTAGCTTAGGTTTGTCAAATTTATAAATTATTCAAAAAAATATATGAACAATAACGAGTAACAGTTATAAATGTATGATTAAAATTAATATTAAACTACGACTAAATTTATAAACTATTTATAAATTGTATATCCGGACGGAAGCTTAATTGTCACGGCATCTATCCTAATCCTATGGTGCCGTGCAATTTTTTTATTTTGATAAATAAGATTGAAGTAACAAGAAACCCTCCATTTTTCTTGTACACATGGGTTACTTTAGAGGAATTAATATAATCTTGCATCCATGTGTACTTATAGATTATTAACAAAATATCTATTTCTATCATACAAGATAGATTTTCAATGAATTTAAATTATATAAATAGTTATTATTATTCTGACCGATTCATTGCCATATTTGATTGAAAGATCTTTCACAATCAATGTGGCATAATCGAATCAATATGTTGAAATATTTACGTGCATGTATAAATACACATTAACTTAACAGAATAAATTCCGCTAATATGTTTCGTACATAGTACATGAGAATCAAAAAACAAAATTTAACTTCTTTTAATATTGTTTGGTGCAATCTAACATTAGGCACAAAATATTCAATGACTACGTCCCACCTATCTAGAAACTCTAGCTATTAGATCGCGAAAATAAATGAAAAGGAAGATAGAAATATTTTATCTTCTCCTCCTGCTAATTATGAATCTTATACATTTAGGGCATATTCGGTAGTGATTATAAGAATTGATTTTTTGACTATTAGAGAGAAAAGTGGATTTCACCTGTAAGTGAAGAAATAAAAAATGACGGCTGAAATAGTGAAATAACAATAAATTTTTTGATTTTTTGAGGTAAAAAATTGCTAGCAAACAGGATTTTAATCTACATATTACTAAATTCAATCAAAAGTTTAACAAATACTATAACAAAATTTAAAATAATTAATTGAAATTAAGGTTTTAATTTTCTTTTGCTTCCCTAATATTAAGCAAAACTGAGTCATATGAATTCCAATTATTACATTTTTCCCCATTATTGTATGTAATAATAGCGAAAATGATGGCTCAATATATAATCCTTCTAATTCTATGTTAGGTGCTGGTGCTGAATTGGACCCCTTAACAATTTGATTATTTTTAAATAATTAAGATTGAATAAAAAAAATTATAAATTAATTTGAAGAGAAAATTATACATCAATTAATCCCTATCTTATTACTTGATTAGCAAGTTGATACCCAACGTTTAACAGAAATCAAAAAGCAAGTTAAAGATTTCTTTTGATTATAATTGCGAAATCGATTCTCGATGGCGAAAAACCGTTCAAACCAATATTGCATCGCTAGGGTTTACCTAACACATATAACTTAGTGAAAGTAAAACTTTTTCAAAAATTTGTGTTGATGAATGTTTTTATAATGTTCAGTAAACAATGAGACGGAATTAGTTATTTTAATTATCAGAGTAAATTTTTCATTTGTGTTATAATATTGAAAGTTTGTGTCATCGACGACTTGATTGGTGACAAAAAGATTATATTTTTATTTTTGTAACTATATATTCTTATGAATCAATAAAATACTATTATTTATTGGCGTCATTTTTATTTATTTATAACTTTTTCTTTAGGAATGGAAGCACAACAAAATTTTATGGATCAATTTACTTGACTCTAAAGATCAGGGACCAAGTTGCAATATTGATTTTACATTCCCCAGGAGAGGAAAACGTCTTCTGAATTGACATAAAATCTCTGCAAGACACACACTCTCTTTCTCTCTCACTCATCTTCTTTACTCTCTCTCTCTGTCTTTCTCTCTCTACAGACACCGACTGGAGATGGCGTCGATCTTTCGAGACCGGTCACTCGGACTCGGCCATTCTAAAAGAAATTCATTTTCTTCCGCCACCACCGCCACGGCCGCCAACGTGTCACCGTCCTCCGCCACCTCCAGCTTCGCTGCACCCATAACTTCTTTCCCAGATGCACTCCCTTGCCCCTTCGGGGACGTTACTCTCTCCGCTACCGACCTACGCGCTTCCGCTTATGAGATCTTCCTCGCATCCACCCGCTCATCCTCTTCCAAACCCCTCACCTACACTTCCAACAGTTTGAGCAACAATAACAGTTTTAGTTGCGGCGATGGTAATTCCTCGTTGAGTAATGGTAATAATTCGAATAATTCGTCTTCGTCATTGCAGAGGTCATTGACATCGACAGCGGCATCGAAGATGAAAAAGGCGTTGGGGCTGAGATCCAGCTCGAAGCGGGGATCTGATGGCGGCAGTCCGCAAAGTTCCGGTTCGGGAGGGAAAACTAAGAAGCCAGTGACTATAGGGGAGCTAATGAGAGTCCAGATGCGGGTTTCTGACGCCATGGATTCGAGGATTCGAAGAGGTTTATTGAGGATTTCTGCTGGGCAGGTCGACTACCTCTTACTTAATTTCACACGTTTCCCGAATTTATGTGATTTTTTTTAAATTTTTTTAATAACTACTGTTGAATTCTGGATTTTGATGGTTCGATCTGGGGTTTAAGAGTTGGCGGCGCTTAATTGTTATTTTTTCTCCTTTACTTTTGTAAAAATACGAATTCTATTTTAATTTTATTCCTGAAAATAATAGGAAAGACACGATCTGGATCTAAATGTCTTAATCTGATTAAACAGGAATTTACAGATCTTTTCTTTTTAGTATAGTTGTGGGGTAGAATTGTAATTTTTATGGTGGAATATGGGATTTATTTCGCTAAAGACTGAATCTTTTCCTGGAACTGTGTTGATTTTGATTTAGAATTTGTTATGCAAATTTATTTCAGTAAATTCTAAAATGCTGGCAACGTTTTGTTTTGAAAAATTTGTGAGATTTTCCAGTGCTGTAATATTCTTGAAGGTGAGGTACTTGTTGAATTTTGCAAGGTGTGATTTTGTTTGATGCAGCAGCCATTTTTAGATTTGCTTTTTAAGTTTTTCTATGTTTGTTTACGGCGGCATTATGCCATGAGATAACTAATTTTTTGTCAACAACCGACTAACAAATATATCAATTTCTACTCTTCTGTTTTGTTGACTTTGTCGAATTGGATTGTTACTGATGTCTTGTTAGAAATAGAATGATGCATTAATTTCTTTGATGCTCTCAAGTTCCTGCCAAAGTTCTGACATATCCTGAATTGAAGTTTAAAACTGAAACTTCTATGAATAGAGCTAAATTTTTTAACAGTATTTTATGGTAAATGTTTGTGAGTTCAAAGATTTCTTTACATTTGAATGTGATTATGGTTAATGCTTGATATTATTTTATACTTTATAGAGACATTGATAACAGAATTTCTTTTTCCCCATATATTCTTGATATAGGTTGGGAGAAGAATAGAGTCCATGGTTCTTCCACTAGAGCTATTACAACAATTCAAATCTTCAGATTTTACTGATCAAGAAGAATATCAAGCATGGCAGAAGAGAAACCTTAAAATGCTCGAGGCTGGACTCCTTTTACATCCACACATGCCACTAGATAAGGTCAATACTGTTGGTCAACGACTTCGCCAAATTATTCAATCAGCATTAGAGAGGCCATTGGAAACTGGGAGGAACAACGAATCAATGCAAGTCCTTCGCACTACAGTAATGGCACTTGCTAGCAGATCATCTGATGGATCTCTGTTGGAGTCCTGCCATTGGGCAGATGGTATCCCATTGAATCTCCGGCTCTATGAAATGCTTCTAGAAGCTTGCTTTGATATTAATGATGAAACTTCCATTATAGATGAAGTTGATGAGCTTATGGAACTCATTAAGAAAACTTGGGGGATCCTAGGACTGAATCAAATGCTACACAATCTTTGCTTTACATGGGTTCTGTTCAACCGATATGTTGCTACTGGGCAGGTTGAAAACGATCTGCTAGATGCTGCTGACAATCAGCTTGCTGAAGTTGCAAAAGATGCAAAGGTGACGAAGGATCCTGTTTACTCTAAGATCTTGAGCTCAACATTGACTGCCATTTTGGGTTGGGCTGAGAAAAGGCTCCTGGCATATCATGAAACTTTTGATAGTGGAAAAATTGATTCCATGCAAAGCATTGTTTCTATTGGGGTATCAGCTGCCAAAATCTTAGTTGAAGATATATCGAATGAGTATCGTCGAAGAAGAAAAAATGAAACTGATGTGGTACGCAGCAGGATTGAAACTTACATCAGGTCTTCACTCCGCACTGCATTTGCTCAGGCAAGTTCCTCTCGGTCTTTGAATTCTCATCGAACAATTTAAAATGTGAACTTCAATGAAGTTGAGACTAAGCCCTTGTTTGAGCCCCATTTTGGGGAAAAAATGAATTTTGGAATAGTGTATTGATGGAAAATGTGTGGTTAAAAGATAAGGAAAAGTATTGAATTTGCGTGTAATATTATTTTATTGAATAATGTGTGGTTGAAATGATGTCAAAACATTGTTTAAAATGTATTTTTGTGGAAAGAATGGGTCTCAAACAGGGGCTAAGTGATTGTAATGATGCATATGGGTACATAACTTTTGGCACTGGAGAGTGCAAGATAAGTTTCAAGAGAAAATTTGGGAACTTATGATGGAGAAATGGTGCAAAATGTTGGCCGTCTGTTTGCAAACTATATGACATTGATCTTAAAGGCATTATTAATCTAAACTTGTAGACCTATGAATGGACCGGTATTAAGAAATTCATGTGCAAGAACATTACAATTATATCTTTGCTTATAGATATGGTAATACTATTTGGCAAACAGATGCACATCACTTTTTTGGCACTGGAGAGTGCAAGATAAGTTTCAAGAGAAAATTTGGGAACTTATGATGGAGAAATGGTGCAAAATGTTGGCCGTCTGTTTGCAAACTATATGACATTGATCTTAAAGGCATTATTAATCTAAACTTGTAGACCTATGAATGGACCGGTATTAAGAAATTCATGTGCAAGAACATTACAATTATATCTTTGCTTATAGATATGGTAATACTATTTGGCAAACAGATGCACATCACTGGGCTTTCTTAACTTCTATGGCAATTTTAGAAAACAAGTCATTTCATTCAAAATCCATCCTTCCATGTTGAAGATGTGAATGTATTTGTAGAGATTTAATTAAGCCCTCGTTTAAAATTTAGATTTTGATCTAAGTCAAAGTTAGCAATTCATTTTAACCACATTTTTTTATAGATCCCACAACTTTTCGACCATACATTTCATTAACTTCTATCAAAATTTACTAAAAATCTAATTTTAATTCCCACCAAACAGAAGCTAAAATTGTAAGCCATGTATGTTATGAAGTAAAGGTTTGTAAACATGCATATAGTTGGTTTCATCGCCACTAGATCTTCTTTGAAGTTGAAAACTCTCAAATTAGAAACATTGCTCTCATTTCTTGGTCAATGTAACCATGCTGCCATAATAAGGAATAATAGTTAAACTATAGTTGGGTAATGTATGAAAATTTGTTTAAATTTTGGACTTGCAGAGAATGGAGAAAGCAGATTCAAGCAGAAGATCATCAAGGAATCAGCTGAATTCCCTTCCTGTCCTTGCTATCCTTGCAAAGGATGTTGGGGATCTTGCAATGAAAGAAAATGATATATTCAGTCCTATCTTGAAGAGATGGCACCCTTTTGCAGCAGGTGTTGCTGTTGCCACACTACATGCTTGCTATGGGAATGAGCTGAAGCAATTTATTGCAGGTATAACAGAGCTGACACCAGATGCTGTACAAATACTGAGAGCTGCTGACAAATTGGAAAAAGATCTTGTCAATATTGCTGTTGAAGATTCAGTGGATAGTGATGATGGTGGGAAGGCCATCATTCGTGAGATGCCTCCTTATGAAGCTGAAGGTGCAATAGCCAACATGGTTAAAGTTTGGATAAAGACGAGAATAGACAGGCTGAAGGAATGGGTTGAAAGAACTCTTCAACAAGAGGTATATTTTCAGCATGTTTGATTCCTTATTGAACCGAACAAAATCCTGTATACCAGAATTTTATCTCTAGCAGACCTTGCATTCATGTATTTGAAATCTTATAAAACCTTATATGACTTTTATTGTTTTTACTCTTTAGGAAATTATACGGTAGTAGATCTCTAAGTCACACTCAGAGCTAAAAGATTGTGTGGAAATTAAAAAATTTCTAATACTTGCCAGGGTATTCTTTCAATGACTTCGTTTAGGTAAGAATTATGACTCGTAAGTCGTACTTATTATAGAACAATTTCCATATTCTCCTTTTCCTTTATCTGGACTTGAGAGATTTTGTTCAAGGCAACAATATTCTAATTCATACTTCTGGTTGAAGATTTCCTGAAGTGTAGGCCATCTTTCCAGTTGCGGTTTGTTATCGGAACAGCGTGATTACTGATTGGAAGAAACATAGTAATAAAATATGGAGTAAATTTATTTTATTTTATTTTTTTTAATTATTTTTTTTCTTTGTATCTGCTGGCGTAGTTTGTGTCTTGGTTCCAGTTATTCTTTTATGGAAAGTCTAGATGCGTTAATTGAGCTCATCAGGTTTAATTGATTAAATGAAATCACAGATTTAATTATCTACTCTTGTCTGCTCCTTATCTAGCTTTTAGTTTTTTGATATTGATGCTTATCATAATTTTGCATGTGTGTTGCATGTTGTCGAGATTACTATAAAATGGTATCTTCATTCTTATTAACTTCACTATGAATTTCAAATTATCATATTCTTTCTCCAATTTATAGGTTTGGAGCCCACAAGCTGATCAAGAAGGATGTGCACCTTCAGCTATCGAGGTTTTACGACTAGTTGACGAAACTTTGGATGCATACTTTCAGCTGCCAATACCACTTCATCCAGCATTACTCCCTGACTTGATGACCGGTCTGGATAAATGTCTTCAATTTTATGTAACTAAGGCAAAGTCTGGCTGTGGTAATACTCCTGAGCTGACATATTTTAATTTTAAATTTCTTAGGATTCCTTGTGATGAATCAACTAATTTTTGTCGAACAGGATCAAGGAACACTTATATTCCCACCATGCCAGCATTAACAAGGTGTACCGTGGGGACAAAATTTCAATGGAAGAAGAAAGAAAAAGCAGTGAATTCCCACAGAAGGAATCCTCAGGTTGCTACAATGAATGGAGATAGCTCTTTTGGGGTACCACAGGCATGTGTGCGGATAAATACTTTGCACAAAATACGGATGGAGTTGGAGGTTGTTGAGAAACGAATAATAACTCTATTACGGAATTCTGAATCTGCCCAAGTAGAAGACTTTTCGAATGGTTTAGGAAAAAAGTTTGAGCTTACACCAGCTGCTTGTGTCGAAGCTATCCAACAACTCTGCGAGGCGGTTGCCTATAAAATTGTCTTCCATGATCTTAGTCATGCTCTATGGGATAGTTTGTATGTTGGCGAGCTTTCTTCTTCTAGAATTGAACCTTTCCTCCAGGACCTCGAGCGGAATCTTACAGTTATCTCTGATACCATTCATGAAAGAGTTCGTACACGTATCATTGCTGACATAATGAGAGCCTCCTTTGATGGTTTCTTGTTCGTTTTGCTTGCTGGAGGGCCCTTGCGTGCATTTTCTCGCCAAGACTCGCAGATTATAGAGGACGACTTCAAGTCCCTCAAGGATCTATTCTGGGCAAACGGCGATGGGTTGCCTGCTGATGTGATTGATAATTTCTCGTCCACAGCAAGAGACGTTCTTCCACTCTTTCGTACAGATACAGAGAGCCTCATTGAGCGATTCAGACGCTTGACTTTGGAAACATATGGCTCTTCTGCAAAATCTCGACTCCCGTTACCCCCAACCTCTGGGCGGTGGAATCCGACTGAACCAAACACACTGTTGCGAGTTCTGTGTTATAGGCACGACGAAGCTGCTTCAAAGTTTCTTAAGAAGGCTTATAACCTGCCAAAGAAGCTGTAAAAACTCGAGATGTGATGCCAAATGATGAGAGGGGATTCACTTCCAGACGAGAGTGAACCTTCTCATCGTCCGGTTGGTATTAGCTGCAACCTTTAGCCTGAGCTTAACCTACTTGGAGAACCATAGGCAGTGCCATTTTTGTACAGTAAATTTTGTGAAGGTTTTGGTATGTTGATTCCATCTCTTGCATTTGCTAGTACGGCAATTTGTGGAACATCTGAAGGAAGGCTTGCTTGCAAAGGAATGATGGGATATGTCGTATTATTATTTGT
>NC_036244.1:8239499-8262444 GCF_002742605.1 Olea europaea var. sylvestris | reverse complement strand
TTCCGACCAAACTGGAGATCCATTAAGAAAACGGACACCAGATCCTTATTCAGCAAGTTGAAAGGAAACGTTCGGTCAGGCGCGTGTCGATTTTAGATGGAGCGTGGCGGTGGCGCCTGAGGACCATGCGCAGAGACGGTGGTGGCGCGTGAAGGCGCATGCGTCGTTTTTTCGGGGTGATTCACTTATCTCTTGGAAAAGTAAGAAGCAGACTGTTGTTTCCCGCTCCTTTACAAAAGCAGAATATCGAGCTATGGCATCCACTATCACTGAGATTGTGTGGTTGCGATGGTTACTTGCAGACATGGGTGTTTCTCATTCCTCCCCAACTTCCATGTATTGTGATAATACTAGTGTCATTCAGATCTCTCACAACTCTGTGTTCCATGAACGCATAAAGCATATTGAGATTGATTGTCATCTGGTTCGTCATCATCTGCATATTGGAACCATTTCCCTACCTTTTGTTTCTTCATCGTTGCAACTTGCTGACTTCTTCACTAAGTCTCATCCAGTTCATCGTTTTTGCTTTTTGCGTGACAAACTCTCGCTGCTTCTTGCTTTAGCATCTTAAGTTTGATTATATTGTTATCAAACACCACGAAGAAAAGCCTAAACTGTGGATAAAACGTCTCATTACTACAAACTATTAGCAAATTAGATATCGATCAACATGCGGATCTGTAGAGAAAGAAGACCAATCCACTTGAAAACATCATCCCCCGTGTTTTTAGAGAAATGTCACAATGTCAGGGGAAAATTTCACATCTCTCACAAATAATTATATGAAATTGTCAAAGAAATAGCTAGACACGATATCTCGATGCAAATGGTCAATGATAAGTTTCTCGTAAGAAAAAAAATAATACTATCTAGTATCAATTTATATGACATTATGTGATAGATTCAATTAAATGTGAAATTATATAATTTATGCAATTGAACATGTAATTCAATATTACTAATGTTGTCACCTAGACCGTGTTAAATACCAATAATACTAAATATCATTACTCTAAAAAAATTATCAAATATTTCCTATTTGAGGCCAAACTGATACATAACTTGAAACGACCTTACTACAGGCATGCACTCTTAACCAATTGGTTAGCTAACACAGGATATAAAGAGAAAGCTTCAAAGGTCTTCTAGCTGCACGAAATAAAAATTGAAGCAATTGGAGTAACCAGACTAGAAAAGATAGTTGTTTTTCTTATAAGTGATTATAAAATGACAATTTATTATTATTTATTTGTTTGTTTATTTTGTCTTTATGGATTCGTTATAAAATGCTCCTAGTCAAATTCATGGATTGTAACTTGATGGAGGTAAGGTGGCTCCTTCCATTTACCCAAATAAAATAAAATTAAAAAAAAAATAGTTAGTATCAAAGTATTGATGAATTATAAAGTCCCGACTTATAAAATAGAAGATTGAGTCGGTGAGATTTTGCACTAAAGTCATGGAACATCGAAATCGAGGTTGGATACAAGCTGAGACTAGTCGTAATCGTTAGCCAGAGTAGCATCAAAATATCAACTAGCAAAGTCCTAACAATTCCGTTACAATGCCCGAATTTTTTTGACAAAGGAGGTAACCAACTCTCATAATGGCGAGGGCCTCACTTTTTTTTGGACTTTTTGTTCACGCGGAATCCAAGGCATGTGACGGGATGTCAACCATTCGGACAAAAAAATTCAGACAAAATAGCAAAATTCAAGTCCTAAACACAAAACATAGTACATCTACGAAAAAATTTAAGAGACTTCAACTTTAAGCAAATATTCATTTGGGTCACTAAACCTTAAATATTATTATTTCTAATTTGTCTTTTCATTATCTAGTTTAGTCGGCTTTATGATGTGTAAATTACGATTTAATAGTTTGTAATTTCATTATAAATTAATTAATATCGACCTACAACATTTCTTAAAGCAGTGACCATAATTAGAGACTTAGCTTCCATTTTTATAATGCAATATAGGGCTCTTTGCATAAGCACTCAACGTGAAATGACTCGAGGATTCACAAAATAAAAAATTCAGGCAAAAAACACAACAAATATTCCAAGAATTGACAACATAAAAATCCACTTCATCACACCTCTTATTTAATTTGTTTCGGGAATTTACATTTATGCACTAAAATCATAAGATTCTAGTACCAAAAAAATTTTCATTAGAAACGATTAAAAATATTCAAGTCACAAGCCACGACTCGACTGTACAATACAGAACTGAAATCTGAATTTCTTAATTAGACAAAACGAAACTTAAAAAGAACATAATATGTAAGGTTGCGTTTGGGAGTGATTTTGAAAATTGATTTTGTGACCGTTAGGAAAAAAATGGGACTACCTGTGAAAGAAGAAGTCAAACTTTACGATTGAAATAGTGAAATAACGATCAAAAAATCAATTTTTTGGGGGTGAAAAATCACTCCCAAACAAGCTCTAAATATTCTAGTTTTTTCCATAACTGAAGAAGGTGATTTTTTGAGCTGAAACTAGTAAAAGAAATAAAATTAATTGACCCTTTGGAGAATATTATTATTGTTGTTGTTGTCGTCGTCGACTTCAAATTACTTAAACAAGTTAAAAGGGTTTCATTGGGTTGTAACCTGGGAAGGTATGGACTAAAGTTGAATATTTGCTAGATCATGGATTGACTCCAAAGCCATTGACCAACAAAAAAAAAAGGAAGCAAAAAAAGTCAACCTCAGAATTTATATAATTTTTTGCCATGAATAATTGGTAGAGATCGAGCAAAAACTGCATTTCTTAAACTATAATCTCTAACCAAAATAAAAAGATTTTTTTTTTCTTATTTAAAAATATTTCACATTGTTTTCTACCTTATCAAACATCCCACAAAAGTTACACACCAATTTTGAAGATGTTTTTGTTTCTTCTATCATTATAGTAAGTTCATGTCTTATAAATAAAAAAACGAAATGTTCATATTTGTTGGTTTTTGGGTTTCATTTCAAAAGTCTAATTTATTAAGAAGAGTAAATTATTTAAAAACACTAAACTATCCCATGTTTGGGGACTTGGGGCTTTTCTTCACATTTTTTTCAATAATTTCCATCTAGTGAAGTACTAGATCATCTCTTCTCGCTCAAACTATGTGATCCCTCTCAATCCTTCTCAAACTAGAAAGAATCACACGCTCCATTAAAGGCTTGACTCTTTAACTATCGATGTAACCCTGTTGGAAGCCAACTATGGATTATTTTTTTGGTTCTAGCTCGGATGTACTTGCACATGTATGAAGATTCATGTCTAAAGATTCATCTTGCACATTTGCATGGACAAGTCTAGATTTCGATGACGATAATAATCAATCACATTTGAGGATTCATCCTAAAAATTGACAATTAAGAAGAGTAATCGAATTTCCTTATAAACCCACATCCCTAGCGAAGGTAAGACTTTTCTTCGTAATTTTTACAACACCAAATGAGGGACACTTTATTTGGTTAATTTCTCATTAATCGACCAAGGAATTATTTAGAATAATTCGTAAATTTAGATTGATTAACTCGACCAGCACCTCCACATTGGTAAATTAATGTAACTTCTTTACAAAGGTTTATGAAGGTTGACTATGACAATTTTTCAGGAAAACTCCATGTGAAGTAACAAAATACATCGATGAACACTTCAATCACAAACAAAGAAAACACTCAATTAATGCTCTTGCAAATCATCTTCACTTTTCAATCGCTATAAATTGACACCATTAGTTACTATTCTATGCAGAAAAATCTCCTCCATTGTCTAATATAACAAGTTCGAACAGCAGAAAAGACATGACACGCCGCCTAGTTTTATTGTTCATCCTCCTCCTCACGGTGGCCCTGGTGGCCGAGGGCGCAACCCGCAAGCCAAAGAAAGTGAAGTGTAAAGACAAAAAATTCAATGAATGTTTCAAGAAGAAGGACCTATACTGTCCGGAAAGTTGCCCACGTTCATGTGATATTGATTGTGAATCATGCAAGCCGTTTTGTGTTCCACCACCATCTAAGCCGCCGCCTCCTACTCCCAATCCAACACTAACTCCGCCCATCCCACCACAGCCGCCAATGCCACCAGTTTCACCAAGTCCTCCGCCTCCTGATGGTTCAGAAGCTGCCGGCGGGAAGAGAGTCCGGTGCAAAAACAAAGCGTACGGTACATGCTACAATATGGAACACCGGTGCCCGGCTGCTTGTCCAGATTATTGTGAAGTTGATTGTGTCACTTGCAGCCCTGTCTGCAGTAAGTTTTCTCTTTCAATAAGCTAGCTTATTTTTCTGTTTGTCAAATATTTAAAATGACTAGGTGATTCGTTTAATGTTCAAATATTCTTAATTTTCTGTTTTTCGTGTAAGTTTTCCATAATCAATGCATAATTTAACAAAATTTCATGCAAAAATATGAGCAGATTGCAACAAGCCAGGCGCAGTGTGCCAAGACCCCCGATTCGTTGGCGCAGATGGAATCACCTTCTACTTCCATGGCAAGAAGGACAAGGAATTCTGCATAGTAACCGATTCCAACCTGCACATAAACGCCCATTTCATCGGCAGAAGAAATGCCAACATGGGACGAGACTTTACATGGGTTCAGTCTCTCGGAATTCTCTTCGATGATCACCAAATCTTTGTTGGAGCACAAAAGACAGGATTATGGGAGAACTCTATCGACCATTTAAACATGTCCTTCAATGGAGTCCCCGTCTTCCTCCTGCCCCAAGATGGTGCAAAACGAAAACTTGCAACTGGTGTTTCCATCGCTAGATCCGGCAGCGACACTAATTCAGTAGTAATTGAAGTAGAAAACAATTTCCAGATTAAAGCAACAGTTGTGCCTATAACAAAACATGACTCCAAAGTACATAAATATGGCATTACAGAAGAGGATTGTTTCGCACATCTTGATCTGGGATTCAGGTTTTATTCTTTAAGTGGTGAAGTTAATGGAGTTTTGGGCCAAACATATGCAAGAAACTATACGAGTAGGGTTAAAATGGGAATAGACATGCCTGTTTTGGGTGGACAAAGAGAATTTGCTTCTTCAGGTCTATTTTCTACAGATTGTGCAGTTGCCAGGTTCAAGAAAACCGAATCTTTAATTTCGTCGAACACTTTTGAGTATGGAAATCTGAACTGTGCAAGTGGGTTTGATGGCCGTGGAGTGGTGTGCAAGAGATAAATTTATCGGGGTTTCTCTGCAGATTATGAATTCACTTGAAGATTGGAATAAAACCAGATTTATTTGCTAAAAGGGTAAACCATTGTGTCCACTATATGTATAATTATTTGTATGAACTTTATTATGAATAAATGTTGTCAATTTTATTTCCGCAAGTGTACGGACCGTAACAAGTAATATTGAACCTAATAGTTCGGGTTGTCGATCCTACAAGGAATATATTCTAGCTCTTAATTCAATTTTTTTAAGCACTATAAGAAAACAAATAAAAGGTTGTAGGATTTGAGTTTTAATCTAAATACTAAAAAATAAATAGATGCACACACAATTGTTTTGAAAATCAAATAATGAATGGACGTTAGGACAGAATAGCTTCACCTATTGATCACCTTTACATCTCAAATTAAGATTTACATCTAATGTAGTATTCAATCGAATTCTTCTATTATATTCAATTTATCCTTCTTGAGCTCTCATTGATTCTATTTAACTAATTAAATTTCATATCTCAATGCAAATTCAACTTAGTTAAACGAGTTCTTTGTCCTACGAATTCAATTATGACCGCAATAATTGGATAGGTATCTCTACTCGTTATACCAATTTACCGAATTTTACTATATGGTCTAAATCCTAAATTCATATCTCTATTCGTAAAAGGTTTACAAAATCATTGTGTTATTGATCAAGTAATTTAATATATTCACTTCATAGTAAAATCAATACATGAAATAGTAAAAACCAAAAATCTTGATGAGAAAATATAAAGAATCCCAATTGGTTACATTATTCACCCTAACAATGAATTTAACTATTCATAATGAAGGAAGAAAAAAATAATTGTCTTAAAATATATCACCAGATTTGTAGTAAAGATGCAAAAGAAAAATTAAAATTCTTGGACCAAGATCTCCTTCCTCTTTCAATCAATGTGTTAAACTTCCAATTGCTTGATGTTTTCCTCCTTTAAATTCATCTTTTGATTCTTGTGAATTCCCCTCAAAAGTGTGAGAAATTTGTATTTATAGATGCCTCTCCATTTGTATAGAAAGTAGGGTTTTTATGGACTTTAAAATGGGCAAAAAATGCGCCCTAGACAACCCCGGCACAGCGCCTAAGCGGTAGGAATCAATGCCTAAGCGTCGTGAAAAATTAAGCTAAGGCGCTACCTCAAATCTTCGTTTTTTTTCAATTTTTGTAGCGCCTGGGCGCTGCCTTTCTGCCCCATATTCTTTATTTTTGACTTCTTCCACTTTAGCATCTTTTTTTGCATCGTCTTTCCTAATTTTCAAAATATCACTAACAAATACATCAAAAACGTTCTATACTCACAAGATCTAGCAAAAAAATAAGCTAAAATTGTGCAAGTTCGTGAGTGAAACAAGCTCATCAATAAACTTGTGTGGGATTTTTCTATACATTTTTTTTTTTCATATAACAAATTTTACAGATCTTACTTGTATGGATTTACCAAAAAAGAACCCAAAAAATTGGCGACTGTTGATGCAGCGGAACAGTGGAAATAATGAACAAGAGTACGAATTCGAACAAGAACTTGCTTATTTTTTGTTGCAAACATTGGTGAGAGAACTGATCAATTACCCGCATGACTAACGCTAAAAGAAATTGCATAAATATCGTTATAAAAAAAACAACACAGTTGCTATAAGTCGAGAGAAGACAAATCACTCATTCAAGAATACAAGAATTAATACTGATCTTGAATAAATAGATTCTACTCTAGAGTTAGATTTTGAAAACAATATGAATTATTTACAAATTATTGCAGCTCTAAAATCTAAAGAAATGTATTTACAGAAGAATTTAAACCCTAAATTCTACTAATTAACTTTCACTCTAACATGTGAAGGCATTGATTCTTGAATTAACCGCCACATCGACCATCATGACCCTCTGGCATGTCATTTTCATTAATATAAGCTGAGAGATTCAAATACTTTTCTTGTTCTGCAATATTACGCCACCGTGCACGGCAGATTACGCAAGTGGTGGATCTTCTCCGGCTACTCCTCTTCCACGCCAATAAGCACTCTTCATGAATTGGATTCTTGCAAGTCCCACAAGCCACCACGTTGTCTCCTTTCTTCATCTCCTCTAGACAAACCGGACAGGCAGCGCCACCTTCCACCTCCACACACGGCCGCGAACTACTCGGCGTCGCTTGCAAAAACAGCTGGTGAAACCTTTCCCTCACTTGGTCTCCGGCCAAAGCTTCGTCCGAAGTAGGCAAGCTCAGCAGCCGGTGGAGTTGGCACGGCCTAAGACTCCGACGCCAAAGGCAAGAATCATCAAGTGGAATTCCAAGTACGCGAATTAACACAAAGAGAATATGTTTACACGGAACTGTCCTATCCGGGCAGGTACACGAGGGGACAGTGGATAAGTTAACGGTGTACACATTTCCCGTCGCTCCTAGTACAAAGAACATGGAATCCACCCGGTGGAGGAGGCGGAGACGGTGGCGAACAGCACGGATTGCACGGTCGGTGAGGGGTTGCGTTGGAGTGAAGCGGTAGGGCCGCCGTGGGGAGGAATCGGGGGCGGAGGTGGAGGAAGAGGACTCCATTTTTCGAAAGCGGAAGTTAGTTATGAATGTTGAGGAGATACATTTGGAGACTATAAGGTTGTCTAAACGTGATGGACATTCTTTAGAGAGTTTGGAGGGACAAGTTGGGGATTGTGTAAGGTGGAAACATTGGGAAATTGAGTTGGTCTTGCTTGTAATGATAACGGTAGTGTTTTAAGGCACGTAATGTCTTTGGAAATCTTGATGCATGCTACGTTAATGTTACTTGTAAATAAAGACTTTTCAGCTACGCGAAGGCATTTATATGATTAATTCGAATATTCCTTCTTTCTCTCTTTCCTTTTGGTGTTGCTTTTGTTAATTTTACATAAATTCCAACCTACTCGGAAGTCCATGTCGGTTTAGTCAAAAAATGAATAAAATTTTAATTTAAAGTCAATAATTAATTTTAATCATCGATTTAGCCCCAATTTGATGGGAATTAAAAATTAAATTTTTAGTAGATTTTGATAGAAATTGATGAAATATATAATTGAAAAGTTGTGAATTTTATGAAATATGTCGTTAAAATTAACTTTAATTTGAATTAAAATCTTAATTTTTATTAGCACCAAACAGGGGCCTTATGGAATCCACACGTTTATCAACTTTTCGATCATACGCTTGATCAACTTTTCTACTAAAAATTTGATTTGTAGTAAAAAATCAGTAGGGGCTAAACCATACATTCATTTAAATATTTTTATTTTAATATTTTCTCCTTTTACATTTGTCATTCTCTATATAATTGACATTATATAAACCCATCATATATATGCGAGGTAACATAATTCTCGAGAGATGTTTATATTTCAAATAAATTTGTAGTTGGTTTGCATTTACAATTATGACTAATCATATGTACGCAAATGCTTAACATCGATCTAGTTGACTATGCAGGTGGCAGTAGGTTCATATTTCTTAAAAATTATCGAGATTAAATTTAATATAACTTTTTTCCAAACCAAACAAACTAGTTCAATCATCGAAATTATTTATATTTACTTTATGATTGAATTTTTTTCAAATATTTTTCAATTGTCTTTAAAAGTTAAAAGGGTTTCGAAATGCCATTAAACTTTTCGAAATTTTCCCCATTTCTAAATAAACTTTAAATATTATCCAAGATGTTTTGGACCAAAATATTATCTTATCCATTACTCTGTTACCAACCATTTTAAAAGTTGATGGATTTTATAAATTTATTGAATGTTATCATATTTGTCATTTCAGCTACAATTGAATCAAGTGCATTAACTTTTAAGCCCCCATGGCATATCTCCCAGTGGCAAAGGGGAGGGCGGATAGGGCTCAGCGCGGCATTGTGCAGAGTTCGATTCTCCGCAAGGTGGAATTGGTTTTGTTACAAGCGGGAGTTACCCTATGGGTTAACAGCCTTGGCCTATCCATGTGCTCTCCACCCTGACTCCTGGGAGGCACATCCTGCGATTTACCTCCTCCACGATGGTCCAGGGTAGGGTCGGTGGGGGCCCTTAAGGTTGGGATTCAACCAAGTGCATTAACTTTTAAAATGGTGATGACAAGTGACACTTTTGAAATTCAGTAACAACTCAGAAAGATTTCTAATGGTTTGTTAATATCTCGAAAATCTTTTGAAGTTCAAGGATAATTGTAAAACATTTAAGAAATTACCGTGACAATTTAAATTTTAACCCATACTTTGTACAAGCAATCACCTACTTTCATTGATGTCAAATTTTATTTTTCTAAAAAAATTTAGTGCATATAAATTAATGAAAAACACTGCACGTACAGGTGCAGTGTTTCACAAGGGCCTTACACTATTTGGGGGCGGGCCCACATGTATTTTAAAAAAAAAATTGTGGGGCTCGCCCCAACTTGTTTCTTTCTTGACGAAACAGGTCCGTGTAGTGTGTTTCTAAATTAATCAAGTGAAAAATCTTAAAAACACGTGTTATTAGCTTTTTTATGGTCAAAAAGCTATTTTATAAATTTGTTAATATGTATATAGATAAATCTTTTTTTTTAATAAATAAAATGTTTGTACATAAACATATATATTGTACAAAATTATAAAATTAAACACAAGTATTCTATTTACAAATATAATTTACATGCGAATAGAGATATTAAAAAAAAAAATAGTGACAAACAACATAAAATTTTAAATTTTGTCTCGAAGACATAATTTGGGAACTTTACAACCAAAAAATTAAAAATTAAAGAAAAATCAGGTAATTATCTATTGATATAATCAATGATCCATTGGTTCAATCAATAATCCGATGACCAATATCTTAATCGATAGAATCAAGTTAATACTATAATATTAAAAAGTGGAAAAACTACTTGCAAAGAATTGAAAGTTGTGAATCTGTTAGCTTTATTTCCTGAAAGTTGAGATTTCCCATGTAATTTTAATTTTTGATTCTTAATAGTATTTAAGGAATATTGTTATTCTTCAAATTGTGTCATCGGCTAAGTAACAATGAATCCCATAATTTTATTGCTTGGTGGAGTTGTGACACGTTCTGATCAGTGCTTTAAAAGAAGGTATGGTAAGTTAGTGCGATCAAACCTCAAAAAGTATGCCTAGCCAAAATTTAGGCGTAAACTATTTAATTTTAATATTTAATTTTATTATTCTAACAATTAAAATCATAAATATAATAATTACATAATAATTCCTGCAACAAGATACCTTTTAAGATTCCAAAAATTAAATAATTGAAAATTTAGAGCGCAAGACCCTCTTAGAAGTAAATGGTTTTCTTGTTCAGACTAATTAGTGTCCAGGCACACGTCAGTCATTAGTCCAAAAAATGACGAAAAAATTAGAATTGTTTTAAATAAATAATAAAAAAATAAAAAATGGTATTCACGTATCACATTTTGATGTGTAGGCCTGCATTGGCGTTTAAAAGAGTAGTTGCACCCCTTTTTCTATGTATTTTCCTTATTCGGGGCATTATGAAAATGCACGAAGTTTAATCGTCACCTTTTTATGCCTTTTAAACTATTAGGACATGTTTAATAGTCCTTTATTTTCTAAGGAAAATGGAAAAACAATTTCAAATTCCACTTTTGGCATGTTTAATTGACAAAGTTTTTCTTGAATTTTAATTCTCACCATATTGGTGATAATTTGTTTTCCGGACACTGTAGAGATTTTTTTTTTTTTTTTTTGTTAGCAATGGAAATAAATTTTAAGAATTATTGTAAAAAAATATTTCCATTTAATTAAAATTTTTCATGTAAAACAAAGTCAAACGAACACAAAAAATAGATGATTTTCTTGAGTTTTTTTTTTGTTGACAATGGAAACAAATTTCATCTCCAATATTAGTAAAATCCATCTTTTTAATTGACAATTTTTATGTAAAACAAAGTCAAACGAGTACCAAAAAAACACTTTTATTTCAACATTTTTCACGTGAAAAATTATACCAATCAAACACAATAATTTACAATTCTCAGAAAAACAATTTCTAGACAATTCAATTCCCTAAAATTCGTTTTTAATTCAATTCAATTTCATCTTTGTAATCAAACGGACCCTTAATTTTAATAAATGAGATAATAAATCAAGAGATCCACAGCTTGTAAAACTAGTGAATGACATTATGGCCATAACTAAACCAAAATAATAATGTTTTATATCCTCAATGGGGCTACAATATCAATTTAGGTGACATTAAGGATATGTTTGATAGGAGAGATTTTCCATGGATTCCATTTTTCAATTTTAAGGGTGTTTGATGGCTTTTTTTTCCATGAAAATGGATTTCTTGGTTGCCTTGCCACATAGGATTTTTTTTTCTTTTTTTTGGTTTTTTCGGTTACTATAGCAAATATTTTTTTTCCTTTTTTTTTAATAGCAATGAAAACAAATTTTATCTCTAATTGTAAAAAAAAAAAAATTCCTTTAATTAACAATTTTTATATAAAATAAAGTCAAACGAACACCAAAAATAGATGATTTTCTTGAATTTTTGTTTTTTTGTTTGTTTTTGGCAATGGAAACAAATTTCATTCCCAATATCAATAAAATTTATCCCTTTAATTAACAATTTTCATTTAAAACAAAGCCAAAAGAACACAAAAAACACATTTATTTCAACGAATTCCACGTGAAAAATTATATTAATCAAATATAGTAATTTACAATTTTCAGGAAAATAATTTCTAAACAATTCAATTCTCTAAAATTCATTTTCTTTCCACCCAAATTTCATTTTCGCAATCAAACGGACCCTAAATGATAAATGAAATTAAATAAGTCATTTAATTCACATTTCATTTGACCTATTGTTACACCCCTCACTAATCCACCTCGACACGCCTAGCCTGCCCCTTAGCAAGATGTCACATGTCCTGCCGAATTGGTTTCGAAGTGGTTTGAGGCCCACTACTGTTACGCCTCTCACTAATCTATCTCGACACTTCTAGCCTACCCCTTATCAAGGTGCCACGTGTCTTGTCGAACTGGTTCCGAAGTGGTTTGAGGCCCTTTCGAAGTGACACGATCCTCAAACTAAACATGCTACAATGCACAAGCATATCCAAAGTAATGCCGAGGCATCCCCCAACTTATCAAAGTGTGAGGAGTGCCGAAGCACATCTGCAAAAGAAGCCTCTCTACCACCAGTCCTGTCGAACTGGTTCCGAGGTGGTCTGAGGCCCACTACTTTTACGCCCCTCACTAATCCACCTCGGCACATTTAGCTTACCCCTTAGCAAGGTACCAAGTGTCTTGCCGAACTGGTTCCGAATTGGTCTGAGGCCCTTCCAAAGTGACACGATCCTCAAACTAAACATGTCGCGACGCACAAGCATATCCAAAGTAATGTCGAGGCATCCCCCAACTTATCGAAGTGTGAGGAGTGCCAAAGCACATTTGCAAAGGAAGCCTTTCTACCACCAGTTTCAGAAATATATCTGTGTCAGAATCCTTTTTTACCTTCATAGATTGATTGATGTGACATCTCAATTTTATGTCAACTCAATTCAGATGATTGATTACCCGTCCCCTCTAAATGCGATTGATTAACGCCTATGAACAGACGCCTCACACCGTCAGATGTATACACATGTTTCACATCCAACGGCGTCCTTCACCTATAAATACCAAAGGTTGGGTAAAAGACAAAGGTAATGCAACTCTCTCCAAGTATACTTGGCACTCCGCACACAAGTATAACATATATTCTCCTCCCCAATATCTTACACAATTTCGATATTATTCTCGTTATCGTTCCATTGACTTGATCGTTGAAGTGTATACGGCCGCCACCATCCCTGTTAGTTCCAATTGTGTGCTTTGACCGTTTGCTATTGTGTGCAAGGAGGAACACGTAGAGTGACACTTGGTTCACCACGTGGAAGGTACAAATCACGAGGTCAACATCTATCATTCAGTGCCACCTAAATTGATATTGTAATCTCAATGAAGTTAAATAGCATTACTCAAACCAGAAGTAGGTCGAGAAAATATTAGCAAAATGAGTTACGTCCGTCTATTCATTTTCCAATGGACTCCGAGCTCGTCTTGAAGTAGGAAGCCAGGAGCTATCTGGACATATTTACGTGCCACAAGTGATCGAAATTGGTCGTCTCAAGAAATAGAAAGAGTACAACATTTTAGGAATAATGTACAAAACGTACTAAGCTTCTAAAACCTCACCAAAACCCTCGATCCTGTTTTCCCTTTGCACCTGAAAATACACAAAAACAAAATAACAAATAAAAATGAAGCATATCATTCAGTATCTGCAGACTGCAATCAACAACAACGGCGTCTCGCTATAGAATACTGTCACCAGCAGTTAATCTTCTCAAATCCACCAATTCAAAGACCCCAAGCAAGCCCACTTTCTCCATTCTATCACCACACGCCTCTCCGTCTTTTTCTTCAAGGTTTTTGTTTAATCTCAATAGCCGTAAAACCCCCCATTCAAGACCCATTTCAATTCTTGAAGGAAAATGTCATTTTTTTAGTTTATACTTGAATTTCTGGTCGTGATATTGATATATCCTCGGTTCTATGTGAAACCCAGGATGCATATTGGGCTTATTTTTAGAATCAAGATTTTGTTTTGAGATTTCATTGTGAATCTGAAGATACTATCCCAGATGGTTTACTCTTAAACCCCAATTGACCTTTCATGTGATCCATTTTACCACTTTTATTCAAGATCTAATTTTTCGTTTTAATTTTTGAACTATAGGCCGTTATCTCAAACGAGTTTTCATTGGATGCTTCAACCAAATTTTTATTTTTGACGCTGAATTTTATTTCAGGCCATTGTCTCAAATCGCTACATTCCAGTTTCTGCTGCCACTTTACACAGCAATCTTCACGGCCAGACTCACCTCTTGCATTGGCATTGACACCAAGGGCTGCAGGTCTCTGTCTAAGGGTATGCTCTGCAGTTCCAACCCTGGAGTTTGATTTAAACCAAACTGTTAAAATTTTTTGCTTTCGGTATTTTTTATTTGTTCCCAGAATATCTTGTTTAAATTGGATCTTGATTTGTTGCTTAGACATGCTATGTACAATTGATTTAGTGTTTTTACAATAGAGGGATGTTCATGCTTACGCTTTATCTGGTAGCTTGTATATAGGTGAAACTAATTTAATCCATATGAAAATCTGATATGGCTTGAGGTCATATGATTATTTCAATGAAAGTTTTGAATTTATGGTTGTAATGGAATCTTCAAATCTATAGTGCAGTGGAATCAAGACGTCGTCACTATGATCCCTCATTTCAAACCATTATTTTGGTTTGACATGATCTTTTAGTTGTGAGTAACAACATGGATTTGTTTGGAGGTAAATGGGATATAGATAAAGAAACAAGTTAGTCGAGAGCAATAACTTGAATATGTTTTAAAGCATTTAAAAGCAAGTAAATGTAGTCTGTTAGCCCCTCAAAACATACCTCTGAGCAAACAGGTTCCAATACCTCTCACATCCACTTAAGTCGTGTTTTTGCCCTCTAGGATAGATCGTTAGTCATACGTGGCCTCCTCGGGTGGGGGTGGAGTCGGCCGCGTGCACTCTGATAGTCAAGTCAGTTTGTTGAATAAATATATGAGTGTGAGATGGCGTTAAATGTGAGCCTCCAATATAACAAGGGGGTCGGTTTTGGAAATAATGTATAGAAAAAGAGAGAGAGCAAAGTTATAGCTTGAAAGTCTAAACTTGCAGTACCTTGAGTTGGCACTAAGTGTGAGCTTTTATAGTGTAAGAGTACGGATAATGGCCGTTGGATGAAGGGACGCGTGGCTCCATCCATATGGTTGTCACTTCCCATTGTAGGCATTATGTTTTATGGTGTTATGATTAGCCTTTCTTAAGAAAGCACAAAGAAGATAGAGAATTTGAAATTGGGTGACCAATTTTAACTTTTTCTTAACAAATGGTTTGACAATTAGATGGGTTTCCTTAATATTTATGCTCTCCTAAAAGTTTCATTCCTTCAGATTTTGAGAATGTAGTTATCTTTTAAACAAACAGCCGTTTAAGCTACCAATGATGGAAGCCATACTATTTGCTAACTTTAAAGATCTTATAGAAGGTCGCTGGGATTTGGTTGGAAATTACTCAGGTTGTCTCCCAGAAAAAATAAAATTTGAGGTCTCTCTTTGGTCTGTGGTCAGGAGTTATCTTTGATCTGGTCATTATACGCATATTACATAATAAAAATCCATCTCCTTCTATGTTGATTTTCATTAGTTTTGCTGTGTTTTATATTAAGGAAGTTGTGATTTGCAACTGATGGTAATAATCTTGCATGCTGACAGCTTGATGAGTCCAAGTCTCAGGAGATGATCGAGCGGAAAATAAAGAATGCCCCTTCTGGTCAGGGAACTGTTAGGATGCTGACTCGTGAGGAGTGGGAAGAAATTCAGGAAGTACGGCCAAGAACTCCATTTGAATCTAAGCTTGCTCGTCCAAATGCACGAATAAGGACTGGGGAACCAATGCACTTGGTAAAATCAAAGCTTCATCAATTTCTTTCCCTTTCTTGGTTTAAACCACTTGAAAAAAATATTAGGTACCCTTTCAGCAGACAAAAGCAAAACCTATATTTATTCAAAATTTTATGGACTTTCACTCCCCAAAGGCAGCCTTCTGCCTTCAGTTCAATTCTAACACGTAGTAGTTTGCGGTTGAATGATTTCATGCTTTTATTGTACCTTCATTTCATACTCTCATGCATTATTATGTAATCCAGCGTATCATCCATGCTATCCTTGTACTTTAGTTTAGTTACTAAGGTTAGTTCGTCTAGGAGGAGCCAAAATTGATGCAGAACGGGAAAGAAATATGAAAAAGAAAGAAAGAAAGAATTTGAGACAGAAACTTTAGTATCTGAATAACATAACAATCAATTTAATACTCTATGTAATTGAAAAATTAGACCCCTATTTATACATAAAATCTATAATAGAAATGAAATGGAAATTTTCCTAACTTAAAAATAATAATACGGAAAGTATTAGTCCTATAGTAATGTATGTGCTAACTTGAACAAGTGCCCTCATGATTACTCTGGAATCTCGTCCGAGATACTAAAGTAGTTCTCACTGGGAGACTATGTTGGTCATACTGGGAGTATCAAAGCTCAACTATTTTTTTCAATTGTTAGATATTTTTAAGAATTTAGCGTTCAAGGCATGAAGGTTTCATTTTTTAACATCGTTAAAAATATATTTCCTTTACTTTAATTCGTTGACTTGAATTACCTTTCCTTTACTTTAATTCGTTGACTTGAATTACCTTTCCTTTACTTTAATTCGTTGACTTGAATTACCTTTCCTTTACTTTAATTCGTTGACTTGAATTACCTTTCCTTTACTTTAATTCGTTGACTTGAATTACCTTTCCTTTACTTTAATTCGTTGACTTGAATTACCTTTCCTTTACTTTAATTCGTTGACTTGAATTACCTTAGTATGACATATTCATCTCTCTCATTAATAAGTGTAATAAAAGTAGAAAATATGTCTTGATCCATTATGTAGATTGGCCTTAGAGCATACTTCAAAACTTCTTTCTTCAAGCTCAAATTGGATCTTAGATTTCATCTAGGAATTTGAAATGGAAAAGAAAAAATCCGCAATAGAGATTTATTCTCATGTTTTCTTTTCTACCAAAATATATATAAAGTCTAATAAATTTGTGTACAATTGAATATCATGAAATGAAAAAAAACTAATGGGTGAATTGGCATCTGTTTCTCTGTATGATGTATGCAGGGACGAATCTAGGATTGGATCCAAGACTGAACTATAAAATTTTAAATCGGGCTACTACGTGGGAAAAAAATTTAGCCTTAGAAAATAAGTCATTTTTGGTGCGTTAATATTAAGGCTGTTTGCACAACATATTGCATCTTATAGTTATGCAATATTACTTTACAATTTTGTCCTTGAATCTATAACTGGGTGTTGAAGATCTTAAAAAGTTCACTGTCATTAGCATTTGTCCTAAAAATGGCATTGACATATCCTTGACCTACAAGTTAATCAGGATTCAAACTCTTACAAAATGAAATTGTCCATTTCTAAAAGAAATTAAGAGGGTGATTGGTTAGGATTAAAATTAGATTTTTTTAGTAGATTGTGAGTAAAATTTTTGAAATGTGTGATTAAAAAGTAGTGAGATCCTTGAAAGATATGATTAATATTGATTGTTGTACTTTGACTTAGATTAAAATCAGATTTTAATCTGAATCAAACAAGCTCTAAGACACTGGGTGGGGATTTGTTTGACGTTAAACTATGAACTCATTGACCAACATAAAAGTGATCCTCATAAGATATGGACACCTTCAAGTACTCCATTGCACATGAAAATTGGACATTTTTTCAACTTTGGGATCCTGTACTGATTTTTTATATTTTAAGTGTATCATAGATCCATATCTGGAGGGAATTAGAAAAGATTTGAACCTTCGTTACTGGGATGATCCTTGATAATGCAGATGGGACAAAGAAGGTTCATGCGGCTAATCCTATTTAATTATACTATAAGACTTTGTGGAGTTATGTTGAGTCTATTGAGGTCACACAGACATAAGAAATAGAATTGAAATGATATTTAGAGCTGTCTACTTCTGATTACCATTATTTCTGCCTCTGTTTTGTGTAAACAAACGTGAATATTACTTTAAGTAATAAGCCCAAATAATTATCAAGAACTCAGTATTTTGAGCAATTTAATGGTTATCTGGAACAGGCATGTTTTGTCGACTCGAATCTCTTTAGCCTTTTTACTGTAAGATTATTACAAGTGGATTGGATGGACACCTGTGCATAAAGATACTGAGGAGAAGGCCAAAGCAAATTTGCTTCTTGTTCAATGAAACTAGGGTAGATGGCTCAACTTAGGCTTTTGCAGATAGACAAATAATAGGAAAATGAGAGACTTGCTTCAAGTTGAAATCGAGTGATCCCTCCAGAAAGTGCATATTTAACTTGCTCTTTGTAATGATTTTGATGACGTGGACTAATATGTAGCTTCTAATTCTTTTGCACCAAAATTTCTGAAGAACAAAATCAATAATCACTTAGTCTTAGTTTTGATTATCTTGGTAACAATATTAAAGAAATAATAATAGTAGAGCAGTTCACTCTAAATAGACATAGTTTTGTGTGGTCACTTGGTTTCGTGCTTTTTTCCCCCCCTCTTTTTGCTTCTTTTTCTTATCTCCTTCTCCACATGATATTATTACTGTTCTCTTTGATCTAGGAATCTTTATGCTCAATGGTTTAATTTCCATCTCAGGAAGACATGAAGGATTGGACTGTAGATGTGCTCACAGATGCACTAACACGAGCTGAAGAAACTGTCAAACGTGGATCTAATTAGCTCTGGATGATTCTTGCTAATGTGTTATGCGTTGAAGCCGTTTCTTTTTAAAGTCTCTTTTATTGGTTGATTGACACCTACTACTAGTCAATCTGTGATGTTTCCAGCATATTTTCAAGTGCCTAATTAATTAATATCAATGAGTTTGCTGGTAAAATGAGTTTATTCAATAAGCCATTCAAGTACAAAGTGTTGCTAGCTTGTTTATTTGAAAGGAGTGGATAATCCTATACCCTGTAATCTGATGTTATCTATCAGTGATTTAGATTAGGATTTACATGCAACTGTGTGAAACACAAAGGAACTGCTATGCTGAATGCAGCAGACAGAACTGCGAGCACAGAGATGTATTCAATTTAGGGTGTGTTTGTCACCCATTATTTGGGAAGAATGTATTATGGAATAATAATTGATGTTGAAATGTGTAGTTAAAAAAAGAAGGAAAAGTTCTTTATTTACGTGTAATATTATTTTAATGAAGAATGTGTGGTTGAAAATGAGTATTGTAGAAAAATAATGGGAAATAATGGAAGAAAATGGATGACAAATAGGGGCTTATTTTGTTTTGTTTGGTTTTGCTCATTTTTTGGCTTATCAGTTTATGCTCACATGATTGCATCTCCATTTGGAACCCTTCCTCCAAATATATTGTCTGTGATAAGATGCAGGGGCACTGGCACGAGCTCGCGAGAGGGACACATTGTTTATATCTATATATTATATATTTATTTATTTTTTTATTTTTTTATTGGTAAAAGTTTAGTGCAGGCATTTGCCTCCATTGGACTTAAGGTGGCTCCGTCCCTGATTATATTGTATTCTACCTCGCTTGCATATCTTCAGATTTCTGAGTTTTGGATGATATAGTGGTGATGGTAATTTTTCGATCGCAAATCAAATTTGTTTTAGTTTTTATGTTTGGTTACTGTTAAAACACGGAAAAATTGAAATCTTATATCAAAATACTATGTGGATGATATAAACTATCCAAACAAGAATTCTTGAACAGCGAACAATGAATATTCACAAACATGCATTCTACTTGGTTACTGATAGGCGTTGCTGCTTCCAATATTTTGTATTTCTGAAATCGTTAAGCTAGTCTATAGCCTGTACTCTGTAATAAGAAGAACATGGTCTTGGTGGAGAATGCATTTGTTCTACAAAATACCTCAGTGAAGCTACTAAAAATCAAGCAATGAACCAAGTGAAGGAATGAATATAGTATGTGGTTGTCGTTAAATATGTTAGTTTAGAACTTATCAAAATGAAGCGGTGAAAAAATACTTACGTAGCCAAGTAAAAGGAAAACCGTGGGTGTTTCAAAGGGCGCAACAACTGTATGGTTGCATTTTTTATTTTTATTTTTGTCAAGTCCCAATGAAAAAATGACACGTCCCGTATAAATCCTATACAGCTTTATCATGTACACCAAGTATATCTCATTGATTATATAATTAGAGGAGCAGCA
This sequence comes from Olea europaea var. sylvestris, assembly GCF_002742605.1. Classification (NCBI taxonomy): domain Eukaryota; kingdom Viridiplantae; phylum Streptophyta; class Magnoliopsida; order Lamiales; family Oleaceae; genus Olea; species Olea europaea. Next base: position 8,242,325 of record NC_036244.1, on the reverse strand, counting down.
GGTGAGGAAGTGGGAAGGTGGCAATGTAGTGTCTTTGTCTCCCATCCTTCAGAAAGGGACCTTTGCCGCTGCAGCCTTGTCCCACCAAATAAATACATACACATGCTTGCAGTCCCTTTTGCACAGATAGAATGAATTGCACAAGCATGCATATTTTCGAAGTTCTTCACGTTCTTGAAACTTACAATAGAAAGATGAATGAACCACTTGTCTATTATCTAGGTGCATAATATTTAAATTTTGAATTTATAAAATCTCATTTGCAAAGTACTTAGATGCATTTGACTTGTGAAGTGTTGATTTACTATATTATTCACTTGTATTTTCTAGAATCTTATCCATCTTGCAAGAAAGAGAGCAAACGAGAATATCTTTAGTAAAAATAAAAAATAAAAAATAAATGCAAGTATTGTCCATTATAGTATGGAAATGTCCCTCGTGGTGGGGTTACACATTGTAAGGGCACGTACAATGCACTAATGGGCTACTCTTGGTGTTGAAGATAGATACATAGAATTTACATAAATTCATTCTTTATGAAGAAATTCTTTTTGGACGGTGAGAAATCATCAATATACTCTTGCTTTCATTTTTTCCAAACTGAAGAAGCTTGTCTCTGATTACGCGGTACCATTTTACGTGGTTTGGGAACAAGCGAAGATTAATATTTTTATCCTTTTAAGCATGCCGTTTCAAATATCTCATTAGATCCCGTTCTTCGTATTCAGTCTTTAAGCTCAGGGCTCGACATCATCGAAATTTTATTGAATCAATTCGGATTCTTTAATGTCAATTCCTTAAAACTTTTTATTATAATAATTAAAATGTAATTTAATTCGTATTAACAAATTCATTTCTCTTACTCCGAAAAAATTTTACGTCGATTTTTCAGTTCCTACATCTAACCACAAGAGAGGGAAAAAAAAATACACACTCAGAGAAAGAAACTCTAACAATTAATTTATTCATAACAAATTATAAACAAGATAAAGAACTTATTTACAAAAGAAATTATAAAAAGATTGATGCCTTAGGGGGGCACAAGACAAGCATGTGATTACTTAAACATTGGCTATAAAACTAATATCATAACTAATGGTTTATAAGCTGTCATTATTACTTTAATTACTGGCATTTACTTCAATTATTTAACTTCATGATGGTAAAAGATTTAAAAAAAAAAAAAACTTTCTGCAGAGGATATTCTTCTATTTGATATATATATATTTTCAAATTTTCAAATTATAATCAAGCAGAAAATTATTTATAAATATTAGATTCCATTGTTTAAAAATTAAGTATTGGCATATGGATCAGAGATGCCTGGGATCGCACATTTTGTACTACCTAATAGCAGCATCTCCTCAGAAATTTAATACATAAACAAACACACAAATAGAGACACACACTACATAATTATTTGTTACAAAATTTCAACCACATTAATTAATATAGTCAAAGTCAACAATTAATATTAATTATATATTTCATGAGATTTACTAGGGGCTGACCCACTAAGGAACAAGTGGGGTCGGCCGCCTCCCACTGAATTTTCAAAAACCTTCGATTGGACCTTTTTAAATTTAAATTTTCTGATTTTTTAAATTTCTTTCACAATTTATTTTTGCTCATTTTCTGTCTTGCTCCTATTGAACTATAATTCTTGGTTCGTCCTTGAGATTCACAACTTTTTCAACTATACATTTTATCAACTTTTAGCGGATAAAACCAAAATTTCAAACACGTTAATTAATCTTGGTTGATAAATAAAGGAATTTTAACCTAGGTGAAAATTAAAATTCAGATTTTAATCTAAATCAAAATCAACAATTAATTTGAACGACATATTTTATGGGTTCACAACTTTTTTCGACTATATATTTCATCAATTTTTATTAAAATTTATTAAAAATTTGATTTTATTCCCTACCAAATGTTGACTTCATATATTTGATAAGTTGAATCGAACAATATTTCATACGAATAAATGAAAGATAAAAAAGTTTCAAATTTCAATGTTATTCTGTACAATAGTTTATAGAATACAATTCGTGAGTGTCACATGGTGTGCGTGAAAGGAGGCACGGCACGTATAATTACTGACTCCAACCTTTATTTTAATTTCTGTGTGTTTCTTTCTCGAAAATCAATGCGTAGAGGTGGTGGTACAATTAAATTCCGTGCAAACAAAACCCTAACGGATTTCAGTGAAGGTACCAGAAAAACATGAAAACTATCATAGGCGGAGCAGCCTCAAATTATAATTAATTTTTTTGTTGAGGGTACAATTAATTTTCAGTTTTCTAATACACTAATATTTGGTGTGATTTATTATCAGCAAATATTAATTCCTCTTATTTAAATTATTATTTAATGTAAGGTATATTAGAAAAAATGTTAAATTTTTTTTATGTTTTCAACTATATTAATTGTATTTTTTTAATTTGTGCGAAAAATAGAAATAATTCTATCTTTATAGGACGGAGGAATTATATATATGTGTGCGTGTGCGCGCGCGCACGCCTTTGTTTGAGCCCCATTTTGGAGGGGAGAATGAATTTTTGAATAGTGTATTGATGGAAAATGTGTGGTTAACAAATAAAGAAAAATTTTAGATTTACATGTAATATTATTTTATTGAAGAATATGTTGTTAAAATGATGTTAAAATACTGCTGAAAAATGCATTTTTTCAAAAGAATGAGATTCAAACAAGAACATATATATTATCGATATCGGTATTGTTCAAAACCAAAATTCCAGTCAAACTTCAAACTTTTAGTATTTTTAGAATTTATTTCAAATATGTATATTTTGAAATCAACCA
>NC_036244.1:8230719-8239306 GCF_002742605.1 Olea europaea var. sylvestris | reverse complement strand
TATATATATATATATTTATTTATTTTAACCTAAATCAAACATTGGCTTAGTAACAAGAAGAAAAATTTGATCCCATGTCGGTGAATCATGCAGTGAACATAACAAAAGACACTAAGTCACAAAGTTCAGACAACTTAGGTATGGTCAAAACAATAATTCAGACAACCAAAATTTTGACGATGGATTGATAAAGGCTACGTACACTTCCAACCGACATCTATGTATGGATACCCCAATTTGAAATAAATAAATGGTTAACAATTTTTTCGAGTTAATCGTATAATGAAAAATACCTTCTTTTCTTTAATTATACGTCGAGTGTTATGTAGTCTACGCTCCAGTAATGTTTACTTGTGTAACTCGAAGAACGTATAAAGAAGAAAATCTTTGAATCACAAAAATGGGTTCAAGAAATTGCCAGATTTTGGCACATTAAACTTCAAATTATAGAAGGGCATTAGATGCTATGCTCTACCTTTTTCTGACTACATCTTTTTTCCTGATTAATTCAAAAGAAAAAACATTGCAAAATTCGATAAGTTAGGAATAATAATTTGTTCTAGAAAATTAATAAAACTAGAGAAAATTCTCTAAATTGATCTTCCAAGAATAGCCTCTATAGCTAAATAAGCTGTCGAAAATCGGGCCCGATATGTTGATGAATCAAGTAATCATCACCGTTGGATACATCAAACATCATGTTCGGATGAAGAAATTGTTGCTGCTGTTGATGCTGCTGGGCTCTAACCATCTCCTTTTGTCGACGAAGTTCCAAAACTTTCCTGTGAGAATTGGAATGTTTAGTGAGAACGAAGGTCGGGCTTGCTGCGGGCCTATATTCAGGAACGAGTCGGCCCGACTTATAACGCACACCACATGCATTACAAAGTGTTTTAGGCCCCAAGGGCCCGGTCCGCCACTGAGGCGTCTTGTCCGTTGCACAGTGCAGGCACTTCCGCCCCTCCCCACCGTTCTCGGTGGCTGCATTACAGGAACCCTCCTTCTTTTGCGGCACTTTCACAAGCTTCTTCCCGGAGCTCGAGACTATGTCAGACTCGGACGAGGATGAAATTGCCGCTGGGGAAGTTGGAGACACCACAGAAAGTCGGGACGTCCAGTTTCCGGGGGCGGTGCGCGAGCGCTTGCTGCGTGCTTTGGCAGGGACTGACATTTCAGGGCGGAGAATTCTGGCATTTCTGGTGGTTTCCGGCTGGAATTGGTATTGGTGAGTTCCTGAAACTTCATCAGTAGGGGCCTTCATTCCTTGCATCAGTTGCAGCTTCTGCAAATCCTCGCTTGAGAATGATTCCTCCACGAAATTAGATAGCCATTCCAATTCAGCCAAATCATCATACTGTAAATTTCCCATCAACAAGAACTATTAAGACTTCATTTTTTTAATGAAAAATCTAAAATTTTCAGCATAAAATTATAGCATGTTTGGCAGAAGGGGGGAAAAAGATAGTAGTGTCCAATTATAGTCTGCTTACCAAACATGAACTTATTATCTTATCATTTGAGTTTCTGTTTTTATTCTCAGCCACCAGACTGGAGAAGCAGACGTTTTTATACGAAAATAAATTAAAGCCATTAATACAAAATACATATGTATAAAATATGTAACGTGCAATTGTTTCACATTACTAATTTTCAAAAAAAATCTGGTAAAAGATTAAAATTTTTTGCAGAATTTGAATGAAAAATAGCAAATTACCGGCACGCAAAGTTCACTAGAGAACTGGCCATCGGGGAAAGTCCGGCAGCCACCAATATTATCACCAGTTAAATGGGTTTCAGCCATTCTTTCAGAGAAGGATGAATTGCATGAGATATCCACCGCCGTGACAGTGGAGGATTCGGTCGAGTTTCCGGTCGTCACGGCCTCGAATGGACCATCCGTTACCATACTATCATCATTCGGGAAGTCTAAAAGGTCCTCAACGATGAAATGATCACCGTTTTTCGCATCAGAAAGACGTTTTTCGGGCGTCAATTGGGGGTTACAGTAACCTCCCTGGAAGAATTCTGAATTTTCCATTGAATTTTCTTGAATTCACAATGTCTAAAAAAGGGGAAAATTTAAAGAAACGGACTATAGAGAGAGAGAGTCGGGAGTGAAAGTTTTGGAGGAGGGAGAGATGAGAGGGGGTTTATTTGCGTTTGAAGGGGACAGTCGGACAGCTAAAAAATTGGATTTTGACGAGGAAAAATATGGCTTTAAAAAAAGTAAAGATTTGGTAGTTTTAAAATCAAAATAAATATATTTCCATGTGAAATTACTAAAATCTCCCTCATTTATGTCATACAGATTTTATACTTTTTTTCTTGGTATAATTTGGCGGACCACATAGGAATGGCCTTTACTTAAGAGGTAGGTCATCTCAAGAGACTTTATGGGACAAAATGGCAAAATTCACTGCAAAAAGTGCAATGTGCATTAACAATATGTTTCCTTTATCCTTTGTAACATAATTAAAAAGAATTAAGGGCATAATCGGAATTTTAACTAAATAGAAACAAATGTAAATTTGATAAAACATCAGAAGAATTGTCCAAATACAATTTATGTTCCCTAATGAACCGATCAATTCAGTTGAAATGTTCAAATCAGCTGTTAGTCCAATAATATTAATCCAATTGACAATTTTTCTAATGAAGAAGAAACAATATATATCTCACTTAAGAAAATAAAAATTAAAAATAAGGCCTACATTTTATCTACCTATGGTCCAACCCCTTCTCCAAACATTGCCAAAGCAACAACCACACAATCATATAAAGGTTGCTTATAAGTTACATCTATGAGTATATTTTAAACTTTATGTATTGTAATTCTAATGTTCGAAAATGAAAAATTAAAGAGAAAAGTAACCCTCGAGATACATAATTTAATGTACATCTTCGTCATGCTTGTTTTTACATCATACTACTTGTATAATGAATTGAATTACAAATTTGACAATATATGAATTGGCAGATATCATGTCCATTGATGTAAACAACTGATTTTAAATTCAATGGTTAGGATCCTTACACTTTACACATTGTCAAACTCATTATGTAAATTTATTTATAATTACAATAATGATATTCATAGTGTATGATTACAGTAATCGTCTTGTGTGATAATTTGAAATATTGACTTACGGATTATTCCGCTCAAATAGGGGCTGAGGTGTCAGCCCTTGTTTAAAAAAATTAATATATAAAAAATGAGTTGTAATAAAAGATGTCTATTTACAGTAAATAAATATAAATAACATTATTCTTATAAGTAAGCAACAATTCAATGGTGTCTCGGAATCGAATGATAACAACGAAAATGGCTAACTCTCGACGCAAATTGATATATACAAATTTTATAAAAGCCCATATTTAATTATAAATGGTAATAAATTATTCTTCACTTTAACTTTTGGAAACAAAGTAAGTAATTGTGGAAAAAAATTAATAATCTTCAAATTCAACTCCTTTGGAACCGATCTTGCAGGTTTGTCGCTGGGGCTCGTGCATTAGCATCCAAGTTTACAGCCCGATTCCTCTGCTTTATCATCGGAACTCGTGCTTAAATTATTTCTTTTTTATTTTTAAAATAAAAAATCTCTGATTTTCAGCCTTATTTTATTCTTTTAACTTATTTTCAACCTTTTGCTTTTTTAGTATACTGTTTCAGATTTCGGACAGTGCCCACTAATAAGCACGAAGTTTACAGCCAACTTGATGGAATTCAACGGCAATTAATTCGCCACGTGTCAGACTTTGGCGAGATCTTTGGTATTTCTGTTTTGAGAATTTACCCACGTCGGATTCGAACAAATCCAAGGTAAAAAATGGAGACACGTGTCAATTGTGAGCTAGTGAAGACCAAGTATTGTGGGGCCTACTTAAATTGACACCGATCCCTACGTTGAGGAGTGGATAAGAGTGTTACTGCTGTCATTTATTGACAATCAATTGAAACTCGTGACTAAAACATGAAAGTAAAAAATAAAGCATTTAAGTAATTACACGAAAATTAAAAATTACCAAAATTTCAAATAAAGTTTATAGATTTCTATCCTTTTACTTACAAAAAGTCTAGAATGGATATAGCTAAAATATAAAATTCTACGATATTTATTGATTTTTCTGATTGAATCCTGTTTTTGATAATTAAGAAAACTGAACATTAAAAAAATTTTAATATTGCATTTAAAAAGATATTATAGTTTACATATAAGAAATGAATATTATGACATAACACAATTTTTAACGATATATTTCTGTTTAAAAAATTGACATTTATTTGAGGTCATGAAAATCTAACTACAGTGTAAATATGTGGATATATTTTTTCCAATTTCTTTTATATTTCGTTGCACAATTTGATTGTGGACTTTATTTGAAGCTTCTATCATAAATTATGATGAATCCTTTGAGTTGAATGTTGAGTTAGGGATGACAATCGAACTTGCTGACTCGGGCCGTCCGTGGCTTGACTCGAAAAAGGCTCGAGCCCACCTGACTTGAGACTCGGGTCAAGCCTCATTTTTAGGTATCGGGCAAAGGTCAAGCCAGCCCGTGTGGCTCATTGGCTCGGAGCATATATTTAAAAAAAATAAAACAAAAGGCAGCACACTACCTTAAAGGCTGCATGTTGCTGCCAGAAATATTGGCAGCAGGTTGCTGCCTAAGAAGGCAGCAACCTGCTGTCATTTTATTTAATTTAAAAAAAAATTCCTAACCAAATAAAACTCGAGCCAGCTCGCCTCGGAAATGTCCAAGCCAAAAGCTCGGGTTGAGCCTAATTTTTTTGTCTACCTTTTGCTCGGCTCGGCTCGAGCCTGGAAAAAAGCTCGGATATTTTGCCCGAGCCAAGCCTGAGCCTATAACTTCGGCTCGCGAGCGGGCTCGACTCGACTTGTTGACATCCCTATGTTGATTTGAGCGAGTAACCTTCGACATGAGTGAATTTAGGAAAAATTTTAACACAAGCAAATATGCAAAAAAATTAAAAAAATAATAAAATTACTCATGAATTGGATTGGGAGATGGGTTAGAGCACAGCTAGGGGTGGCGCGCAGGTCGGTTCGGTTCGGTTCTAAAGAGAACCGAACCGAACCAAACTTTTTGGGTATAGTAAATGGAACCGTCGGGTCCAAATATAATTATGGAACCGTTCGGGTTCGGTTCGGTTCTTTATTATAATTAAATTTTTTAACATTTATAACAACATTATATAAATACAACTATTAATACATTCAATGATTTTGGAATGTCAGAGACTAATAAATTACCTTGTTCAAATGATCGCTATGATCAAAGTTTCGGTCGGTGGAGGTCACAGCTTCGATTATAGGTCACAGTGTCGGTCGACGATTGTATAGGTTTTGGAATATTAGCGAGGCTGCAAGAGTGAGTGCGAGAGTCGAGACAACGTTATACACTTTAGTGTAGGTGTTTAGGGTTATTTAGTGAATCTGATCTTGTTTGGCTAAGAAATGAAACAATAAACTTGGTAATTGAGCCAAAAATTAAAAAATTAGAAATAAAACAAATTATTGGGCCAAAATTTGGATTTAGAAATTGTTAATTTTTTAATTTGTTTAGAAAAAATTAAAATTAAAATAATTTGATTTACTCAATATAAAAAAAAATTAGAAAGATTCGATTCTTATTCGGTTCTTCGATTCTTGGTCTAGAACTGAGAATCGAACCGTACCCGTCGGTTCTCAATTTAGATACCCGTTCGGGTATTTAATTTGATAATAACCGTTGGGTTCGGTTCGGTCGGTTTGGTTCAGGAGATTTGTCCAGCCCTAAGCACAGTCGAGTCCTCCCTAAATCTGCCAATTCCCTTCGATGTGCAATAAAGATCGTAAATATGGATCTTGGGACTTTTTAATCGTCCGAAGCTCTTGAAATTTTTTTTTTACTTAAAACTAAAAGAGTAGAAGAGGAGTTGAATTTTTTTTTTTTTTACATCAAGCATTTTTAGGGCAAAATAACTCTGTCTAATGTCCAAATAGCACGTGAGAGAGTGGAGAGTGTGTCAGCTAAGCATGTGACCGCCAAAGCCAAAAGAGTCGGTTGTCAATGACACGTGGCGAAATCTAAGAGGGTTTCACCTTTCTTTGATGCCTCTGACAATATTTTAGCTTCATGCCGACGTGTGAACAAGAGCGTCTAAATGCATTGCAAGCCGGGTTGGAAGGAATACCACCCCTTCGCTTTTGCTAACTCCACACTCCGCACTAAACTCCCGTTTAAATCCCATTATTTTTTATTACATTAAATTAAAATTTTTTCTCTCTTACTTTTAATTATACAATTTTTAATAAAATAATATTACACGTAAATTAAAATTTCAACCACTCATTTTTTAAAAAAATATTATTTATCTCATTATGACCTATAAATAATGGGGCTCAAACGACCCCTAAGAATAAATAATTAAAAGTAGTAAAATTGAAGTGGAAATAAGATTGTATTTTCTATGTTTACTTGAAATTTCCTAAAAAAAATAATTAAAAAATATTGGAAGATGGAAGAATATATTAAAATTAACACGATTTTTGAACATTTTATAATTTTCTATTGAATTGTCTTCAACAAAATTGAAAACAGGGTAGAGAGACGAGGCAATATGCATTTATGCATTAGTAGACTTGCGAACGTATGTAATCCAGGTCAGGGACGGATCCAAGTTTGAATTCAAAATCAGGCTAAAAAATTTCAAGTCGGACTAATACATTAAAAAGAAATTACTCATTAAAAATATGTTTTTATAAAAAAAATAAAAATAAATAATAATAATAATAATAATAATAATAATAATAATAATAATAATAATAAAGAAAATACCCTAAAAAAATTTAAGATTTGGTGACTCATTAAAAATCTGTTTTTATAAAAAAAAAAAAATAATAATAATAATAAAGAAAATACCCTAAAAAAATTTAATTGGATCTGGTGGGGAGGGGGGGGGGACCTCCCCTTTCTAAATACGTCCCTGATACAAGTCCTAGGTTGACCGAATGAATTTTCATACCATTTTTCAATAAAGTTCGAGTATCTTCTTTAACAACAAAATTGTGTTTTCGACATGCTTCCTCTCACATAATCTGAATTTGAGCATTTAATTAAAAACGTAACACGTCTTCAATTTTCATAAGCAATAATAATGACACTCGAACTTACAATATGTGTTTGTTCAACTAAATCTAAAGGTGTTTAGAGAAGATATAAAATTATTTATTTAGCCCCTATAGAGAAGTTCTTTAAATAAAAAGTCAAAGTCTATAATTAATTTTAATAAAAATTGAATTTTTAACTATATCAAATAGTGACTTAATCTATGTTCTCAACATTTTTATTAGCTATAAAAAAACTAGAATAAATTCTAAATTTATTAGTTTCAATATTTTGTTTTGTGGAGAGACTATGCCACTTTGATTTTCATAATTGGAATGGTCTCATGTCCAATTACTTTTTCATAGATTCTTATTGAAGAGCACTAGATTTCTTAAAAGGTTTTGTTGCACCACATTTATAAATAAATTTCTACTCCAAGTCTAGCTTTATCTAATTTTATACTACTTTAGAGTAAAACACTATCTTTCATATTAATTAATCTTCCTAGAGACTTAGTAAAGGGAAAATGATTATCTAAAACTTTATGAAAAATGCATAAATACTTTCTTTACATTTTAACTCGATTTACGTAATGAATCTAAACTATATTCGCAATATATTTTCATTGGCTTGTTGATATTTGAGTTAATTCATTACTTTTATGTGACGTAGAACAATCTAATAATCCCAATAATCCAAAATAAAATAAAATAAAATAAAATAATCCATTAACAACAAATTAACTATTTATCTAATAACAATTCTATAATATCCGATCAACAACCTAACACAAAATCCAATAAAACGCAATTAAGGTGCTGAAACCCCAAAAATGTATCTGCCATGAGTAGTTCGTGGTTGCGTCAAATTGAATGTCAAATTAGAGCCACAACAACAAATGTTACAAATCAGAAAAGAGAAAATTGTAATCAAATGATCAAACTCATGAATCAAGGAAATAGACCATAAATTGGTGCTCACATGTCTGTATTTTTGTACTAAATATTAAATTAAAAAAAATGCAATATAACATCAGTTGTTATAGAATATTAGTCTACTTGACATGTAGTTGTCATCAAATAACAAGTCTAATTTAAAGTTTTGTCATGAGATTCATTTAATCAGATCTATCATATGTTGCAACATAGATCGTTGCTTCGCATTAGTTGTGATGAATGATATTACTCTTAATAGTAAGAGGATTCCGGTTCCTATTTTATTTCTTGGTCTTAATGAAGTCATTTGATATGAAAATAAAAGCATGAGGATTGAGAAATTGAAGGCAAATTATAGTAATTACATTAGTTTCAAGACAAAATGGTTAAATCCTTTTAGCATAAGACATCAAGATAACTCCTTGCAAATCTTTTGCGAGACATCAAATATAGTTGCTTTTCAGTAGTGTCAAAACTTAGCTTCTTTAAAAAGTGGCATAATTTTTACAAAAATATGACGTTTAAACAAAGATTGTTAG
>NC_036244.1:8220878-8227055 GCF_002742605.1 Olea europaea var. sylvestris | reverse complement strand
GAATATTTCCCACAAAAAATGATTGCAAAGCTAAGGATGAGATTACTACTTTCCAACAACTAGACTCATAATGCCATTCAGAAACTTTAAAATGATACAAGGACTTACTCCACAATGCCCACAACATGGATTGTAGAAGTGGCTTCAAGTGTAATACTTCTTCATTAGTTTGAATCCAATAAGCAGAGCTAACGTAGCCTCCATATGTGTTGATTATTTGATAGCAATTTCAGCACCGTTGGCATCATTGGCACAGAAGATAGATAAGATGAACACAACACAGACAGACAGTGGGACAAAAGTGCAAACATTGTAAAAGGAGCCACGAGAGTGTTAGTTGTAAAGTAGGGTCTTATTTTGTTCAGACATAGGAGGATGTGAACTATACTCAAATTTTCAAAGGCAACAACACAATTGAAATCCTAATACCTATTTCCCAGGCTGGAAAAATCACACAGGTTTCAGTAAAGTAATAATTAGGGAGCTCAGATCCCACCATAGTAGTCTTCATTAGAAGATCTTGTGACTAAGTTGGCAAAAATATTTACTCAACACATGCAAAGAATGGACAAAAGCTTGCAAGTTTAAGGAGTTGCCATAAAAAAATTTGAAAAATCAAACAGGACATATCCCCAAGGTATTTTTAGAGAGATTATCAGAAGCATTGCCTAGTGACACAGAAATGAATCCTAAGGAGCACTGCAAGGCTATAACTACTCACAGTGGGATACAACTACCTCTTGCTACACAAGAGAAGGTACCTACCATAATTGAGGAGCATTTGGGAGAATCTGAAAAGAACAAATAACAAAAGAAAGCACTAGAGGATCCAAAGGTTAAGGTAACCCCTCCTGCCAAAGAAAAAGTTCAACCACTCCCATTTCTACATATGCTACAAAAACATAAACTAGACAAGTAGTTCTCGAAGTTCCTTGAGGTTTTCAAAAAACTATAGATAAATATACCATTTGTGGATGCACTTGCACAAATGCCCAGCTATGCGAAATTCATGAAGAAGATACTCACAAACAAAAAAAAGATGGAAGATTTGGGGACAGTAATGTTAAATGAATAATGCAGTGCCATCCCACAAATAAGTTGTCACCTACACTAAAGGACTCATGGAGCTTTACTATCCCTTGTACTATTGGTAACATGAAATTTGATAAGGTTCTTTATGATTTTGGTACTAGCATTAATCTTATGCCTAACTCTATTTTCAAGAAACCAAACTTGAGAAAGGCAAATGAAACATTGATCTCTATACAACTAGCAAACAGGTTTATAAAATTTCTCAAGGGAATTATTGAAAACATACTGGTGAAGGTAGATAAATTTATCTACCTTGCAAATTTTATCATTTTGGACATGGTAGCGAGGACAAGGACGTGCCATTGATATTGGGAAGACTGTTCGTTATAACATGCCCGGCCTTAATAGATGTTCAGAAGGGATAATTGACAATGTGACTGAATGATGAATAGGTGATATTCAACTTGTTTAGTGCTATCAAGCATCCTATGGAATCAGATAGCTAGACGTGCATTGCTATGGTACATTTGTCTATAGCGAAAACTTTCATTCTTAAGCACTCAGAAAACCACTTGAGAATCTTCTTATGCACTCATAAGATAAAAAAATAACAGTTGAAGAGATAAGCCATACCCTGGAGTCTACTCCGTCCATTAAAAGATAGTTTGAGGAACTTGATGCAAGAACTAGTAAATAACTACTTTCTATTCAGAAAGCACCAAATCTTAAGCTTAAACATTTGCCATCATATCTGAGGTATGCTTACTTAGGAGACTCATCTACACTCTCTGTGATTTTGCAAATCAGATAATCGAGTTGGAATAGCAGAGACTACTAAAAGTCTGGTCTATAGCAAATATGAGAATGATTAGTCTATCGATATGCACATATAAAATCTTGATGGAAGAAGAGTAAAAGCCAACATTGGAAAATCAGCTCAAATTGAATCCCACCATGAAGGATNTATGCACATATAAAATCTTGATGGAAGAAGAGTAAAAGCCAACATTGGAAAATCAGCTCAAATTGAATCCCACCATGAAGGATATCTTGCGAGTAGACGTATTGAATGTGAATAATGAGTTAATACCGACAAGGCTAGTCATAAGATGGAGAGTGTGCATAGACTACAGGAAGCTGAATAATGCAACTCGAAAGAATCACTTTTGTTGCCCTTCATCGATCAAATGTTGGAAAAACTAGTGGGACATTTACATTACTACTTTTTGGATGGGTATTCAGGATACAATCAGATTGCAATGGTTCTAGAGGATCAGGAGAAGACTACATTTACATATTCCTATGGTACCTTTACATATAGAAGAATACCATTTAGGTTATGTAATGTCCCTACCATATTTCAGTGATACATGATGGCAATCTTTTCAGATATGGTGGAAAAAATCATTGAAGACTTTTTCGATGTTTGGTTCATCATTTGAGAGTTGCTTCTTAAATTTAGGGATGTTCTTACAGCTATATCAGAATACGAATTTGGTATTAAATTGGGAGAAGTACGTTTCTTGTACAGGAAGGAATAGTACTTGTGCACAAAATTTTAGCAGATGATAATGAGGTGGATAAAGCAAAGATTCGGGGTGATAGAAAAGCTACCTCAACTAATTTTAGTTAATGGAGTACGTAATTTCCTTGGCCATGCAGGATTTTACAAGAGGTTATCAAGGATTTTTCCAAAATCACCAAGTCTCTTTACAACTTACTTGAAAAATATTTACTATTCAACTTTCCTGAAAAGTGTTTTGACATCCTTCAACATCTAAAAAACAAGTTAATTTTAGCATTGTTTATAGGTGCACCAAATTGGGGACTACCATTTAGGTTGATGTGCGACGCTAGTAACTATGCAGTAGGAGCATAATTTGGTCATAGAAAGGATAAAACCATCCATGCCATCCACACGAGCAAGACTTTGACAGGGGCACAACTAAATTATACAACCATGGAAAATGAGCCGCCAACCATTATGTTTGCCTTTGATAAGTTTGATAATTTCCCCTAAGATACAAGGTAATTATTTACAAAGATCATACAGCCTTCAAATATTTAAAGTCTAAGAAGGACGCGAAGCCTTGATTGATTTGGTGGATACTTTTTATTCAAGAGTTTGACTTGGAGATTCAAGACAAGAAATGAAGTGAAAATGTGGTAGCAGACTACATTACGAGGCTTGAACAGGCAGAACAAAGGAATGAGATCGATACAAAGAAGTCTTTCCCAGATGAATGTATCTTTACATTGGACGTGGGCCATGGTATGCGGATATAGTGAATTACTTGGTGTGGAATGTGCTTCCACCTGAGTTAATGCATTACCAACAAAAGAAGTTCTTTTCAGAGTTGAAACACTATCATTGGGAAGATTCCATATTATAAAGAAGGGGTATTGATCAGATCATTTGAAGATGTGTGCCAAATGAGGAGATCACGCAAATTTTGTAGCATCGTTACTCTTCAGATTATGTGGGACATTTTGGGTCTTCCAAGACAGTAGTGAAAGTTCTATAATTAGGGTTTTATTGGCCATCGCTATTTAAGGATACTCATGAATATGTTAAACACCATGATTAATGCCAACATATTAGGGCAATCTTCAAAAGGCATGAGATGCCTTTGAATATCGTTCTAGAAGTAAACCTATTCGATGTTTGGGGGATAGATTTTATGAGATCATTCCCATCATCTTACAACGATCGGTGCATGTTGGTGGTAATTGACTATGCTAAGCTAAATTTTTTGGCTGATGTTTATTAAACTTAGAATGATTTCTTGTAATTTCAATATGCTAGGCTAAATTTTTTACATTGCTTTATGAGATTTTTGGTTTGAATAATAAGCTTAACGTTAATTGGTTTGAATGTTTGGATTTTTACTATGGTTTAATTTGCTTTTCAATTATTTGGCCACTAGTTGAACTGTTTGTAGATTTTATTATCATCGAGAGAGATAATAGAATCATTAGCACGTTTTAATAAGCATTGTGAAGTCTGATAGATGACAAAGATATACTTCTATGCTTCACATGGTTTCTATGGATGCCATAACTAGTTTAGTGCTTTCTTGCATGCTAGTATACTTTATAGAGCTATAGAAAGGTCATTTGCAGGATTAGAAATTTTTAAATAAATTAGGAACATTGATCTACTCGCATGATATCGATGTGTCACTTTAATTGTTGGACTAAAAATGAAATAACAAGAGGAACTCTACATCTTAACAATATATCTCACAAATTTGATAAAACTTTTACTTTGATTTCTGGTTAATTGATAAATTAGATATAGATTAATTACAACTCAATATTGCTATTCGACTAAGGGTATTAATAGCTTTAACTCGATCAAACACATAGTCCTTGTGGGTTCGACACTAAATTCACCATTATATTACTTGATCATGACCCTTTGCACTTGCCGGTTTTCAAAGGGTCACGAGATTTTAGTTTTTTATTTTTTTTTGGAGCCACTGACACTATTTTTGGATTTTCTGTTTTATCATATTTTTTTACGATTTGATCAAGGTGAATTGTATTATTTATGTTTTAGCTCATATTCACAATAAATTTTGCGCACATTAGGCCCAGTACAGCCTAGGTGCCATAAAATTGATTAAGGGAAAAAAATCACGTTTCAGGGGTATAGAATATCCTAAATCAAAAATTGTAGAACCCCAAATAATTCTAGACATCTTAGTGACACTAAGACATGAATATTGGATGACTAAAGTATACTTCAGATTTTTAGCCTCGTTTGAGACCCATTTTCGACATAGGAAACATTCGATTTGGAAAATGATATCTAAATAAAAGTTGTAACTCTTTGAGTTAGCTTTCCAATGCACTTTGAATTACCTCAATCGGATATTGGGAGAAGAAGTTATGATAGAAACACTGAAAGTTGTGCAGTGTCAATTGGACTACAACTGGTCGACCGAAATTGCCTGAAATGAAAATTCTCATTTTTCTCTAGAATTTAAATATTTATTTTTATTAATTATTTTCTCAAAGGGCCACCCACGTTTTTGGTAATAAAAACCCCACTAAATTGAATCATTTAACCTCAAACTTAAATGGCACCCATGTTTTCTCTCTTAAATGAAATTTGACCCTTCATTTGCTTTAAGTTATGTGATATTTACCTATAAATAGAGATCTCATTTCACTCATTTTTCTAACACCAAAAGCAAGAGCTTTTATATACTAAAGAAAGAGTTTCCAAGAGATAAAAAGAGAGGGAGGAAAACTATTTTTCCTAGAAGTTTCCCACTAAATTGAATCATTTAACCTCAAACTTAAATGGCACCCATGTTTTCTCTCTTAAATGAAATTTGACTCTTCATTTGCTTTAAGTTATGTGATATTTACTTATAAATAGAGATCTCATTTCACTCATTTTTCTCACACCAAAAGCAAGAGCTTTTATATACTAAAGAAAGAGTTTCTAAGAGATAAAAAGAGAGGGAGGAAAACTATTTTTCCTAGAAGTTTAAGAAGTGTTTTCAAGCATTAATTCTCAACGGTTTTCAAATCCAAGGAGTGCATTTCTTTTAACGTCCAAGTTTCATCGAAGTTTTCAATCCAAGTTCTCAAAATTTCAAAAGCATCAATCAAGGTAGGTAGAGGTGCAATGTGTTTAATCTTGTTAAGTTATAAGTTTCGATTCATGTTAATGTTTGTATGTCAAATGGTATTCCGGTACGGCATATCCCTCTATGTTAATGGTTGTATGTCAAATGGTACTCTGGTACGGCATACCCCTCTATGTTGAAGAAATATTCGTATGTCAAATGGTGCCCTCGGGTACAGCATACTCCTTCATGTCAAATGATGCCTCCGCGTACGGCATGTATGAAAAGTTATAAAGTTAATGTTTTGAAATGTATAGCTTGATCACGAATACACCTATGACACCTATTGAGTTTTTCAACTCACGGGTTTAATCCCATCTCTACAGATTGAAGGAATTCTACCTCGGGCATGGATGGAGGAGAAGATGGAAAGTGATGATGCAACGAGCCCATGAAAATTCGGTGAATAAGTGATTTGGATTTTCTTCAAATAAATTACATTTGTTTGTTTTGAAAAATGATTCAGTGTTTTTGTTTAAAGTATTTGAAGTATTGTTATTTA
>NC_036244.1:8207085-8215139 GCF_002742605.1 Olea europaea var. sylvestris | reverse complement strand
GATGTTGCCGATTGATTTTACTGAAAATTGGTCGATTTCATTCCTCTATCCGGTCACAGAGATCAATGTCGATTCCATAAAAAAGAAGTAATTATCGGAGAAGCCAATCCAGATAATAATATGAATGTTATATTCGTCAATTCGAATGTCATATTCCGAACTGAATTTTGTAACACGAATAGGTCTAAAATCACTGTTGCAGGGGATGATAAATCATTGCTAGCCACGGAAGTGCTAATCGTCCTTGGCTAATATAATACAGGTAACCGTGTATTTTGCTGCGATCACAACTTGAAATCAATAATCACAAATGTCGTTCGTCAAGGAATTAGTATAATATCTAATTTATGGGTCACAGCTGCTCATATCGTTGGTAGCTGGTTTCTCGTCATAGGTTACTATTTAGTAGAATCACAGTAGATGTATGTGACACGTACGTGAACTGTTTGTGTAAATGTGACCTGATCTGTGAAACTGTAACCTCTTTACTATGAAATGTGAAGTGTTTCAACAACTATGTTCATGTATGTAGCATCAAACATGTCGGTATTCACTTCAATCATATGTGACCACTGTGTAACAATGTAGGAAAAGTCATATGTGACTTGATTTGTGGCTCTGTAACCCTAATAGGTAATGCGTGACCTGCTTTGTGAAACTGTGATTTGACTTATGAAACTGTAACCTATCTGATGTGACATGTTTCGCCCACTATGTGTCGAGAATGTAAAATTAAAAATTTGTCATTCGTTTCGAGCATACGTGACCCTCCCTGTCAACTTTGTAGTCTGAATGATACCAATCTATGACCCGGCTTGTGATAGTCTTATCCATAACTATCTGTAACCTGGTTTTGCTAATTTGTGACCTCATTGCTGTGCAGTGTGACATGTGACATATTTTACCTATGATAAAATTATTGATATTAATTGTAATTTGCAGAATGGTGTACTTGCACGTATATTTACTGTATGGATTGCAATCCTCATTGGCGTTGGTAGCTTGCAACTGCAGTTATTTAACCCTTGTGGACACAGTTATGACAGAATTTGCTCTAGATCCTCCGAAGGTAGCGGTGTCATTGAAGTACATACTGAAAGAAAATTTGCCTCCCATCAGGATAAAAAATGACAATAATGTGCTATCATACATTCTACTAAAGGACATGGAGCGTGAACATGCTAAATATCCTATAATCGTCGACATTGTTGAGGCAGAAATAGATAATACGTCCATCATAGTGCCAGTCAATGTGCATTTCAGCAGTGAGATGTTTACATTGCAAGACATGTCATCAGACATATGTGAAGCATCAAATGAAAAAATGGGTCACATTTGTGACATTGAAGTCATAGTTATGTCTATCGCGAATGCTAAAGAGATAGAAGAAGGAAGGGTGTTCCGTGATAAAAATGTTTTGAAAATGAGCTTGTCATTTTTTGCCATACAGAACATGTTTGAGTTTATGGTTGAACGGTCTGACAAGAGAAAATATGTTGTGAGGTGTTCGAATGGTGGATGTAGTTGGATATGTAGATCATCGATATAGGGTAAAACAGATCTATTTAAGATTTGAAATATTGGTAGTCACACATGTGCATCAAATGTAGTATTGTGATCATATAGGCAAGTGTCATCTAAGGTTGTGTCATCTACAATTAAGTACAAGTACACATCGTTCCTTACTATATATACACCAAATGACATATGCAGTGAGATGTTGAATACTTATGGGGTTTATTTGAGTTATTCGAAAGCTTGGAGATCTCGCGAGCAAACTTTGAAAATGATTAGGGGTGATCCAGCCGAGTCATTTGGTAAGTGGCCAAGTTTCTTCTACATGCTCCGACAGAAAAATCTTGGTACGGTCAGAGAAATGGAGGTTGATAGTCACAGTAAGTTTAGATATTACTTTATGGCACTAGGTGCATCAATACGGAGATGTGAGCATTGTAGATCGATAATTGTTGTTGATAGTACATACTTGAATGGTAAATATGGAGGTACTATTTTCATAGCATGTACACAAGATGCAAATAATAACATATTCATTTTTGCTTTTGGAATTGGAGACAATGAGAACGACAAATCTTGGAGATAGTTTTTGGATAAGTTGAAGAAGGCGTATAGAAATAGAGAAGGGCTGTGTTTTGTGTCGGACCGTCAACCAAGTATAAAGAATGCGATAAAACATGTGTATCTAGGAGCTTGTCACGGTATTTGTTCTTATCATTTGCTGTAAAATCTAAAATCATATTATAGAAAGTCAGGCCAAAACATTACACAAGCATTCAATTCGGCTGTCCGTGCTTACACACTGGAAGAATATGATTATAACATGTCTATGCTGACAACGATGAATGAGAAGATTATTTTGTACCTGGTAGTGTACTACATCTTATTTCATTTCACATACATATAAATGGTCACATATGGTATTTATATGATGTTCATTGAATTGATTTATGTTTGCAGGCTGATATTGGACCTGAAAAGTAATCACAAATACATATGACAACAAATAGATATTCTACAATAGCATCAAACATTGTGAAATCGGTTAATGCGGTCATGAAGGAAACCAAAAAGTACCCTATTGTATCCTTGCTGGAGTCATTCCGGCAAACCATACAATCGTGGTTTTGTAGACACAGATATGATGCGCATGAAACTTTCACAAAGTTGTCGAGCAAGTACGAGAAAGAGATTAGGAAAATGAGCATGGATTTGAGGAACTTGAGGGTAATTTTCTATATTTTAACATTCAGATGTATATGTGACCCATCGTAAGTATCAGTATCTTGAACTGTAATGTAACAGATCTGGTTGGTAAACTAAGTTTGAAGTTTCGTATTCTGTTTCATAGCTATCTGTAAATAGAACAAATTTGTGTAACCTGATATCTAAATCTGTGGCCTATGTGATGTGGTATGTGATGTAACTGTGTACTCTCTGTCAATTTTGTACTCTGATACATGTCTATCTGCCATGTGAGGTCTGGATTACATGTGTAACATGCTTCTTGAATCTGTAAATGAACTCAGGGATATGAGTCATTCATGTACGATCGATACGTTGGAGTATATGTGACCTATATACAACTACATGTGACCTGACTGTTATTACATGTACACATGTATCTCCTTCAAACTAGACAATATTTTCTGTCAGCAATGAAAGATCGACGTTTGTCGTCGATATTGAGCAACGAACGTGCACTTGCAAGATTCTACAAGTTGATTTGTTACCGTGTCCACACGCTTTGGCTATAATTGCAAACACAAGAAGAGATCCGTATGATTACTGTTCTTATTATTACACAAAAGATGCGTACTTGAATGCGTACCAAGATTCTGTATATCTTGTAGGAAATCAAGAGGAATGGACAGTGCCGGAAGAAATACAACGAGAAACAGTGTTACCTCCTAACTAGAAGAGGAGTTGTGGAAGGCCTACGGAGAAAAGAAAGAGATCATCCAGAGAATGGAGACTGACAGCAAAATGCGGACGTTGTGGAGGACAGGGTCACAACCATAGGAGATGGGCCAGCTTGGATGCATTACACTAAAATGACCAATAGAATTACATACAAATATTTCATAGATAGGTGATATTCTTTTGAGGATAATGTTCATTGAAAATAGTCTTTTTAAAGAATGCATTGATATTGATCGACTAACAGTTAATTATCTATCAACTTTGGAGTCAGAATAATAATTCTCTGAGATTTAGACCACATCTGTAACCCGATACCAGATCTGTGACTTGTGTACTGTGACCTGTGATGTGTGACATGCTGTATGAAAAAGTTAATTGATTTGTGAATATGTAACATGAAATGAGAATATGTGACCTGAGGTGTGGACACATACGGGTAAAATGAATCCCAATGTCTATAACCCATGTGCTGTGACATGTCACGTGTCGTATGAAATGTATGTGTGACGTGATATGTAAATCTGTGACCAAGTTAAGAAACCAACTGTAACCTGTCTGCTGTACTATATGATATGTTTCACCGACTACGTGACGCTGTTAAAAATAAAGAACCTATATAATTTACACCATATATATATAAATATCATTAAAATGTAATCGAAGATGATGAATCATGAACGTAAACACTTTAATATCCTTTATTGCAAATCAAAGGTTACGAGTTACTATTCATTACATGAACCTCTACTGACCAAACACATGCAATGTTCATAACATTTACAAATTAAATCCTTGTCCTCACTAACAAATCTAAAGCCAGTTTTCATTCTAGAACAAGTGCTTCCTCCGTCATAGGCTGATTCACTCTCTTTGTGTGAACTTACCGGTATTTGTAGAGCAGCATAACAATATCCATTCTGAACTTGCTGGCATCAAACTTCTTAGGAATGGAACATCTATCACCACGAATAAGATACAACACATATAACACCACGAATATCCCGCAATCATGACTGCAGAACATGTGATAGACTGTTATGAATGAATCAATCAAAAGGATATACGCATTGTAAATCTTGGTTACAGACTTACCCATTTGTTTGCTGAGGGAGTGTGTCGTCAATGATCACCTTCAATTCTTTTGCTTTTGGTTCGTGATAATCAGGATCCTTCTTTGAGATTCCCAAGATATTTATTAAAGTAGGCAATACATTCACGTACGGCTCAATACCTTGCAAAACCTTCCAGTCACGGTAAGATTTTCCTACCGAGTTGAACACAGTCAAAGTATGACTTCTGAATTGTAACAGGCCAAGCATCCAATATGCTTTGTTGGTGGGTATGATCGGCACGAACACATAGTCAACATCGGCCCAGGGTGAGCTAAAATGGAGGTTGTGACCTATTACAACCTCAAGCAGGCTCGACTCTGACATCAGAACATTTGGGTCCTTCATGAAGGCAGGAAAGATGTCTTTTATTTTAATTTGGAACCATGAGTTTGTGGTGGTGGCCTTGTATTTCACATTTTTACCAAATTTTGCTACATGGTGAATGAAGTAGAAGCAGGCATCCATGTGCTGTTTTAATGAGAAGAAAAGATGTAAGCATTGCGTACAACAGATTGGATACGAATGAATTTGTGACTATTTCCAATATGAAATGTAACCTACTTGTATCATCTCTGATACTCTTCTTAACGAGTACGAAAGGAATCAGAATTTTAAAAAGAGTAATGTAACTTAATTGAGTGTGTAATCGTAATCGTACTGCACCACTCAGTGATGACTCCTATAATCTCGTGGAACGAGGTCTTATGACTTACTGGGAATGAACCAATTAGAAAAGCATGCTTGATGGTGTCGTCTTCCTCGCTAAACTTTTTCCTGTAACCGACACTAAAGGTTACATTCTTTTGTTAAAACTGTGTATTGACTAACTTTTCACAAATAGGTACGAAATTCACTTGTTTTTTGGTTTGTACCCACTCTGGTACCAACCCATGAAGGCTGATTTGTTAACTTCGTCAACATTGTCTTTGTAGTCCTCAAAAACGACAACATATCATTGTGCTTGAATAATTTTCCCCTCTCCTGTCCGGCAATGAAAGGAGACTACAATACCCTCGCTAGCCTTAAAACCTACTTAACTGGTAATTTCGAGGTTGGTTCAGCAGTAGGTGATCCATGTATGTTATTATAGTAGGTTACAAATTGATTGAAAATATGGTACATGAGCTGTTTGTGGCATAGTTTGTAAGCGTGTTTGGTCTGTCACCTATACATGTGACATGTTCTGAATGTGTCTGTAACCTGTGACATATGATTGGAAGATAGTTTGGAAGGGTGTGTGGCCTGTGACCCATTAATATAACATGATTTGGAATGTATGTTATCTGTGACCTATGAATAGGACATGGGCTGAAGGAATCTGTGATCTGTTACCTGAGAATGTGACATGGTTTGGAACTGTGTGTGACCTATGAATGGGATATGGTTTGAAGGTAGATGTGTTCTGTGATCCATGACTGGAACATGTGTTGGTATTGTGTGTGATCTGTGACATATGAAAGGGACATGGTTTGGAATGTCTATAAAATATAACCTATGAATAGGACATGATCTCAAGTGTATATGATCTGTGACCTAATAATACAACATGGTTTGGAGGTATGTGTGATTTGAGGTCTACAACTACTGGAACATGTAAATACTTTATTCTCTACAGTCTTTGTTGTGGTCACCACATCAGATATGATGAAATCTATCCTCTTCTGAATTTCCTCCGAATGCAAAACATTGGGTGGGGTGAATTCAATTCCCAAATCAAATGATGGTGGCTTAAGAGAGAAGAGAAGATCACCACTTGGGTCCATTTTGCCCTTCCCTTTTCTGTCTACGTTTGATACTACGTTTTCCACCTACATGTTGAATGGAAAATGTCGAAATGAACTATGTTATTTTACAGAAATGTGAAATATATCAAGTGACTACCTCCTGAGCCTTTTCAGATCCACTAGCCCCATGATGTTCTTGATCTCCAACTCTAGGAGCTTCTTTTTGTCCTACTCCACGCTCATTTGTCCTGTCACTAGACCGTCTAATGATCTTGTCCATTGCATTGGATATCATTGTTGACAAAGACTCAGATAGAAACTGCATGTTCGTCTGAATATCTATTAGGTCACTTTTAATACAGGCTTGCATTTGAATAATGTCATTCATTTTGTTAATCATCCCTTCGTTCAAAGATGACATGTGACTTGATGTCTTCAAGCTTCGCCTTCAACACTTTATTATCTGCCTGGAGTTCGGATACTTACGCAATACCTCAAAAGCCTGAGAAAAATGAATAACTGATTATTATATGTTGCTTGCGAAATATCTTTGACCAACCATCAACATTCAATGCACACTGGTAAATCTGTAACCTGATGTGTATGAAATGTGACATAGGAAATATTAATGTGTGACCAATAATGGAAATATTGAGAGTTGACAAACATAACAACTTATGTCATCCCGTTGTGCCCCATGAGATTGTGGCTCCTCTTGAGAATGATGAGCGGATGTTGGACCTTCAACAATGGGGGATTTTCCAAGGGCGGATAGCTCCTGCAGTCTTGGAGGAGGAGCAACAAAATCATCGTCATCATCTGAAGAGTGAGCTTGTCCAATATTACTATCCATCAATGGTAGGACTGATGGAATGGACTTTCCGCTAGTACCGATATCTTCAACAGACCTCTCCGTCCTGCGCTTGGTTTTTCTTTGGCTCTCAGATGAGGACGTCGGCTAGATTGGCTTGTTGTACTGGACTTCGTTCGTGTATGGCATCGCCATTTCACTTTCCAATGGTTCCAAGTCACAATCACAATCTACAATACAATATGTAGTTTATATGAATGCAAAGTAAAAAAATTCAATATTGATTACATGACGCTTACTGGAACTTTACCTTAGGATTGGAGAAGCAGTCGGGTTCTTCCAATTTGGCAGCCGATGGTTGCTCATCTGCCATCCAGTTTACAATTCGAGGATGCACCCTCGATATTCTTGTGACCATGATGCCATCAAGACTGGGAAAAGTCTCGTATATCCATGCTTGGAAAGCTATGAGGAATTGTAGGGTCCTCCTGCTGAGTCCATCTCTTAATACAGCTAGAGTAATTTAGAATAGTAGCTTGCCCCATGAAAAATTGTTCATTTTATTAAATTCCTCAACGAGAACAAATCGGAAGTGGTCGACAACCTTCTTGTAGTCACGTGGAAAGAGATAGGCAGTTAGGAAATATAAAACCCCAAACATTGCAACGTCATTGTCTGGTAGGGCTTCAACCAGATCGAGGTCAGGCATTTGGCATGCAGACAGGAATGTGTCCTTCACATCTTCATGTGTGACAGCATCTACTTGTGAAAAGTATTTGGCCTTCAACTTTGACTGCCTATTTTCAAAAACCTGAGTATCTGTATCACCTGAACATCTCAGTCCTATGACCAAACAGAACTCGGATATAGAGAACCTGACGTATTACCCAGAAACATAAAATCATATTTCTTCCTCATTCGGGTGCCGAACCTGCCTCAGAAGGAAGTAGTGAATCAACTGTAGTTGAG
>NC_036244.1:8197203-8200299 GCF_002742605.1 Olea europaea var. sylvestris | reverse complement strand
TTTTTTTTTTTTTTGAATTGTTAAATTTGCCATCTGATTTTAAAATATTGTAATTTTAATGTATGATTTTGTGTAATTTCCACCAAAAAAAACTTTTCATAAAATTTTTCAACACCCAATGAGCCCCCAAAAAATCAATCTAAACTTGGGAAAAACTTGGATGGATAGTCCTGTCCTTCCCAATCTTGTTTTCAAGTCGAACTATTCAATTCTAAGATTTCAGAAGGAAAAACAATGTCACTGGGCAACAACAATGGAAATCTAATGGAATCAATCAACCGTGTGATCTCAGAACCATACTACTTACTCCATTTTCTAGCATTCTTCTCATACATTCCTATTCGCTGTTCCGCCTCTAACGTTTTCTCTCCTCTCCGCTCGTCTCATCTCCTTTACCGAGTACTCTCTTCTTCACAAATCATTTTTCATTTTATTAGTTGAACTCGATTAATTTATCTATATAACTGTTTTTGTATCTTTTTGTTGGATTTTCAGGAAATTCAAGCGGCTCTTGCATTTTTTGTTTTATCAGCTGTTAAGGTAGGAATATTTAAAAAAAAAAAAAAACCGAAAATCTGATATATTATTTAGTTTTTTAGTCATTTTGTTTTATTTTATGCATCTTCTTGTTTGAGGATATTGATGTGAAACGAATCGATTTTGGTACATTTATTGTTAGTTATGCGGAGTACCGTCCTTGGTTTAAATTTAATTTTGATTTGTCTAAGGCTTAGCTAATATGAACTGCAGCTCTTGAAAATTGAGTTAATGATACTTAAAAAACCTGATAGCTGAAAATTGATAATGTTTTTGAATTAAACTACTATAGATGATATATGCAGGGAAAGGTAATATTGGCTTGATTTCCCAACTTTAGTTGAAATAAGGCAGAATGAACTTTAATTTGATACATTGAATTGTTCTTATGTTGAAAGACATTCTAGAGACAACTTATAATAAAGATTTTCTTGTGTGTATCATGATTTACTGACAGGTGGTGAAAGTGGAAACATGGGAGGCTTTCATATCAGATACTTTATTTTTTGCAAAGGTGCTCCTTTTGATGCTGTTTATATCCTTTTAGTCTCTTTGTAAACATATTTGATGAATATGGTTTTGCTCTCTTGGGAGAATGTTGCATTTGCCAAAGACATGTCGTGTGAACATCTTGTACTGAAAAACTAAATGGAATCATATTTGCTAAATCTTGTCATACAATGTCATAAATTGCAAAATTTAGAAGACACTGAAACTTTGGAATTGATAGTATTGAAAGATTTTAGGATTGGATAGGATAGACTCAAGAAGAAGATAAGGATTAAAAAGAGAAGAAAAGGTGAGAAACGAGCTGTCAAGCTCACCATTTTGTAAAGGAGCTCTTTGACAAAGAACTCAATCCTAAGCTGTAACTAGAAGCTTGAGATTGTGATCTAATCAAATATTTTGCTTGATATCTCAATTTGACACGTACAAATTTTTTTGCACTAGATACATAGGAAAAGAGTTATTGGGGTGATAGAATTCCAACTAATTTGGTGGAGTATTAGCCAAGTTGGGTTTAAATATATTCAGTTACCCCCTTTTCTTTTCTTTTCTTTTCTTTTTGGGGGGATTAGATGCTATATGGAACATGCCTTCCTACTTTGGCGGAGTATTAGCCAAGTTGGGTTTAAATATATTCAGTTACCCCCCATTATTTTTTTTTTTTTGGGGGATTAGATGCTATATGGAACATGCCTTCCTACTTTGTAGCTTACATGCCTATGTTCTTTTCATTTTACATGATTCTTTTAGATTTTAACTCTCCGGAAAATGTATCTTCTAACTCGAGTTCATATTTTTTCAGATTTTCTTTGTTGCTATTGCTTTGGTAATGGACTATCATGTGGCTCTGTGGTATGCATTAATATTTTCTGGTAGGTCTTGCACATTGGAAGTTGTGAAAAGTTTTAATGGAAATACTCATTGTAACTTATGCCGTTCTGCTTTTTTCCCAACAGTAATATATATTATAGCTCAACAACCTGCATATGAAGGACTAGGTATGAGATTATTTCACTGTTATAATCTCTTTCCCTTTCCTGTTGAACTGAATCTTAGCTTCTTTGAGATAAAGTTTATATGCATTTACTCAGTTCATGATGGCCTCCACATGTAATGTGATAATCTATCCTAATATATAATGTTTGTCTTTTTTACTTTTACGGCTTTTTCATATTTCTTCTTCATTTGATTTTTCTAGGTACGGCAAACCAATTAACACCGCTCCAGTTGGAAACTTTGCTTAGTGAAGGGAACAAGTCAAAAATCTGGCTGGTTGGTTTTTGGACTTGCTCTTATTATTTCAGCAAAGATATAGATTCTCTGTGCATGTCTTTACAAATGTATTGTGCTAACGTAGTAGTGGGTGAACTTATCAACAAAACAAAAATAAGAAGTGAGAAAAATAAAGTAGTAGTGGTTATGATGTAGGATAGAGAAGAGAGTAGCAAGAAAGGGGGAAGAAACAGTAGAGAACGAGGGGAGAAACTGGAGAAGAAGCAGAAATTCAAGGGGAAGGGGAAGGGAGAGGAAGGAGATTGCAAGTCAAAACCAATTTCAATTCATCATAATTATCAACTGTCTCAATTATATGGCAAACTAGATTTAAATAACAAAATAAAACCCTAGAGATAAAGGGCCTGGGCCAAACCCATTATACAAGCCCAATAATAGAACATAAGTAATAGTCCAAATAGAAATAAATAAAGAATAGATGTTCTCATCAATTTTCTCGGGGTGGGAAAAAACTTGACCTATTGAGTGGATAGATCACAAGAGGCTGCAGTCAATTTGATACCCCAAATGCTTCAAGTCATGTCACGGGGGACAATCTTTCTGACGAATCAAGTATCGAAATTTCATGATTGATAGTACTGTAGCTTATTCCCAAGCGTATGATTTGACGAAGCTGAATTGGGCAAAGGAAGGTCTTTGTTGATTCCTATAATGTTCCAATAAATCTGGATCATGTTGTTGAAGTCTCTTTCTGGATATCCATGTATCATCAGAATCCAGTCAATCCACCCAACGATCAAGAAAGCACTGGATATCTCT
>NC_036244.1:8122907-8197103 GCF_002742605.1 Olea europaea var. sylvestris | reverse complement strand
CTCTTTATGGACGTATATATGACAAAATCCTTATTGTTAACAATTATGTTAATCCTCTAGAAACTAAATTCACGCAAGAAAAGGAAAATTGACTGCTGTTTTTATAATCAGAGGACAGAAATAAACCATGCTAATCATGCAATCATAATTTATATTCTGGAATTCCAGAACACTTGCTAAAACAAATAGAGGCCTCTCAACTACTTTAGATCTGTATTTGTTTACATGATTTTGGCATTGGAATTAGGAACTCCAACAAATTACACTCACATTTGTTTTTATTTCCTTCAATTCTATTTTAAACTTGAATTCCGTGCGAACAAATCCTGACAAATATTAACGCCAACCCAACGCTGAATTCAAATAATTTAAACTCAAATGGTAAATACTGTCATTAATTGTCAACATAACAACAAAATTTCCAAACATTTAGAAATTAGCTTACCCTGCCTAAATATCATACCAACCACAGGACAGAGTAAATACAACTTCAATTTTGATGGATAAGAGTAATTACTTTTGACACAAACGAAATTCAAAATTCATAACTCTATAGTTCCTTGTTGTATATGCATCAAACATCGTCTATATCTACGTGTCTATGGCAGTGAACATATTACGAATCGAGCAAAAGATATGTACTATCGTAAAACTCAAATTTAAAACTACACAAATTGTACAGTCTACATACATACAGGCAAAATATGTATGTATATACCGTAGATGAGAGCAGATATCTTGGACTCAGTGTCCGAGTCACGAGAGAGTTGAGCATCGGATGGAGGTGGTGATGACATCATCGTGCAAGACTTCAAAGCCAGAGAGTGATTAGAGATGAATTTGAGAGCGCGGGCCATTATTTTTATACTTGGTTTGGGTGGGGTTTTTCTTATGTTTGGTAGGCATTAAAATCAAAATTTTTAATAGATTTTGATAAAAGTTGATGAAATATTTAATTAAAAAATTGTGAATCACATGAAATATATGATTAAAATTAATTATTAACATTTATTTTGATTAAAATTTAAATTTTAATCCCTATCAAACATGTACTAAATTGGGTGTTGAAAATTTCTAGTTTTTCACAAATGGAAATAAAGCGAAGAGTAAAATACAAAATCATAGTTCACTAATAGACTCGACCTAATCATTAGCAAAATTATATATCATATATAAATTATCACACTTCATTTTTAACCACGAGTCTGTTTGGAAGTGATTTTGAGAAGGGGAATTTACACAAATGTCACTAAAATTGAAAATGCAAAAAAAATTTGGACATTCACCAATTTCTTCCAAGAATGTCAATTTTTCCCTACAAAATGTCCACTTTACCCTTTAACACCTTTTTGGAGCAATAAATGCTTGATTTGAATGCAATTAATGTTATGATGTGATTAATTTATTTTTGCTTTAAATTTAATATTGAAGATATGATATTATATTGTATAATAAGATTTTTTTGATTAAAAAAGGGGTGAAATCTTTACAAAATACACACACACACACACGAATTGAAAGAGCTTCTTCTTCTTCATCATCTCCACTCCATCATCAACAAGGAAACAAGGAAAGCCATTGACAAATTTGAAAGGTAAGGTAGTAGAAAAAAGTTCATCTCATGTCATAGTTGACAACTTTAAATGTTCAATACAATATGATCATATTTAAATGAACCCTTTCAATCTCTTATTCATTGATGTAGTAAATTTTTGGTATATTTTAGAAAGAAAAATTATACCAATATTATATAGAAAATGTGAAGTATTCCACATATAATTCAACATTTAATGAAGCATTAAGTGATACCTTGTTCATTTCTAAAAAGATACGGTGATATTGTAGTTCAGAATTTATTATGGCCTTTACCATTTTCAATAAATTCGTCAAACAGTGAAGCACATGGAATTTATCTTTCTCGAAAGTTATGGCAGTAGAACTGTCGAGCAGTATCTTGGAAACTGTCGGGTTAGACATTTTAACTGTCGAGCTCGACATTTACTAACTGTCGGGATAGAAAATGTAATTGTCGATTTCGACACCTGAAAACTGATCATCTTTTATATCTTTGGTAGTACATGGATGTAAGTATTTTCGTGTGCCAATTTGATGTTATGAAATGTCGACATACGAATGTGCAGAATTCTCACTTTTGCAATCCTAACATTTCAGGTATAAGTCATGATTTCAGATTCATCGTGTCGCATGGAAGAAACTTCGTTCACTCAGATGATGAATGGAAGTGGAGAGGGGACAAAACCACTTCCATTTTAGTGTCGAGAAGTATTACCGTAGCAGAACTTCTGTTACGATTGAAGGAGAAACTTGGTATCGTTGAATCCCGCAATGCAATCGAATTGAAGTTCAAAGTCCCGAACTTGAATCTACCTCCTGCAGAGATACGCGACGATGAGGATCTACAGTGGTACATATCTATTCATAAGGAAACTGCACTCTGCATCACATATTTGGTATCCGAGCTCCCAATTATTGGTATGGCAACAGATGCAAACTGTGAAGGGAGCTTGTTCGGCCCAACGGAATGTCCACCGAATGTACAACATGACGAGATGAATCATCAGCACAGTGTGTCACAAACCGAATGACCCGAACCTCCAATTGAGCGTATAGAGGCTGCAGCATCCGCCGAACACTTAGAGAACCCATTACATGGTACAGATCGTGCTATTATTGCTGAAATCGACGAGACAATGTCATCAAATTCCAGACGTTCGTGCACAGATGAGTGGATTACAGCTGCAAATACATCGGTTCTCGCCAAGAAGCAAATATTCTTTACCAAGAAACAGTTGTACTCGAAGCTTCATGTACTTGCTTTGCAAGAGAAGTTCCAATTCCGGGTAAGCAGGTCAAGCTTGAAAATGTTAACAGTTGTCTGTGTGGATGATAATTGCAAGTGGATGCTACGTGCTTCTACTGTCAAGCAATCTGCAATCTTCATGATCCGTAAGTTCGTTGCAGTTCACACATGTTCCCTTGATTTTCGTCGTAACGCACATCGGCATGCCACTAGTGCTGTAATTGTGGAGCACATTTTGGGAAAATTGGATACTCCATACTGATCATATCCGCCTACTCATATTGCACGTGATATGGAACGTGAGTTTTGTGTGAAAATCAGTTATAGCAAAGCACGTAGGGGGAAGCTCCATACCTTAAATATGCTACATGGTACACCAAGGGACAGTTTTCAGAAATTATCTTCGTACTGTAACGTCGTAGGAGAAAGTAACCCGGGGACCGTTACCCACATCGAAGTTGATTCTTGTAATAGGTTTCGTTACTTCTTCGTAGCTTTTGGTGCAAGCATTCGTGGATACATGCAGTACTTGAGACCCGTTATTTATGTTGACGGCAGTCACTTGAAAGGTCCATATAAAGGTACACTCCTAGTGGCAACTGCCCAAGATGGTAACAAACAGATTTATCCGTTGGCATGAGGGATCGTGGATGCTGAAACCAATAAATCGTGGAAGTGGTTTCTGTCGAACTTGAAAGACCTTATAGGGGATTCCGAAGAACTCGTGTTCGTTTCAGACAGGAAAAAGAGTATTCAGAAAGCTATTTCTCAGTTGTTTCCGTCGTCTCGGCATGGTTGTTGTATATGGCATATGGAAAAGAACCTAATACAGCAGTATAACAACGCAAGCGTATTATTTCTATTCAAACGAGCTGCTACAACTTTTCGGGTCGAGGACTTCGAACGACTCATGGGACAGATTCGTAGAGTGAGCGAAAGAGCGCACGGGTACTTAGAGCGAGCGGGATATTCATTTTGGTTCAGAGCACTATTTATTGGACACCGTTACAATATTATGACAAACAACAATGCAGAGTCGTTGAACTCGATGTTGAAAGAAGCCCGGTCGTTACCGATAACCTGTTTGGTTGAACACATTCGGAGTATTATGCAGAAATGGTTTTACGAACGTCGAGTAAATGCGGAAGAATGCAGTACCTTATTGACACCAAGGATGGAGAACGAGCTACGGACGACTTTCGAAAATGGAACTAGGCTTCGAGCCCATGCCCTGACAAACAACTTGACGCAGGTTGGAATATCCAACGACACGGACATAGTTGACTTGTCCGAAGAAACCTGCACATGTCGTGAGTTCCAACTAAACCATGTGCCATGTGTTCATGCAAGTCGTGCTGCTTGCTTTAGAGGGAAGACGTTGTACAAGCTTTGCTCCCGTTATTATTCATCGGACTACTGGAAGGGTGCCTACAGTGAAACTATATATCCTGTTCCGAGGGAAGTGGATTGGGTTGTTCCGAGCTTAATTACATGTACTCCTATTTTCCCACCACTCGTACGTCGTCCTCCAGGTAGACCACCAACCCGTCGTAAGCGTTCTAGGTATGAGTATGCATGGTCTACCAGAAAATGTACCCGCTGTGGTAGAGTTAGTCATAATCGGACCACGTGTTCAAACCCCCGTGTATCACATGCTCCTTAAAGATTTGCAGGTTAATAGACGTTGTATGTTAATTATTCCGTACTACATCGAACATTATGAAATTACGATTTACATTTTGTGATCATTAATGTTCTTGCATGTTGCGCATCCTGTTGTGCACATAAAAATTTCACTGTCTGTCCAGCACGTAGTAAACATCCCGCCCAGTTCAAATGTCGGCCCCGATAGATGTGTTACTTATTCTCGACAGTTGACGAAACCTTGCACTACACTCACGGTTTGCGTCACACATACATGTTGTGACCTCTAAACACGAGAACGAAAAATGTTTGATACTGTACATATATATTTTTTCCCATTTCGAAACGCAATCTTCTATCCCCCTACAGATTTACTATCATTAGCATCATCTTAAATCGAAATTGAAGGTAGTGCAAAACGCAATCTTGAATCCCGAAGAAATGTACAACCATTTGCGTCATCGTAAATCATGGATTAAAGTTAGTCCATGATACACACCTTTCACAATAGTCGTTTTTCATACTGCAAAATACATAACCATTTTTGTACATATTATTGTTACTGCCCGACAGTTGACATGTCGTCCCCGACAGATAGTCTCAGTAATTCTCGACAGTTCGACCGAAAAACGCAAAAAACATGACACGAATTGCATCTTAGAGACATGTTCACGAGAACTTTTTGGTATTGTCTTAACTACGGTCATCCCTACAAAATACCTTACTATACAGTACTTATTCACTACATTCCATGGGTCTCACATTAGTCGTCGTCGACAACTGAACCACCTTCCCCGCTATCCTCACCTGACTCGTCGGAAGAGATGATAATGACCTCATTTGGGGGATCGTACGCCATCCAGTCGTCGTCATCGTCGGAATCCCCCTCGTATCCGGCATCCAGCTCGAACTCCTCATTGAGGACTCCATTCGGTGATTGCGCACCCTCGTTGGAAACAACTTCTAAGTTGGAAAAACGAACAGGGGAAATGGCTCCCCTCCCAATACGAGGGTTAACTTCCTCCTCATCTGACGAAATATAAATTGGAAAAAGCGGAGATGAACCAAGAACTAGCAGTGGCCCGTTCATGTTCAACGGTTCGTTGCTTCCTGTGGAAGAACTCATTACGTGAACGTATAGTAGTACTGAAGGAATGATAAGTGTCTGTGAGAAGGTGAATGGGTGACAATGGTCTTGAAAGAACTTGTTTGTAAGTGAGAATGAAGTCCCACACTTTTTATAAGCAAATTGAAGGGGAAACAATTATAGTCTCCATCTACCCAACCACCAAGTCCATTCTCCTAGTAAATTTGAAATGCAATTGGTATGATGGTTGAATAAATGAAGTGTACCTTTATCCCCCATTTCCCCATACTTAGTACAATGTTAAACACTCTTTAATCATGTGCACAATTAAGGAAATGTGCATATCTGCAACAAAAAACTGCTCAATCAAATTGCTACTTTTAATTTGCTATGGTTGTAATGGTATAGTTCCTCACACGTACGGGTCATCATCGCAACACACATGGAAGACGAACAACGAAATAATTATTTTTACTCATTTCATTGATTTATGAATTACTTTTTACCGTGGTTGTCATGCTCTTGACACTTGTAATGACTCATCTTCTCGTTGCATCTCATGTATGTGCCTTAATGCCTTAGTTTGAGAATTTATCATAATAATATCGTTCCCGATTAAAGCTATAGTGAAGACTAGATACCACTACATAAATTTATGAAATATAACATTCCCTATTTAACGTAAGCAACACGGGTGTAAGAAGCGTAACACAAATTAGAAAATCTTAAAGACTCGAAGTATATTACTACATCTATAATAAGATTGGATCGAATATCAACAATATCAAGAAAACAGTAGTTACAAAGCATTTCGGGAAATTGACATGTTGCATACGCATGTTCCCCTCCTTCAAAAGAAAATAAGCGCACACAATATGTCCAACAAAAACATATACCGAACAACAAAACGAACCTAATTGATACAATCAACAAAGGTAAAATAGCAGACACAATTCATAAACACTACAACTACCGATCAGCCAAGCAAAATAAAATATGAGGAATCTGTCCACGTATCACCACGGTACACAAGAGTAATGAAAATGTAATGTAAAACGAATTCAAACAAAAGTTATTTATTCAACATGTTAACATCCGTCACCACCTTCACCAAATCGCTGACGGGGTATTACCAACTACAACACCATCGTCGTGCTGTTCCCACAGTTCACACTCCTTTTACTTCTTCGTTTGCTTCGCCGCCCTTGTATACGGAGTCTTGGCCGCAGGAGCTGGACGTCGCACCCGTGCCGAGCGTCGACTCGTCGTATGAACTCCGTGTCCTGGTTCGGCTACACTGGCGGGAACAAGGACTTCAGCGAGATCGCCTACGAGAATTCAAAAGGAGGGGGGAGTTAGTGACCATAAATGCCCTTCACGTAACATACAATAAGTGATGCAAAGAATGAACTTACCATCACCATCCGTAACATCGCAACCCTGTAAGTCGGCATCGTTGCTCGGGGCCGCATGTGAGGGCTCCATGGCTCCTCCATCTAACATTACAACATATTTGTAACTGCATATGTGTTCGACGTTTGCAGTTGGAAGATAATGGAAGCGTACAGGAAGAAAGAAAATGAGAAAAATAATTCCCATGTAACTGTTCAAATCCGGGACGGCAAAGATCGGCTCCATCTGTCCTCCACCTAATTGGAGACCACAATCACACCACAGGAATATGTTATTGCATTTTCATGAAGTCAGAACGGAAGTAGATGCCATCGAATATAGTGGGGAAAAATCGTAGCACATGACAACGTACCTATATGTTCGTCGGTTGCTACGGGCAGTGGGTCGTGTACGTTGTCCGGGCGAGCCGCGATGTCTCCTCCATCTGTTGATGAGAACATGAAAACTATGTGAATACATTAGGTTTCCCAACTTCCACAACATACAAAGTCCGTCAAATAACAAGTTTCAATGTGCTCATAAATAACCCACGTACCTTGTACATGTGCAGTTCCTGTATCTGCCCGCATGTCTCGCTCGTTTGGGGAATGCTTCATTTCTCCTCCATGTATTTCTAACTCGCAATTGTCGTATGGAAAAAAATGTGAGCTACAGGTGCATGTGCTACTGTCGAACATGGGTGAAAATTATAAACCAAACGGTTTATGTATTGAACATTCATACCTTGCAGAATACTACCTGAAACGCTACCCTCGGTATCGACGGGCATCGCGGCTGGAACGGGGGTCGGAGAAGGTGGGGCCACGAGGGTAGCAAAGAAAGCTCGAAGCTTTTTACATTCGGATGTCATGTGCTGTTCGATTTCAAGCTTGACGATGCGGAGTCGCATTTCAAAGAGAATTCTTTGGTCGAACAACAGCTCTTCCACTTCCTCTTTGGTGACGCCTGATCCGGATGTGCCAACTGGCCGTGTCTCCATCGTCGGCCCTCGCACTGGAGAAGATATGTGGGTCGCTGGAGGTGTGGAAGACGCACCGGTCTGCCCTCTACAAGTATTCGCACCGACGCTGGATCGCTCACTGGCGTCCTCGCCACTCTCCTCGGCATCGACACTTTCATCTCCAGACGTGTCATCCTTACCACCTCCTCCGCTCGAGACTCCATCATCGGATTCCTGCCTCACCAACTGGCCGCCACTTCCACTATCTCCGTGTGATGCATTAAACTGCGACCCCACAATATTCCTGACAATCTCATCCAACACAGGCACCGGAGGATCATCGTATGGCACGAGAGTAGAGAAATACTGCTGTTCCGCCTTAGCGTCGGTGGGACGAAGTGTGGCATACACATGCAACTGCAATGTACGGTTATACATTAGAAACGAAAAGATTCAGGAATGACACAAAATGTGAATAACAAAAGTAACACGTGGTATCCATACCCGCACGTTCTTGAAGAATGCATCGTACGTACGATGCTGTGGTTGTTTTCATGCGGACCACCTAAGCAATCGTGGCATTTGTTCCCCAACTCTCTGACCAAAACGTTCCCCAATCTCGAGAACTGCCTCGTACGCCCAAACCTGTTCCATCAAGACAAACAGAAATAAAATAACTGAGATGGTACGCACGATGCTACATGACGGCAAACAAATGAAGCATGATATGCTAGTATTTAAAACATTGTGTACCTGCATGGCAATGGGAAATCCATGAATAGTGTACGTAACCTCCTTCTCTTGCCTCCTCTTCGCCTTCAGAAATTTCTTTGCCCAGAAATCCCGGAATCCGTGCAGCAAACGCCGATAGCCGACTCTACCCCAAGGGTAGGCAAAAAAGATATCTAGGTCGTCAACAATAGATAGTGTACGCAAATCAATTCCGACGTTATTATCAGGGGCATTAAAAACTCCTTCGACTATTAGCATGAGCCCTAGCTTGTAGCGGTCGGCTCGGGCCGTCGAAGGTCGGGCAATAGTAGTTTGGAGTTGTGCCAACGATATCTTCTCCATGGATTTGAAGTACCTCTCCTTCAGCCTTCTCCTCTCCAGCACTCGATCGAACTCATCAACCTCCGGGAATACACCGCATCTTAACCCCGTCACAAGAGTGTATTCCTGTAGACCGAATCTCATCATGTTGCCTTGCACATTGAACCAGAGCTCGTTAACCTTGTCAGTGCGAATGGTTCTAAACACGAGCTGCTGGATGAGCTGGGCAGAGAATTGAATCTCTGCAACCTCGGCCAGATACCCAAATGGGGAGTTTTGAAACTCGTCGCGCTGTCGGTCATCAAAAACGTTCATCACTGTCTTCACATACTTCAAGTTGCACCTCTGTGAAATGTGGGCCCGCAACCTTGCCTCCTCTGGAATACAATAATCAAACTCCATCAGTCCTGTGTCCTGCAAGATGCATTCATAAAACTCACTCGGGTTACTGGATAAACTTAAAGATATTGTATCATAAGTAGCAGTTTAATGAAACACACTAAGGCATGGACACACTCAACTGTCGAGAAAAACTGACTACAACCGTCGGTACCGACAGATGATCTGTCAAGATCTACCTATACCGACAGTTGATGTCCAAACATGCAAGAAGGCTGGCCTAACTGTCGAGAAAATCTGAGCTCTACTGTCGGGAACAACAGTTCAGTAGGAGGCATTGAACTTGTTATTGCTGAGATAAAAATTACGTAACTTAATCACTATTACCACATAATATTAAAGCAAACATTTGAATGGATTGGGGCCCCAATAATGCATGTAAACAAATGATTGACAGTTCAGTGGGAGGCATTGAACTTGTTATTGCTGAGATAAAAATTACGTAACTTAATCACTATTACCACATAATATTAAAGCAAATATTTGAATGGATTGGGGCCCCAATAATGCATGTAAACAAATGATTGAAAATGATTGATGTATTATACAAGCTTTAGCATTCAGTGATTGGAATATAAATAATGGAAACGTGATATTGATAAGCAGAATAGTTAACAAACATTAGACATCATTATCATGTGCCTAATGTCCACCAACACACCTAAAACTCTACCGTTATATAACGGTATCCTATGGCATTATATTACAGTATATTAAAAAAATCCATGTTGTCTAAGTCTAAGGAAATATAAAATTGGAATAAACTGTGAACAGAGATCTTTGAGATCCATGTTCACAGTCACAACTTACTAGAAAGAAGAGGGGAAAAAAAAAGATAGCAGAAGTAGGTCAGACAAATGATGAGAAAGATAAACTAAATAAGTATTCCCAACTCCACTGCTCTTCACAATTCAATATAAAAGACTATAAATGCCTCTTACCCTAAAATTTATTAACTGGGTAGGGCGTGGGAAGCATGTTAAAAGTCCCGGTTACATGGGAGTTTTTGTCACAATGCTTCTTCAATTTTCAGATTATGAAATTCCAACCTGCATATGGCAGCAAGATGCAATTCAAATCAACCTGCAATCCCCAATGCTGGTAATCATATGTCTGAAATAATCCTGAACAAAGTTTTTTAATCCACAGCTTCCATTTTCATTTTGTATGGTGTGAAAATTATACTCCGCCAAAATCAACACATTGATATGTCTATATGAAGTACACATGTCGTCGTACGCTCAATAAGAATCATACTGACTATATCTAGATCGTTAGATTAGGATTTTAAAGCAATTACACGGAATAGACCACAATCTAAAGAAAAAAAGAAACTGAAACGGAGGTCAATACTTTGATTGCGTGTTGAATCTTTCCACCAGAAGGTGATATGATAAAACGAATGTGTCAACCGGAAGAAGAATCAACATTAGATGGTAATATTACAGACAACTACACATCTCAATGAAAATCCATGTATCTGACATAGCTTCTAATAGAAACAACTCCACCCTACTGAGACGAAATTGTAACTCCACATGACAATATATTTATTTTCTCCACTTATCTACATCTCCCATTCATGTGATATTGCACCCCCAAGGGATCTACTTTGGTCACCACAATCGAGACAAACATTCAAATGAGCCTTGCTATCATATGGTATCCAAAATGGAGGAATATTATGTAGGACTACTTCGGGATCTATCAACTATAATTTTAAATTTTTACTTCTAATATGGTAGCATAAAATGAGGAACTTCACGGTTCATTAATTTTATGGCTGAGATGACTTGGAAAAGGTGGGTTTTCAGATACACAACTGAAGGTTTGGAGCTTCAGGAGGAAATGGATAAAAAAAATGGTTCAACAGGCTGTTCTAGGTGTTGTGTTAAACAATACCCTAGGAGATAACCATTCAGTTAGTGAGGTTTCACGGTGTCAAAGGGATTAGGAAAAATCCTGGCATCTCAAAAACAGTTGGGTTGAAAACATATGACGTGATCCACATGGAATCAAAAGCTCAGAAATGTTTAAGTACACTAAACAACTAATTGAAGAATGGCATGAGTAATTCTTAGAGTCCGATCCTTACCATCCAACTAGGATGGACTTCGAGCCATATACAAGTGGAGGAAAACACAAAAATAAGGAATACCAAGCACAAGCTTCTCTGACATTCCAAAAACTTCACCAATTCACACACTTTTTAGGACAACAGTAATATCATGAACTGTGAAATATCTAGAAAGTACACCAATGCTGAGCTTAAGAAGACAGTGACAACTATATCATGATAAACACTACGAACGGTACAAAATTTGCTAGGAAAACTGCAAGAAATTGTACAGAGAAAATACTTGTATGCATAAGATTACAAGTCAAAAGGCATCTTGCAAGATGAGGCCGCCAGCAATTGAATTCAGATTCAATGATAATTTTCAGTAACGAAAAAAAAAATTACTTCTTCAAAGGAAATAAAATGTGCATTTCAAAAAGCAATCTGCACCTTCTAATTGTTCAACAATTGCATAATGAAAGAAATGTGGATGTATCCTACTATTGGCCAACAAAGAGGAACAAAACTTGAAATTACGATGGGAAGTCAGAAGATAGGTGGATTTACCTTCGCCTTTGTTCGGTTTCTCAGGCAGTCGCAAGGGAGAAGACAGCCTCGACATTGTGCTCAGCTTCGGGCGATTCGTGTGACAATGAGAGTGATTTCGACTCAGCTTCGGGCGATTCGACGGCCACTGGGAGTGATTTCGACGTTGACGATCGTCGTCCAAGGCTGTGACTACGGTCGGCGACTGCAGAGAGAGGGTCGGCGATTGTAGAGAGCTTCGACATTGTTTTGGGTGAGAGGCGACGTTTGGCTCTCTTCCTTCATCTCGCTTTTTTTTTCTTTGTTTTTCTTCTCCAAACACCTCCTGCCTAACACAATTCTGCCTAGTCAAATTTACAATTAATGCAAGACCTGTAAGGTATTACATTTATGCAGAGGGGTAAATTAGTCCAAAACTTTCATAATTTGCCATATTTGTAATGTCAGAAAAAGGATGACATTTGTGTAAGTAAAAATCAAGATTTTGACATGTGGTGTAATTTCCACTTTTGAGAATTGATTTCTTGACCGTTAGGAGAAAAGTGGGGTCCACATGTGGGAGAAGAAGTCAAATATAACAGCTGAAATAGTGAAATAACGATCAAAAAATCAATTTTTTTGGTGAGAATATCGCTCCCAAACAGGCCCCATATATTACGATTGATGACAGATATTATTCATTTTTGCACAACTCATTTTTATTAAATTTAAAGTAAATTGTTTACAACTTCTTCCTAAATGGAGGCGTAACATCATGTTATTGATTCAATTGATGAGTTACAGATCATTGTTGAACTACAAATTATATACAAAATTATTTTTTAAAAGTAAAAGTACTCAAAAATATATCATTACATATTAAAGAGGCACTTCTTTACAGCACTCTTTCTATGAAATTGTACCACCTCTCTCTTTTTTTTTTTTTTTTTACGCCACACTACATATTGACTTTCACACGCAACCATCATTTTCTTTTCTCTTTCTTCTCTCTGTCTTTTTCCATTTTTCCACACAACTACTCATGCTCTTTAGTC
The DNA here is from genome assembly GCF_002742605.1 of Olea europaea var. sylvestris. Lineage (NCBI taxonomy): Eukaryota > Viridiplantae > Streptophyta > Magnoliopsida > Lamiales > Oleaceae > Olea > Olea europaea. Next base: position 8,184,107 of record NC_036244.1, on the reverse strand, counting down.
CACTTCCCTACACAAACACCACTTCTCCTTGTCCCCAGGGCACATCTCCAAGTGGTAAAAAGGGAGGGTGGAGAAATCCAGCTTTGCTTGAGGCTGTCGCGTCAAGGGTTCAAATCCTGAAATATGGATTTGACTCTTGGGTAAGTGCAAGTGTACAAGCAGCCTTCCACCCTGTACCTTTGGAGGCATAACCTGCGATTTACCTCCCTCACGATGCTCCAGAGTAGGGGCGTTGGGGGACCCTTAAGGTTGAGGTTCAACCTAACACTTCTCCTTTCTTATTCCCTATCATATTTGTTGCAGTAGGTGTTACAGAGATGGGCATGGACAAAGATGAGATATATTTTTCCTTCTATTTAGGGTGTGTTTGAGCCCCATTATTTGGCATTATAATAAGATAAATAGTGTTTTTTTTAAAGAGTGGTTGAAAATTTTTTGATTTACGTGTAATATTATTTTATTGAAGATTGTGTGGTTAAAAGTAGGGCAGAGAAAAATTTAATTTAATGTAATGAGAAATAATATGGCTCAAATGGGCCCTTAGCATTCAATTCTTCTACTCTTTTTAAGCAAGAACTCGAAAAAACCGATTTTATTTTGTTCTTGTTGTTCTTGGTAGACTTATTTGCTATGGCGGGTTGGGAGTTTGATTGAAAGTTTTCCGTTTGAGTAGGGTTTTTAAGTTCTTATTGGTAGATTTAAAATTTACTTTTGCGGGTTGGGAGTTTTGATTGAAAATCCTATATCTCTTAAGGTTTTTAAGTTTCTTCTGGGGGAGATTTACTATTTATTTTTTGTGGGTTGGGAGTTTGATTAAAAGTCCTATATCTCTCAAGGTTTTTAAGTTTCTTGTTGGTGGATTTATTTAGTTTTGTGGGTTGGGAGTTTGATTGAAAATGTGAAGATTTGCGACTCGTTACAAAGGTAGAAGCCAACATTGTTGACGGTGATGGTGCAAACAATGCCATTGTTTGAGTTCCATTCTTTTGAAAAAATACATTTTTCTACAGTATTTTGATATCATTTCAACCATACATTATTCAATAAAATAATATTATACGTAAATTTAAAATTTTTTCCTCATTTTTTAACCACACATTTTCTATCAATACAATATTCAAAAATTCATTTTCCCAAAAAAAAAAAAAAATGGGGCTCAAACAAGGGCAATATTTGCTGCTACAAACGATGGAATGAAGTTGTCCATTTTGGTGGGCTATAGATTCATCTTTGGCCTAGTTTTATGGTTTCGATTGCCCTCTTTGTCGAAAGGTTCTAATGCATATTTATTTTGATTTTCGGATTTACAAGAACGAATAATTAATTAAATGGTAATTATCTAGGAGTTTTTTTTCCCTTCACGTCTAGGGTTTATGAATCCCACAAAAAAGTTTGAAAATCTTAAAGCTAAAATGCATACACAAGAATCTCTCCTGAATCTAAATCTTGAAATTTTCTCTATGTTACAAGGAGAAGATGCCTAAGTTAACATGGATGATAGTCTTCCAAGCATTTCTTCATGGTATATTCAGGTAAGTTTTAAATTTTATTAATTTCTCAAATGACTTATTAGATATGGATTTATTATTTTTTTTTTTATTTTTTTATTTTTTATTTTTTTTGGGAGATAAAAGATGACCAGTCCATGTTTTGATTTAGGGAGAAGTGTACCAAGACACCGTTTGAGCCCCATTAATTTTCATTACATTACATTTCATTTTTCTCTCTTCTATTTTCAACCGCACAATTTTCAATAAAATAATATTACACGTAAATCAAAAATTTTTCCTTCTTTTTTAACCATTCCTTTTTCAAAAAAATACTATTCCACCCATTAAATTTTCTACATAATGGGGGCCAAACAGGGGCCAAATATGGACTCTCCTAAATGTAGTTGAGATTTATGTACCTTAATAGTTGCCCTTTTTAAATGGCGTTATGTGACACGTGTTGTACTATATACATTTGTCGAGTATTGATAAAAGCTTTCATTGGCAAACATATGGTTCGTAAGTATATTGGCTTTCATTGGTGAACCTAAGGTATTAACAAATCAATTTTTGGACCATGATTATGGACTTAATTTAATTGTTTAGAGTAATAATCAGTACAATTTTCCTACTGTAGGGGATCAATCGGCCAAAATCTTTACTTAAAAAGTATGGCAATGACTTCTGCAACTTTTGCTTCAACCTTGAACAATCTTATTCCGCATTGAACATATTTTCTTTACATCAAAGGTGGATTAATGGTCAATAACTGAGATCTCTTCCTTCAGAAGACCTCACCAAGCTTATCGGTGAGTGATGGAGGAGCACTGGTATCTTTGCTAAATCGGGGAAGAACACTGCAGAAGTAAGAGCATTCTCTTCCATCTTCTTTTGCACTTATTTTTGTGATAAACCTTTTCTACATTATTGTAGTTGGGCATTCCTTTATTTATATATATTATTTTATTTTATTTTTTTGTTTTTTTGGTTCACATATTGAGCTGATATCAGATCAAAGTGATTATTCATAGTTCTTAGCTGAGCATTTGATTTTGTTATTTGCATTGGTTGGTGAATATATATATATATATTGTATTATGAATTCATACATGTAAGAGACCGTTCAACTGTTGAAGGATGGGATTTAGTTGATAACGGATGCGGAGATGGCTTTTTCGAACTTGTTGTCTTATCCTTTATATGCAACATTGACGAGGTAATTTTGGACTTTTCAAATTTTTACATACTTGTCATCATCAACAATTAAAAATGATTAGGTGCTCTTTGCTTTAATGCATTATTTATTTACCGAGGAGTGACTCTTAACTCATTTCTCTCTCACACGCACATAGAGACACTTCTGATGGAAACTTTTCCATTCGATAGCAAAATTAAAGCATAACAGTTTCATAATTTGTAGGAATCTATCATGTAAGATGTCCAATTTTAAATTTTTCCAAAGTTATTTCGTATCATCATATGATCATCTTATGAAACTTCCAATGCTCTCTTTATCTACATGGACGCAATGATTTGCATATTTGTACATTAGTGTTCTCGACCAATAGCTTAGATGTGAGTAGAATAAGCATTCTCTCGATCTTTGACCTTCACACATTCCTTCAGGTGTGTGCTAACACGTATGCACCATTAATGTGCTTTTTATGCCCTTAAGTGTGAAGTCTGATTACATTCAACAATGACCTTTTGTGTACTTGTATTGTCTGAGAATAATTGCTGTCTATGTTTATAATTTACTCACATGCAAATCATATAGAAATCTTTAGCTGAAGTAAATTGGAATTATAGTTTTTCTTTAAATTATTATGTCGAAAACAAATTAAAGATTTTCTGAACAGAAAGTTATTTGTTCTTTTTTCGTTGGATTGTGGTTTTGATACTGATATATTGCTTTGCTTTCTGTAGTTTCCAAGAACTCAGCAGTGAATATAGAGACGTTTAATTTGTTCTAAATTCATGACTACATGTCTTGCATAGGGTCTTGGTAAAGAAACTAAATATTTATGCAACTGATACATGTAATTGTAAATTCCATGAGCACGAGATGGTGAAACTAATTCACCAAGTTTCAACTTTGAGGCGATTTCAAGCAATTGAATGGCAATTTGCTATAATGTTTTGATGCAATTTTCATCAAGACACTTATGTATGATCCCCTTTAATGCTAAATGCGGCCTAGATTTGGAAGTTGGTGCATTCAATGTTTATGTCATCTTCAGCGTACTTGTAGGGGTCTCAATCTTCAATTTTTGTTTTTTGTTTTTTATTTTTTTTAAGTTTATTATATATACACACATAAGTGTGTGTACCTATGTCTATAATTGCTGCCCTTGGCTTAGCTTCTATCTAATATGAATTTTCAAATTGGACAGACATAAGGCCTTACCTCAATAAGTAGAAGATGGCGAGCTAGGTTGAAGTTCATTATCTCTTTAGCAGGACATCAACACCGAATCATCTATGCACCATCCTTTTTTAAAAAAGAAGACGTTAAAACTCGAAGTCCACAAAATAAGCTTTCGATCAAATCTCAAATATTATTTGTCACCTATCATCATTTCAGGTGCTTAAATTTAATGTAACTAGTGTTTTAACACACATAAGTTTCTTTTTTAATATCTATGCTATTACATAGCCAATTATACCATGGCACGTGCATCTCACTAGTTTTGTTGATAAGAGTGAAATACGAACTACTTCCATAGTCAGCAGTAGAGACGAGACATTGGTTGACTAGTTGAGTTATGTATGAGTACAACATTTCAACTCTTAGAGCATTTCCAATGATGGTATAAAATTAAGTGTAAATTAACTTCTTCAAACCCAGTTTTACATTCTCATTTATATCTCAATGGATCTAAATTCAAATTTTGCTCCAATAATAATATCTAAATCTACTTTTCGTATCTTGTTTTACCTTTATTGTCAAAAAATAAAATTTACATTTCTTTTGCATATCTCAATTGAAAAGATTTTCTACCACTTCAGAGATTTATAAGATCTATTTTGCACCATGATTGAAGACGCTCTTGGAATTTTGTGAAAATGGATAGATTTTTCTCAAAATCAACAATTTTGACTAGTTCTTTAACAAGACGTCTAAGAGTGTAACTCAACTCGATTTCATGGTTGATTTGATTATTTTCAATCTACATTTATTAACTATGTTTTGAACAATAAAATGTGTATCAACATATTGGGCGATGTGATATTTATCATTTCTCATTCTAATTGAGCCCCTATTTGTCTTCATTTAAAATAAAACTCTTTAATTCTCAAATTCATTTTCAACAACACATTCACATACTAAAATAATTTGCTTATAAACCAATTTTTTTTTTCACTTTTTAAAAACACATTCTCCAAAATATAACTATTCAAAACATCATTTTTTCCCTCAGTAATGACCATCAAACAGGGGCTTAATGTCCAGCTTAATAGTTTTATACTTGAGTTTTCTTAAGTAGCAATTCCATGACTGCTTGAACTGAGTTTTACAAAGTTGCATTTCGCAAGATTATATGTTAATGCAGCCAACAATCATGCCTTCAAATGCACGATCTCAAGCTAAGAAATTATGGGGTGAGTATGAACAGAATATTTGAATTACCTGTAAAAGGCTGGGGGAGTTTTTACAAGCAGGGTTAGGAAACTCAAACGCCAAAGAGTGTAACACTACTCGATTCCATGGTTGTTTTGATTATTTTTAGTCAACACTTTTAATAACTATGTATAAATGTGAAAAATATTTTCGAATTGTAGAATATGCATCGATATATTGGGCAATGTGATATACATCATATATCTCATTTTAATTTAATTTACAGCTTATACTTGACTTTTCATAAGTAGCAACTTCGTGATTACTTGAATTGAGTTTTACAAAATTCCAATTCGCAAGATTATATGTTAATGCAACCAACAATCGTACCTACAAATGCTCGATCTTGAGCCAAGAAAATATAGGGTGAGCACAAACAAAATATTTGTATCACCTATAAAAGATAGGGAAGTGGTTACTAATGCTTAATTTAGAAAACAATTGGACAAAATATTTGCGTGTAAAGTTAATTGGTTGATGAAAAATAAAAATTATATTTAAGAAATTCTTTAAAATAGAATTATCAGTATGCAAACACAATAAACTAATAAAAATTGAAAATACAAAAATCTTTAAAAAAAAAACATATAAATAGCATAAAGCTTATCACTTACATTTATTTATCATATAAATATATCACAAACATTACTCTCTCTCTCCCCAAGTAATTTGACCATTTATCTTCCAAACATTCATTTTCTTTTCCTAAGCAAACAAAAATTTCGCTTTGTCTCTTCAAATTTCACGTCTAACAGTAACCCATCATTATTTTTTTTCAACCAAACAAAAAATGAATTATCTCATGTGGAATTAAAATTTTGAAAATTTAATTTAACAGATTGGTCTAGCATCAGCCTTACAAGTATTTCAATTTATCCTTAATCTTGAAAACATTTATTACCAAGTTTTATAGGATGTTAGTATTATTTTGCTTTAGTTTTACTATTATTGTTTTGCTTTAATCTCATGATAATAACCTTTTAAATGCTTGTTAAAAGTACTTTAAATTTAATAATTCTTTATCAGTGTTCACACTTCTTAGTTTTAAGTTAATTTAGAATGAATTAATATGAAATTAGGAGCTCATTTGTATTTGTATTTGATAGTCATTTTCATTATTTTGTTATACAATATCTTGTAATCAACATTTTTTTGATTTTGTACATAAATCACTTAAATGCACATTCAATTTTGTTTTAAGTAGCTACAATAAGAAAATGATTAAAGAAACAAACAGACCCCTTTGCCATTACATTATAATTTAGTATACCAAACTTCACTTATAATTTGTATTGGATGTTGACTTTTGACATTTCTTTATTTTCCTTATCAAATTTTGGGATTTAGTTGTCTGTATTAGATTTTTCATGATTATATTAAAACTCTCTATAGGAAAGTTCAATTAAGAATACGATAATTTTTCTTCAATAGGGCACCATATTTAAAGTTGGCATAAGGCCCCCAAAATATCAAGACCGGCTTTAGGTTTATATGTAGAATATTTTATTGTGTACATATGTGATTAAAAATGAGTATGTTTATTTTTTATTCTTAATTATTTAATGAGGGCATGTCACGTCACTTCACTTCGAAGGTCAAATTGGACAAATTCTATTAACATGTAAAAATCATGCCTCTTTCCTTAAACCTTGGGATGTCTATTGCTATTTTTAAAGGTTGGAAGTAGATTTACTCATTTACAACGTTTTTGAAAGGTTGAGGACCAATTATACAATTTTACCTTCTAAAAGAATTTAGAGCCCGTTTGTTCCACATTTTTTCAACAAAAATGCATTTTAAACATCACATCATGGATCCTACCTTAAAGTGTTGAAGTCAAAAATTGTAGGTTGATTTGATGGAAAAAATGTATTATTTTCCCAAATAATGTGCACCAAACGGGGGCTTAGTTGTGTTCAAAATTCGAGTGTCTATTACCTTTTGAGGGAAGCCATAGAAAACTATAATGAACATTTGATGAGACGGATATGGAAATATCAAAAAAATATTAAAAGTGAAGAAGAAACTATAATCTCGTTCACTATATTTTTCAATTTATTTAAATATTGTACATCAAACATGTCTCAAAAGTTATAGTTTTTTCTAGAGCCAACATTTCGATCATTTAATCGGTGAAATAACAAGAGCAAAGGTTTCTTAGCACTTAACACACTTATCATGTGGAACATGAAGCATATATTTATAGAGAAAAAAGTCCTCTTTAACATTGTTGTTTAACGAAATCAAGTCGTACAACCTTAAAGCAATATGTAAAATCGCAAAACTAATATATCAACATTAAAATCGCAAAGTAATTTGATTTTGAAGTTGTGTAATGATGTCTTCATTTGTAAAAATCAACTTTAAAACTTAAAAGAATTTATTAGAACATTTCTAAGAGATTGAACATCTTGTACATAATAGAGAGCATTTTTAAATACGAAATTCTCGACGTATTACAACAAATTCTCTATCTTTAGCTTTTTAATTTACTTTCTTCGAAAAATATTTATTTCTTTTCCTCATTCCCCAAAAGACATTTAAAATCCAGTTTTAATTTTCTTTATACAAAACAAGTTTTGGTCTAAAAGAAAGATTGTATTTGACTACAAAAATATTCAGTGCATTGCACACGATAATTCAAAATTTAACTAATCATATATGCAAAATAAAAATGAAATTGAAAACTAAACAGCAGCAAAGGCAGGCACTCCTCCACCAAGACATTCATAATCACTGATTTTATATTTCTACTTTTCACAATCTCCTTTTACAATATAAGTTGTTTTTTCCCTAGTAGAAAGTTTACAGGGCAGTTCTAAAAAAGAAAAAAGATTTTCATACGATTTTCTACATACAGCCCCAAAACTATTAAGTACCGTCTTATATTTTCGATTTTTGTCTAAGCTTAGGTTGACCGGGAATTCTCCTCAACTCAAACATAAAAACCAGCTTCCCATGAGGCCCTGTTTCTTGCCAATACCTATTCACTGTGTACAAGCCATCATAAACATACATTGTGACTAGCTTACCTGAACGATTTGTTTCTTTCCATCCTCGGATAACACGAACGGGATTCATCGTTGATATACTATTCTTTAAGGCCAAATTTCCTCTCTCGAGCTTCTGATCTTCAGGTTGCTTATTCTTCCCAACTATGTTTCCCCCATGTCCAGAGTATATCATTACCTCAGCATTATGCTTATCACCAGAATAAACCCCAGCATCAACAATACTATTTGCAACTGATATTCCATTGTGCTTCATTGAATCTATACCAGTCTGGTATAAGCGGTGAATGCCAACAATAGCAAGCTCGACTCTGTATTGAAATTCATCTCCCACTTCAACTCCTGGTACTTCTCCCAAAATTGGCCTGCCTGTGTTAACTTCCCTTTTTGCTGCTTTGATAATTTTTGCTGCTTGAAGATCAATCCTCTTTAATTGATTCTCGGACTTTGTTTCATCTTGAGAGTACTGTCTGCAAATAGAACGAAACAATCGAAGAGTCTCTATCACTCTATTACGGGCATCACCATGACTAGAATGTTCAGTAGCGCTAACATAAAAATTATGTGTTGCATAACTGGCACGAGAATTTGAGGGTGGATTTTCATAAAGAGCACAATGACATTTTTTATCCCTGAGGATCAATGCACCCAGATTTCCAGTAAGAACAGGGATTGCTTTCTTCTTCATGGATGGTCCCCCTGAAATGTCTCTCTCAACTTTACTTCTTTTGGCAAAAGCTTTGTATTCGAGTTGCCATGATAAAGGCCTCCTCCTCACATTTTCTCCAATTTTTCCTCTACTTGTTTTGGTTGCTTCTGTTCTGACTTCATCCTTTTCAACTCCACCCACAGATTGGGTTTCAGATATTTTCCGTGTCTCCATCAATTCCCCTCTTTCCAGATTTTTCCATGTCCGAGTCCCATCCGTTTCAACTTTAAAAATTTTAACGCCATCGACACAACCATTTCCACGACTAATCATCTGCCGTCCTTCTTTGGTAGGTTGAGGAGCATTTGGGCCACAGGATGGAGGAATATCACAAACAGCAGACACTCTTCTACGATGGAATTTATCCTTATGCCCAACAGAAGTTCCCTGCTTAACACTGTCATTAAAAATTGGCTCTTTGGGAGATGACAACAATTGAGAACCACCAATTACCATGACAGGTTTCACCTCCTCTGAACCTATATATTTAACCAAAGCCAAATCTTTCGCCCCATTTAACCCCTTCATATTCTGACCTTCAGCTTCTATCACTTCCTTCATTGAAATATTTTTGAAGTCATTATGCAATCCTGCATTTGCCTCCATACTGTTGGCTATTTCAGAATTTTGAAACCTATTTGACTCCATATCAGCTGTTGCAAAATTCTCAACACCATTAGTCCCTTTGGAAGTTATTATACCGCCAGCCTCCACAACACCGGTCCCAACATGGTCATTTTTTGCAAACTTCAAATCCACTGGCTTAGCACTGGGGCCACACCCAGGTGGGAAATCTCGAACTGCAGAGACTTTCCTGGGCTTGAACTTGGGCAAAGAACCAATTTCCAATGACGATAATCCTCTATTCGACATGACACCCTTATCTGTAATCAATAGCCAAAATTCCTTCAAGCCTAAATAAAACAAAATTATTGACAGAGACAGCAAACAGTAGAATTAGGTTCAAAATTGAAAATTATTCTTTTTCGATTGGGCTGAAGTGTCAAATTAAGGCAGACAAATACATGGACGCATATTCAGATATTTATATAGTAGATGAAAGAATTAGTAAATGCGAAATCGAAATCGCTAACCATAGTGAAGACAAATTAACGCTAAAAAAGACAAGAAACAAACAAAAAACAAAGACACGACCAGTGGTAGCAGGCAGATACACCAATGCATCAGACATTTATATTGGAGATGCAAGCATTAATAAATGCAAAATCGAAATCACTAACCATGGTAGAGAAAAATTCGGACTCAAAAAGGAAAAGAAACATATAATACAAAACATAAGAATCGTGGCAGCGGGGGCAAAACTTAAACTACCAAAAAAATTTCAAACTTTTCAAGGAACAAGCGATCGCCTCTCTCATTACTAACTGATCCTCCAATCTACCCCCCTCTTGTTCGATTAACTAATGTTATTCTTAGATCTTATTCGTGATAAATAACATAATTATATCATTCAACAATTTTGGAGTGGCTAAAACATATTCAAACAACAAACATGGGGCTGGAAATTTAATTAGCATGCCATGCACTTCAAACAGCATTAATAGTACAAACATTACACAGATTACATGATTAATCCCACGAATTAACAAAATCCAGTCATTAACCAAGTTTCCAGGAATTAAACACCACTAAGCCATAACCATATTCGGAAGAACCAAATTTCAAGAATCAACCTACTTTACATAAGCATTTCCAAGAATAAACAACCAATAAGCCCATTAAACAATTTTGAAGGAAACTAATTCCATGCGTGCACAAATTCATACTCAAAGTATAAATAAAACACACACCCATACACACCCACACACCCACCCACCCACGCACGCACACACTCTACATGATACGGGAGGTGCTTAACTGATCTGACTGAAGACTTGAAAAAAAGAACTTCCACCGGTGGATCCCCGACGAACTGCACGAAAAGAGCATGTATTTCACAAAATAATTCAGGGAAAAACAAATAAACCACATAAAATTTTCAAAAAAATAAAAGTAAAAAAAGAGCAAAATGGATATACCAAAAACCGCTCAATGATAAATCAAAACCGCCGACCGCAAGTTCAATTAAAACACATATACACAATGTTTATTAGAATGTAAGTATAGGTGCATGTATATATGGAAAATGAAAATGAAAATGAAACACCCATAATTTTTTGTAACGGTAGCGATAGAGAGTGAGAGAGCGTGTGATTCTGTCAGAAAACGGAGTAAACAAAAGAGCATGCTCTCATGAATTCTGTTTGAGATATGGTCTATCGAGTCAAATCCTATGAACGTTACACCAGTCACTAAACTCATTTTTAATTATACATTCTTTTAATAAAATAATTTTTTCAAAAAAATTTGACTTCTTAATCTCTCACTCCTCAAAAAATAAAAAATATTATCACAAAATCTATGAGCCTTAGATCGATCACTCGATAGCGAGAACTGTTGAGAATTTTTTTGAAGGCAAAGCACTTCAAGATTAAGGAAAATGTTAAGTCACGTTGCCTAAAATGGACATGTATAGTGTACTTGGTATTTAAATAAGGAAAAAGTTTTACATCACGTTACCTAACACGCGTATTTACTTATTGTCTCTTATTAATTATTGAACTTTAATTTATTTTACTTTGCTTGCTTGACTTATATTTTCGTTTCGAATTTTCATGTAATCACCTAACTTATATTATTGTTCCGATTTTACTATTACATCTATAGATGGAATTTGCAACTTGGTCAATGAGTTATATGGCTCAAATCAACAATTCCATCCAGATGTTATACTTAAATTAAAATGAATACATTGTGAGTGATTAGATTGAAATCAATTAAAATTTCGATGACCAATATGGAATAAATTTTTTATGTCAAGTAAAATTTTAGACTACTAAATAAAATGATTTTTTTTCCCTTAAAGGAGAGAGATTTATTGATAGCTTATAAAAAGAGAATTTTGTTATTTGTACTACCGGAGATGACAACCCTAGCTGACAAAAAAGGGGCCCATAATTTTTTTATTTATCGTGGACCCTCCATGTGAGGGGTCGTCAACCCGATTATACAAATGACACCATCCATAAAAGGAAAGAAATTTAAAAGCAAATGATTTCCTAAAAAGGATCGTATGCAGATCCCAAGTGAGCCCACAATTCTTTATTACAACACTCTTTATTAGCCTCTATAAACAAATTTATACATGATTTATGAATCTTGCTAAAATCTTGAAGTTGGTCATAGATGTGAGGTAGTAGCGGAACCTCTTACATAGACGAGCTCATTGAAGAGGAAGATTTAAGCAACATTCAAGTCCGAGCATTGAAATTAAAGGTGGCAATGGAAAAGCTCCTTGTCGAAATCGGCTTCTAGCTACAATCTATTCCCTCTAGGCTCGAGGGGCCCTCGACATTGGGAAATCTTCCTTGTCATGCTTGTGGGAGACTTCATGACTCTATCATGCTTGTCATGTATCATTTTGTCCAATATGTGATAATATTGGTCATATCTAAAGTCGCTTAAAACCTGTGTGGAGTTGTTTGTAAACTATTTAAATTATAAATCAATAGAAAATGAGTGGTGGATAACTGAATAATATTTGCTAGTCTCAACGAATATATGGATGAAAAATAAATTGATCAATTATAAATAATTTATTAGTGATAGTCAAACAAGCTTTAACTTATCTCGGGATACAAAAATAGACATGTACGACTTCCTTGCTTCCTCTAAATAAGGAAAAAGTTTCACGTCACATTATATAACACGCGTTTTTGACTTTTATTTGTTTGTTGTTTATTACCGAACTTTAATTTATTTCAGTTTGCTCACTTTAATACATATGTACCCATTGCCAAAATGGATGGAATTTATGACTTTGTCAATGAAAAGGGACAACGTAATTTGTGGTAACGTAATTTGAAATGCTATTATTTAGCACCAAAAAATTTTGTGGTACTAAAAATATAAAATTAGATCGTGAATTATGTGGCTCAACTCATTCGATGGTTTTAGATGTGATTATTATATTGCAACTAATATAAGTATAGTATTCAGGTTGTGTTTGGTATACATAATTTTATGTATATAAGAGTATCCATACACTTATATGGGTGTGATCCAATTCAGTAAATGTTCCACCATGTGAAATCGAATTGGTCGTGCGGGATTCCAAGTGGACCACCCATATTTATTAGTCGTGTAAAACATGGAAACTCATAATTTAATAAATCAAACTTCATATTTTTAATTTTGAAATTTATTTATAGCTATAAATCAAAACTTCGTTGCATTATACGTTCCACTTATATACTAACCTTTAAGTCTACGGACTAAGCAACGATACACTTGACAAGATAATTGTACAGTATTAATTAGTACTTTGTACCCAAAAAAATCCATATTATTTAATATTGTACATCAAATTTGTCAATCCTCGTTGTAAAATAGCACAATCCATAAAGGGAAAGGAATTTAAATGCAAATGGTTTCCTAGAAAGATCGTGTGCGGATTCCAAGTGAGCTCACAATTCTTTATTACAACACTCTTTATTAGCCTCGATAAACAAATTTATACAGAGTTTATGAATCTTGCTAAAATCTTGAAGTTGGTCATAGATGTGAGGCAGTTGCTGAACCCCTTACACAAACGAGCTCATCGATGAGGAAGATTCGAGTAATATTCGAGTTCGAGCATTGAAATTAAAGGTGGTAATGGAAAAGCTCGTTGTCAAAATCGGTTTCTGACCACAATCTATTCCCCCTTGGCACGAGGGGCCCTCGACATTACCATTTTGTACAATACGTGAAAATATTGATCATATCTAAAGTCGCTTAAAAGATGTGTGGGAGTCGTTTGTAAACTATTTAAATTATAAATCAATAGAAATGAGTGGTGGATAATTGAATAATATTTGTTAGTCTCAACGAATATATGAATGAAAAATAAATTGATCAATTATAAATAATTTATTAGTGGTAGTCAAACAAGCTCTAACTTATATCGGGATATCAAAATAGACATGTACGACTTTCTTAGTTCCTCTAAATGAGGAAAAAGTTTCACGTCACATTATCTAACACGCGTTTTTTACTTAATTTTGTTTGTTGTTTGTCATCGAACTTTAATTTATTTCACTCTGCTCACTTTAATGCATATGTACACCTATTGCCAAAATGGATGGAATTTATGACCTTATCAATGAAAAGGGACAACATAATTTGTGGTGACATAATTTGAAATGCAATTATTTAGCACCAAAAAAATTTTGTGGTACTAAAAATATAAAATTAGATCGTGAATTATGTGACTCAAGTCATTCAATGGTTTCAGATGTGATTATTATATTGCAACTAGTATAAGTTAAGTGATCAAATTGTTTTATTGGAAAAAAAAAAAAAAAAAAAAAAAACTTAAACCCCAATCTTGAGAGCCCCCACGACCCCGTCCCTAGAGCTTTGTGAGGGAGATAAATCACGGGATGTGTCTCAGCAGGCCAGGGAATAAGAGTTGTCTGTACACTGTGCCTACAAGGAGTTCAATTCCATGTCTCAGAAATCGAACTCCCATATTTTGACTGTCGGCAAGACGTGAGATAAAATTAAAAATTAGATGACTAATATGAAATAAATCCTTTGATTTAAGTGAAAAATTCAGTAAAAGTTCCACCATGTGAAACCGAATTAGTCGTGCTGGGATTCCAAGTGGACCCATATTTCCATCATGGAGACTCGTAATTTAATAAATCAAACTTCAATAACGCTATAGGTATAGAAAATTTTAACAAAAATTTTGACAAACAATACATGGCTTGAAATCATTGGTAGATGGGAAAAACACGAAAAAAGGCGAATTAGGTTTCGCTACATCTGCATTTTTATGAATTCGGTACTTGAGGCTTTTTCTATCAAACTTTATATTTGAATTTTGAAATTTATAGCTATAAATCTAAACTCTGTTGCATTATAAGTTCCACTTATCTACTAGCTTTTAAGTCTGCGGGATAAGCAATGATACACTTGACAAGATAATTGTACAGTATTAAATAGTACTTTGCACCAAAAAGAATCCATATTATTTAGAATAATTCTCCCTGTCCCGAGTTGGGGACAGGGAGAAAGACAGGGGCACCACATGGCGCCCCTGTCCCTGACCCTGTCCCCAACCCGGGACAGGGAGCAAGGCTCTATTATTTAATATTGTACGTCAAATTTGTTCCAAGAGTTCTGAGTTATCTCCTATGACTAATCATTCTCGTGCTTTAAATTAATGAAAGACATTAAATAGAGCAAAAACAATCTATGTGTATATCGAACACAATCGCATTTTATAAAGACGAATCATTAATCGCCAAACTTCGAAGAATGTATTCGTTATAAACGAGGTACGTCAACACTAAAGTTATATTTCCTCGAATTTAAGGTATCAGGTAAGTGAGGCTTTAATTTGCAATGATCCATTGCTCAATCAAGAAAGTAGAAGCTAGTTAGGAAACCTAGTGGGCTTGTTGAAAGGTTGATCTAGTAAGCTATGTTGCCATAGATGCGAGACAGCTGCTAAGCTTATCGAGCTCATTGGCGAGGAAGATTTAGCCCTCGTTTGGCCCCTATTTTCTTTCTTATTTTCAACCATACAATTTTTTCATAAAATAATATTACACGTAAATCGAAAATTTTTAATTCTTTTTCAACCACACCTTCGAAAAAGAATATTCCAAACATTAAAATTTAGAAAAAAATGGGGGCTTAAATAATATCTAAACCCCGAGCATTGGAATTAAGGGTGACTATGGTTAAGTTCCCCGCCATGCAAATTCAATTTATTCTAAAAGTAAAAATCATAGCCCAAATTTTATCAAGTGATTATTTTTTATGACTTAATTGAATATACAAATTAATATATGGAGTATTTGTTAATTCAGAAATATACACAGTACATTGATGACGTGGTCTCAAATTTCAGATGTTCTTTGTCCTGGTAAAGTGTTCCAAGATCCAACTGATTCAGGCCCCTTCTCAACAAGAAATGCTAAAAATGCTCATCTAAGTGCATGTTAGCTAAGTTCAAAAGCTTAATAAGTTTACATGTCAAAATAAGTAACAGCATATAGTTTTAAGAAGAAAAGAATAAGCTATAAGCAAGTTTGATGTACTTTTAAGCTTTGAAAACATGCTCTAAACAACAATCAAGAACCCTGCAGCTTGCCTGCCATATTTCAGCTTCATTCACCACGAAATTTGATCAATCAATCCCCTTGCAATTTTTGTTTCTCCAGCAAATTATTTCTTTCCAGATTAACTCATAAATCTCCTCAATCCAAGAAAAGAATTCATTCACTGAAATTTGCTAGCAGAAAATTGATGCTGAAGAGTTTGTAATGATGAGAAAGATTTACCATTGGCATCATTTTTCTGGGACAAACACGTATTACTTGTTCACCATCTTTTTTGTTCTCTTCAGCATCTCCACTCCCCATCAGCTATCGGCTTCGACTGGCAGTCACTCTGCTGGCATTGACGATACTCCCGTTTATCAAAGACGACGAGTTTTGTCATACAATGGAGACTCTCTAGCAATCAACCCGTCCCTCAAATTTGAGAATCCAAGATTGGAGAATGCTTACATTGCATTACAATCTTGGAAAGAAGCCATAATCTCTGATCCAAAAAACATAACAGGCAACTGGATCGGACATAAAGTGTGTAACTATACTGGTGTGTTTTGTTGGCCTGCACCAGATGATCCCTCTCAACTTACGGTTGCTGGTATAGATATCAACCATGCTGACATTGCTGGGAACCTCCCACATGAATTGGGGCTGCTCTATGACATTACCCTGTTTCACATAAACTCTAACAGATTCTGTGGTGT
Source organism: Olea europaea var. sylvestris (assembly GCF_002742605.1). Classification (NCBI taxonomy): domain Eukaryota; kingdom Viridiplantae; phylum Streptophyta; class Magnoliopsida; order Lamiales; family Oleaceae; genus Olea; species Olea europaea. Next base: position 8,167,402 of record NC_036244.1, on the reverse strand, counting down.
GATTCCGCAGAGTTTCTTGAATCTGAGGCTCCTGTATGAGGTTGATCTTAGCAACAATCATTTTGCAGGCAAGTTTCCTGAAATTCTATTACAATTGCCAAGTTTAAAGTATCTGGACATTCGATTCAATGAATATGAAGGTGAAATTCCCAGGGAACTATTTGAAAGAGAATTTGATGCAATTTTCATCAATAACAATAGATTTTCTTCTGAATTGCCTGACAATATTGGCAAGTCAACAGTGTCTGTGATTGTTCTGGCTAACAATGAATTTCAAGGATGCCTGCCAGCGAGTTTAGGGAATATGGCAGGAAGATTAAATGAATTGGTTCTCACAAATAATGGGCTCAGTTCATGTTTTCCTAGTGAAATTGGAAAGCTAAAGAATTTGACTGTGTTGGATCTTAGCCATAACCAAATTATGGGTTCATTACCTGAAAGTATGAAGGATATGGTAAACTTGGAGCAGCTGAATTTGGCTCATAATATGTTGTCTGGGAAGATATCCAATGCGATATGTTCACTTCCAAAGTTAAAGAATTTCGGGTACGAGTACAATTTTTTCTCAGATGAAGTACCAGATTGTTTGAAGCTGCCTGAATTTAATGACAGAAGGAATTGTTTTAGAGGGAGACCAGAGCAGAGATCCATGTTGCAGTGTCAGAGGTTCTTGTCTAGGAGGATTAATTGTGGCAGTTTTGAATGTGCTACCTTTCCTCCACCACCACCGATTTATTCCCCTCCTTCCCCCTCACCACCATCAGCAGCTTCACCTCCACCTCCTCCGCAGATACCTTCCCCACCACCTCCTTCCTCAGCCCCACCATCTTTGGCACCCCCACCACTACTCTCTTCTCCACCTCCACCCCTGATTTCACCGGCTCCACCTTCACCAACTCCACACAATAACAGTTCACCACCTCCTCCACCAACACCTCCACTGCCACCGCCTATCTTCTCTCCACCTCCCCCATCCCCAACACCGCCATGTCCATGCATGCAACCTCCAGCACCATCATTGCCCTCATCGTGCATGGGACAAATGCAGACACCACCAATCCAATAGTTTCCATTCCTCCATCTCTTTAGTGCACATCAAACAAATAAAAAGACGAGATCTCTTTTGAAGAATTGAAATTATTGGCCTCGGTTTGATGTCGTTCAAGGGCTTACCAAGAATCTAACTCTTCAAACAAAACAAAAAAGGAAATCTACTGGCATCAATCTTGCAGTCAGTGATGTGATTTCAACAGGGGAATTCACTGCTGCAGGTGCATGGATGGAAAGGTTATAAACCAATATAACATAAGCAATGATGTTTAATGTTGAGTGCAAAAGGGGTCAGATTTCACAGTTACAATATCTTTCAAATCATTCAAAGCAGTTCTCTTTCTTGATTAGTGCAATTATATCTTTCAAATAATTTGCATTACTTTTCCTGATTGGTGGTGGGATGTCACCATAGTACATTAAGAGTGATTCATGTCACTTAAATATGCAAATAACAATCAGCTTGGCTATTTCGTCTGATCCAAGTATCCGAGTCCAAAAAACTCAATGTGTGGAATAGAAAATATATCAAACACTTGAACTGCAATTGTATATTTCTGCTAAATCAAACAAGCCTAGTAGAAAAAGGGAAAATTATAAACATCTCTGCAGGGAAACTAAAACCCAATATTCCATCACAATCAAATGTTTTTTGGTTCAAGCGTATATACATATCAAATAAAGTCAGCCGATTGAAATAAAATAGTGAGAACATTCTATATCAATATGAAATACCTGTTAGAAGATTAGTGTGGACCTGTGTATGAATTAGCATTGAAATTTGAAACATTTGTCTTCATAATATTTTGCTGCGTCAAGTGACGGATGGGAATTTTTGTAAGAAGCCTATTCTGATGGACGTTAGGGAAATATGGCCCTGTTTATTTAATGCAAAAACGTATTCTATTTGCTAAAAATTCAATCGTAACCTTTTAATGATAAACGCTTCTCCCTCACCTTTCCACCCTTTGGACTTTACCAACATTGATCCACGCTCGAGCATGATTTCCGGCACTTTAAATACAAAATATTCTTTATTTTTAAGTGTTAATGTTTAAAAGTAACGTCTAAGGGACTCAATTTTAACTTTTTAAGATAAATCAGAGGCCTTTTTCTTTTTCTTTTTTGATATTTTCAAGAAATGTTGACTGATTTCTCATCTCATTTTAATTTAACGTAACTTTTTAAATGGCTAAGGGGCTGTCTGGCACAGCTTATAAGTAATTTTCTGACCGTTGCTAAGGGATTTTCTGACTGTTAGGGCCGTAACTTTTGACTGTCCATCTCTATGGTGGGACCCGTCTTTTGACTCAACGGTCAAAAAAATGCTGAAAATTCAGTGGAAAATCTGTGCCAGACAGTCACTAATCAATATGTGACAGCTTGAATCCAATTATTGAATATTAAAAATAGAGAGTATGTTTGACTCTTTAAATTTAGATAACCAAATCCATTCTCTATTTTAAAAGGTTAAAAATAAAGTTTCTTGTAGCTTATTTTTAGGCATTACAACATATTTAAGAAAATATTTGGAGAGCCAACCACATTCTTTATATTAAATACATTCGAAATATTTGAATATTCAGTGGAGAAAAATAATAATAATTGGAAGAGAAGTTAGTAAAATCAAAAAAGGGAAAAAATTGTTTTTTGGGAGTTAAAAAATTAAATGTTAAATATAAAGAGCATATTAGAGTACCCGCAAATTTTTAGTCTCTAAATTTACAACAATACTACATGTATATCATGATTGTTAGTTATATTGACACTCTTCCATGTAGCAACAATCTACTCAATTGATTATAAACATATCCATCGATAGGTGGAGGGATGTTAACCAAGGACGTACATTTAACTTAATTCCTAAATTTATACATACTCTCAAAATTATAAAATATGTTTTTTTTATAAATAGAGAAATTCTTGGAAATGCTCAACTCTATAAAATAAATTACATTTTGTATTTAATGAATACCTTGTAAATGTTCTTGAAGAGTCAAATATACTCCTATTCTTAGTGTACGATGATAGCATTTAATAAATAGGGTTGGCAACATGGTGGGTTTAAGGCGAGGCAGGGGCAGACACAGAGATTCTTAGTTAGGGGGGCACAATCAAAATCTTTACAAATCGAATTCTTTGTTCTAGATTTTTAAATGATTTATAATTGGCCGAGAAAATGCAGATTTACATTTAAAAAATATTTTTTTATTAATATTTTACTCATCATTTTCATTCATTTGATTTCCGAACAGTCATTTTATTAATATTTTGCTCATTATAAGAAAATATATATTTATATTTAAAAAATTATAATGTATTTAATACAAACAATCAAGTCAAGTTATCAAAAGGAAAAACATATAACCAATATTCAATTAAATAAATACAATTAGTTAAACATAAGTTAAATTGGATATAATCAGTTCAGTCACATTCTATAGACGCAAATATGATAGAAAAAATGCAAATTTAGATTGTAATTAAATGAAAATTTGATTGGAAGGTGAAAATTTATAGTAGATATGATAATTTATAGAAAAGTTATAGACAAATTTTAAAAAATTAGAAGGTTAATGTTTTGGTAAAAGGTGTGAGAGTGAGTGAAAAAAAAAAAAATTATTGTGATTCTGCCCCTGTTTGATGGAGGTTAAAATTAAATTTTTAGTATATTTTGACAAAATTTAGAAAGTTAAGAATTCCATGAAATATTTTGTTAAAATTAATTGTTAACTTTGATTTATATTAAAATATATATTTCAATTTATACCAAAAAGAATTTTATCCCAAAAATAAAAAATAAATCAAATTTCAAAAGTTTGGGGGGGGTCATGTGACCCCTCAGGTCCGCCGGGGCGAGGACTTGCCCCGTTTTCCCTTCTTTATTTTTTTATTTTTTTTTTATTATTTTTTTTTTTTACATAGTAAATTTTTGAATCTATAAATATGCGCGCACAAAAAAAATTTAAGAATTGAAAAAGAACAAATTTACATCCAGAATGTTTGCGAAAGGTCGCCATTTTTACCAAAAACAGTGTAGTGGACATGCAGAATAAACTTTTTCTTTTTCTTTTTTCCACTACAAACTTACAATAGAAATAAGAAAGAGAAAATTTATTTTAAAACTTTATTTGATTTTTAGAGAAAATAATAAAAAGAATAATCAAAGAAAATGGAAAAAATTATAACTAAATATTACTTTACTTAACATTTTTTTATTTTTGAATTTCTGATGAAATAGAAAAATGTGAATACAAAAGGATACAAAAGAATAACTAATAAAGAAAGAAAGACTGATCAAATTTTATTATTATTATTTTTACGGGGTGGATTTGGCGCGGATTTTTTTTGCCCCATTCAAGTCGAGGCAAGATGGATTTTTTTGGTCATCTCTATTAATAAATGACAAATTTCAATACTCCTTAAACAATTCAAAATGTACAATATAAAAAATTATGTTAAATAAATTATGAAAAGAAACTGATAAATATTTTTTGAGAAAAGTCAAATGAAAAGCCACTATAGGGAGTATTGTTGGAGAATATAAAATTTTGACTCTCTAAATTTATATATGTTCTTCAGATAATAGAATATGTTTTTTATAAATATTCTCTTACTTTTTATATTTAACACTTAATTTTACCATTCCCAAAAAATATTTATTATTTTTCTCTATGTTTTGTTTTAGCTAGCTTTTCTTTGTATTATTTTATTATTTTTCTACATTGAAAATTAAAATATTTTGAATGCATTTAATTATAGAGAATGAGTTTGTCTCTCCAAATTTAGAGAGTAATTTGGAGAGCTGGACACACTTTCTAAAATGAAATGTTAATTTAAATTGTCTATTGGAGTGTGATTTTAAAGGTTGACTATTTAAAATAGATATCATTTCATGTTTAAAATGTCTCTTGAAGATACTCTAATACTTTATAATAAGTTTTAAAATTATTTTCAAGAGACTCTTTATTATAAAAAGCATATTATGTATTATAGAAAGTATATTTAAATTTAGAGAGTTAAATTTTTTATAAACTCTAATAAACTCCCTATTTTGGCTCTTTATTTTCTTTTCTCAAAAAATATTTATTGATTTTTCTTCTTATTTTATTTAACATAATTTTTTATGTGTAAATTGGCCAATCAATTTAAATGTTATTTGAATATTTTAAGAAATAGAATATTAAAATAATTAATTTATTAAATGCAATTATTATGCTTTAAGAATAAAAGTGAGTTTGATTCTCTAAATTTGAAGGGCTAAACATGCTCTCTATTTAAAAAAAAATTAAAATAGAACGTTAATTTGACTCTTTATAGTAAAGAATATTTTGTATTTAAAGTGAATTTCACTCTCTATTCTTGATGTACAATCATTATATTTAATAAGTCACATGTTTCAATACTATAGTTTTTACACTACTCAAAACACATTTATTAATTCACCATTGACATATAAAAAATTAAGTTAAATGAAAGCATGAAAAGAAATCAATAAATGTTTCTTGAGGAAAGCAAAATAAAAAGTCAAGATAAAGATCATTATTAGAGTGCCTAAAAATTTGACTCTCTATAATGTGTAAGATGTTATTTTACAAAATAAAGACTTTTTTTTCAAAATAATCTAATGGGTATTATAGAAATAAGGTCATTTTTATTACTTTATGCAAAACGGTTTTTTTTTTTTTTGTTTAAAAGGTCAATTCTAACTTTATTGAAAACCGCTTCTAACCCTTGCTCTCAACCTTGACCGTCGTGTGCACATCATGCATGATTGGGGCAGTTAACATTTTTGCTCGAAGTACGTAGATATCATAACAAAAATGGCATAATTTTGGCATGGAGCACTGACGAGTGTGTTTTTACTCACAAGTTATACGCAATTTTAGTTTGATTAATTGCTAGATATTATGAGCATAGAACGTTTTTTATGTGTTTTCTAGTATTGTTTTAAAAATAATGAGATGTGATGTAAAAAAGTTGTTAAAGTGAATAAATAACCCAAGGACAAATTTCAGAATAGCAAGTCAGTGCTTAGGTGTCGAAAACCAAGCACCAAGGCCTTACAAATAACAATAATAGCAGTTTTGGATAGAGGCAGCTCCTGAGCACTGCACTCAGTGCCCAGGCGTTGCTTGCATAGCACTTAGGCGCTACCCTATATTTCATCAAGCGTCGCACTGCCTATTTTAGGATTACACTGTTTTGGCATGTAAAAAGCCTATGAAAACTCCAAACTGGGGAAAGACGTGAAAGAGAGTATAAATAAAGAAATTGAGGATATCAAACGGATTTCCACACATTGAAATAGAGAAAACACAACTTGAAAATTAGAGAGCAGATTCAAGAGGAGAAAAACAACAATTTAAGCGTTTGAAATCAAGATTTGGAACGAGAAAAAAAACTTGGTGCAAGATTTATCAACTTCTCTACATCTTAATTCCAAACCAGGTGACGTACTCCATTATTGTTATTTGTTTTTCTTTATCTATCACGAGTTGCTTAACCTTATATTATGACGAACAATGTAATCTACTTGAAACTTTTTATTTCTTTGATTTAAAGATTTTTGATCTTTTATATTTTATGTATTGATTTTGTTATGAGTTTAATGTATTAAATTATTTGATCATTAATTTGATGATTTTGTGAATCTTTTACGAATTGAGAGATAAGTTTGAGATTTAGGCCATATAGTAAAATTCGAAAAATTAGTATAACGTATAGAGATACATATACTAATTATTGCGATCATTATATGAATTCTTAGAACTAGTATTTTGTTTAACTAAAGTTTATTCGCATAGAAATATGGGATTGAAATAGTTAAACAGGCTCAATGAAAATTCGAGATGGGTAAATTAAATACAATAGAAGAATTTGATTGAACACTACATTAAATTTATGAATCTTGAATTCAGAGTTAAAGGTGATTAATAGATGAAATTTTTATATCCTAATATCCGTTTACTATCTAAATTCAAAATCAATCTGTGTGTATCTACATTATTTCAAGTATTTAAATTAAAAATCACAATATATAATTCTTTGTTTTCTATCATCAAATAGTGGTTTAAAAATTTAGATTAAGTGCTAAAATATAGTTCTCGTGGAAACAATAATTCGAACTCAAAAGTCCATTATATTACTTGTTCAATATCGTACACTTGAGATAAAAAAAATGCAACAAGTTTTTGGCATCATTACCCGAGCCTATTCACTTTTAATCTTAATTTAATTTATTTATAACCGTTATTTGATTTGTTTGTTGTATACGTTGTACCCAAGGGACGATTTTAAACCGTTTGATTCGAAAATAGAACGTATTTTCAAATAAAGATAAAAAGAACACAAATAAAAACAGCAACTTCAAATGGATGATGATAGAAATATTCCTATTCTTATTCAACCAATCGGATAAGTGCCCACAACAGTAGCAGCTCCATGGGATCAGCAGCATGAGCGAAGGGAAATAAATGGAAGAGATTTGTCAATCTCAATGTTCTTGACACCTATAACGGCATCCACACACTCCATTATTGTGTATTCAGATTTGGGGGTAAATAATTTCCAGATAAGGGCAGATTAGATCAACTTGACTCGTAATACTCTCCAATTCTACAGGTTAACTTATGAAAATCCAAACAAGCATATTTTCAGATTTTTCAGAAATTGTCAGAACTTTCATACTCCAGGGGTAAATGAAGACAGGATTGAGCTATGATTATTTCCATACACACTACAAGATATGGTATTAGAGTGCTTAAATGTCAAACCTCATGAAAGCATTACTACGTGGGAGGAACTAACTAGAAAATTTTGCAACAAATTCTTCCCATTGAGAAAGGTAGCAAAAATCCAATTGAAAACTCAAACATTCCAATAGAGAGACGATGAGAGTTATCATGACGCATGGAACAGATGAGAAGTCCAAATCATGGAATCACCATAGATAATCAAGGACATTACTTCTATATTGAACTTTCACCACAATTAAAGTCTCATGTGGATTCGTTTGCTGGTGGATCAATCATAGGCAAAATCAGTTCAACAATATATGGACTTGTTTGAGTTAACTGCCATTACACATTCAGTATTCTTATCGAAACGAGTGGTACTACAGAAAGCAATTGAAATTTATGAACTAGACAGCACAATATGTGCCAATGCACAAATTGATGCTTTAGCAAAGCAGGTAGAGTTATTTGTAAGATTGCAAACACATGGGGTAAACACAATAATGGTTAGTTGAATTTTGGTAGAAATCACACTACAAAAAATTGCTTGATGCTTAGTTCTTTAGATGAGCAACTAAATTTTATTGAAAATGGTTCCCTTAATTTCGACACATACGGGAACAATTTCCAGTAAAAGAGAAGATCAAATTTGGGAGAAATGTTTCATCAATATGTGCAAAAAACAGACAAAGTATTCCAACAGATTGATACTTTTCAAAATCAGCAAGCATCTATCAAGAAGTTGAAAATACAAATTGCTCAAATAGCTCAACAATTTACAGAACGTCCATATGGATCACTGTTAGCAATACAATGACAAATTCTAAGGAGCAGTCGATGGCAATAAGAATAGTGAAAAATGATCCACCCAGGGCTCTCGTACACGTTAGAGCATATGTACTTCCACTTCCATTTTCACAAAGACTTTGAAAGAAGTCGATGGAAGCATATAAAAAGAGGGGTAGAATTGCCAAAAATTACTGCAAAAAGACCAAAAATAAAAGATAACTAGGAAAAGGTTAATGGAGCCACAATGGTAGAAAAATCGGCACCAACCTCAATTGAAAATGAAGAAAGTACGAAAACATCTACTATCAAGATACCAAGTCCAGTTAACGCTTACATGCTTCCATTCCTTTTCCTCAAAGACACAAGAAGAGCAAATAAGACATAAAATTTGAAAATTTTATCAATGTTTTCAAGAAGTTCCAGATCAATATTTTGTTCATTGATGAGATATTACAAATTTCAAGTTACACAGAATTTTTGAAAGAGATGTTTACAAAAAAAAAAAAAAAAAGCTTCCGGAGTTTGAAATTGTGGCATTAACGGAGGAAAGTAGTGCAAGAATACAAAACAAATTGCCTTCCAACTGAAAGATCTATGGAGTTTTACTACCAGTTTCAATTAGAAATTCTTGGTCTATTAATGCATTGTGTGACACATGTGCTAGTATATATCTAATGTCATATACTGTTTACAAGAAATTGGGATTGGATAAAGTCGCATTAACATCAATGACACTACAACTAGCTGATAGAACAATTTCAAGGCCATGTGGTAAATTTAATGATGTGCTCATTAAAGCAGGAAATTTAATATTTCCTATGCACTTCATTGTGTTGGACATACTAGAAGATCGAGACATTCCAATTATATTGGGTCGGCCATTTTTAATAATAGGACGAACCCTAGTTGACATGGAGGAGGGGTGAGCTAATATTGAGGTTGGAGGACAATTGGACAAGCAAGAGATATTCAATATTTACACCCAATATGAGCAACCTCTTAACATAAAAGTTTCCTATAGAATTGATGAAGATGAACCACCTGATCAACGAAGTTGTCATAATAGAAAATCAAATTTTGGTGGACTTCTTAGTAGAGATGAAAATGAAATTATCAAAATATGGAGAGCAAATAAATGGTGCATAAATGGAAATTGCACAAAATACAAGAACAACATAATTTGGTTCGAGCCACCATAATCAGTCATGGTAACAAGTCAAACTAATAACTTTAAAGATGCGCTTCTTCGAAGGCAACCCAAACTCTATTACTTTCTTATTGCTCAGTTTTTAGTTTAGGATTGTTTATTTTATTGTTGTGATATTCTCGTTGTGTTGTTTGTATGAAGATTCTCAAGTGTGTGGGCAACAACGTGATTAGAAAGTTAACCCATATCCACCTTACCAGGGCGATAGTAGTGATACAAACTAGTGTACTTAGGGAAGTCCTAACACTTTTGTATTTATTTTCACATTTGGGATAATGTATATTCTAAGTTTGGGGATGAATTATGAGTTGTTAATTACCTTTATCAATGGTTTCAATTGTTTATTATTTTTGTGTTTGTATGATGTGTGATATTATTACATTTGGTGAAAAAAATTGCATGCTTGTGTGAGTTAGATAGTTTTGTCGGGCCTATGATGAATTATTTCCTGAGAGCATGTATTAGTTTGTGGACTGTGGATGAATCATATGCTTTAGTTGAATTTTTTGCTTATCTATGTGAAGCGGTACAATATTTACGCATGATTATTTAGTTTAGCGTCGTACATGAACATAAAGATTCATATGTATAGCTAAATAGATAACTTAGGTACTTAATCCTTTAACCCATAATTCACAATATCCTTTAACTATATAAATTATAATTTGGAGCGTTCTAACTTGTGAAAGAAATCATTTTAGATAGTGGTGATTCCATGCATGTGAAAAAGATTGTACGAAGTGCTTGTGACTTTCTAGTATGAACTTGGTGAATAACCGAATGCAAAGGATCTAACTCTTTGTGCATTTATTCAATCCACACTTCACGCCTGTGCCCTTTTTACTCGAGTTAGTAAATTCGTTGGAATATCTTGAAACTTGATACCTTTTGGTATTAAAAAATCGAGGAGTTGCCAACTCAAAGCTCGCTAGAAAAGTCAAGAAGAGGAACAAATTTGAACTCAACATGAGTTGAAAAAAAATCATGGTGAAAGTGCTCAAAGATCTGATTGTTGGGGGTTTAGATAAGTCGTGGGTTTGAGTCACTTAATATAAATTATATTATCGGAACATTCATAAATTGGGAGAATCATCACATGAATAAATTGTTGACGTTGTTGGTTGAGCTAAACCAAATTAGAGTGGTGTGAGGAATTCATAAGTGAAACTAAACTTTAGAATTACGCTATGGTGAGAGAATGAAAGAAAACAAGTTTGGAGATTTGTCAACCTCATGAGCGAACAAAGAAAATAATTGACCATTGAAAGTTGGAAAGCAAACTAACTTATGAATGTACGGCATTACACTTGATCCTTCACATAAACAAACACACACACACACATGTGAATAAAGTGGAACATTCATAAATTGGGAGAATCATCACTTGAATAAATTATTGACGTTGTTGGTTGAGCTAAACCAAATTAGAGTGGTGTGAGGAATTTATAAGTGAAACTAAACTTTAGAATTACGCCATGGTGAGAGAATGAAAGAAAACAAGTTTGGGGATTTGTTAACCTCACGAGCGAAGAAAGAAAAGAATTGACCATTGAGAGTTGGAAAGCAAACTAACTTATGAATGTACGGCATTACACTTGATCCTTCACACACCCCCCCCCCCCCCAATTTTGCATTAAATAAGCGAAAGTTTGGCTCTTGCATAATGATTTTGACACCATTCATGAATATGATATAATATTCTCAATACTAAGTCGGAAAGATAAGCTATCTGACAGATTGTTTGTATGTGTATTTTCCTTTAGTGATTTATTTTTTGTTGTGTTTGTTTGCTCAAGGGCTATCAAAAGATTAAGTTTGAGAGCATTTGACGAGTTTGCTTTTACTCACGAGTTATATGCAATTTTAACTTGATTAATAGCTAGATCTTATGAGTATTGAACGTTTTTTTTTGATGTGTTTGCTAATGTTGTTTTAAACGTTAGGAGATGTTAAGTAAAAATGGTGCTAAAGTGAACAAACAAGCCAATGACGAGTTTTAGGACAGATGCTGAAAACTAAATGCCCAGATGTTACGAATAGCAAGAACAACAGTTTTGGATAGAAAGACAGAATCTAAGCACTGTATTCACAACACTTAGGCGCTACCCTATATTTTATCTTGGCACTTAAGCGTTGCTTCCAAGCACTTGGGCATTGCATCACCTGTTTTAGGGTTACACCATTTTAGCCCATTAAAAGCCCAAGAAGACTCCAAATTTAGGGAGGACGTGAAGAGGAGTATAAATGGAGGACTTGAGGACTTCAGAAAGGATTTCCACACATTGAAATGGAAAGAACATAACTTGAAAATTAGAGAGGAAATCCAAAAAGAGAAAAAGAACAATTTAATGGTTTGAAATTAAGATTTGGAACGAGAAGAAAAACTTGGTGCAAGATTTATTCAATTCTCTACTTCTCAATTCAAAACCCGGTGATTTACTCCATTATTGTTATTTAAAGATTCTTGTTTATTTATATTTCATGTGTTGATTTTGTTATGAGTTTAATACATTGAATTATTTGATAACTAATTTGATGATTTTGTGAATCTTTTACAAATCAAGAGGTGAGTTTGAGATTTAGACCATATAGTCCTGTAAATTAGTATAATGTATAAATATATTTATACTAATTATTGCGGTTATTATATTTGTGAGTCCTATCTCTCGCAAGCTTAGGGAATGGTGGACGTGTTTCTTCCAAGGATTTCAGAACGAGGAACCTAAACAAATATTGTTAGTTTATCTTAAACAATATTTTCAAGAAATTAAGTTTTAACTCCCTAAAACTACTACCAACTATCATATTTTACGAACTCAATAAATGTACAAAATACATTATCATCAACATGATCAAGACAAAAGGATGATGGCTAATCATTATATAAATAGATATTCAAGTGTTATCATGTATATTTGACTTTTTATGACACGTATACATACGGGCATATCAATTTTATATATTTATCTTCTTGTACAACTAATTCTCACGTTGAAAGTAAAACGGAGAGAAAGTCCGAGGAACTTTGTTTCACCACATAGTTGGGCTTCCGTCACGGTACCTCCCTATTAAAATCGAAAAGATACATAAATTGTTTTTAGTAGCATTTATTCAATTCTCTCAATATGGTCCATTTGTACACAATATCTTCGATGGTGGATGAATTACCTCTAATTTTTTATTTAATAAAATTCACTTAGTTTATTCCTAATATTCTATTGAGTTTATGCCATCCGTTTCTCTTTCTAATTTATTCTCTCACGTTACGCTTTCTTATTTTAATATTTTTATTAATGTATATAAAAATATATAAATTAATTAGTATTACATTCTAAGAAATTATAAAAAATGGTCTTGATTTTGAATAGTTTAAGACAAAGTCCACGTACAATTAAATTCCATTCAATGCCTCCCTAATTATTAATCAAGGGAAAATTGCAGCAGCGATCCTTAATCTTTTTATTTTTTTATAAATTTTATTCTAACCTTCATTTTGTGTCAACGGAGATTCCTAATCTTTTATGAATACGCACTTGAGGTCCATATGAATGGAAACCATCCAAAACACCGTCAGTTAACCAAGAAAATTATGGAATCAACATCTAATAAAACCGTCCAAAATACTGTCTAAAAATTTCATCCAAAAAGGTAACATTCAATAAAATCGTCGTAGTAGCAGATAATTCAAGGAATTTTTCCGGTCAACTGACGGTGTTTTGGATGGTTTTCATCAAAATGGAACTCAGGTGCATATTTATGAAATGTTAGGAAGTTTCGTCGGCATAAAATGAAGGTTAGGGTAAAGTCTGTAAAAAATAAAAAGATTAGGGACCTGCTGCAATTTTCCCTATTAATTAATTAGTCCCTCAGATAGACTTCCTAGCAGACACTGTTTAATTGACAATATTAAATAGCCTGCAAAGGTCATTAAATGAAAAAGGCCAAATGCCCCTTTCGAAGAGATTGCTACAAATTCAATTCCACCCCCCGCCCAATTCCACAACCCAACACGTTTATCAATGAAAAAAAAAAATGATTTTTCTAGAAAAATTGTGGCCGATATCTAACATTTTCAAAATGTACAAATCGATCCAAAATCTTTATATTTTGACACGTAAATCCCAAACTATTGTACAAATATGCAGCACAATGACCCTTGAATCGTTGCTATCTAAAATTTCGTTAAATTGGTATGTGTAGTTCACGTGTCTAATTTGTAGAAGGACTAACGCATACTTTCTTAATTTTAGTTTGAAATTAAAGAATTTTCTTTTGTTTAGAATTATTTTCCATTTTTCTTTTTAATAACCAATAAACTTTTGGACTACATATTTTACCTAACATTTGGGATGATGGTGCCAAATACAATAAATTTTGAATCCACTTAAATCGTTGAAAAATATATGAGACGTTGAAATTTTTCCTTTTTTTTTAAATTAGTCTTCCTTCGTTAATCAATATATTATGACATAAACTTAGGTTTAAAAAATCATCTTCTTTCATCATAACGCATTTTATGAACATCGTGTGATAAATTACATGATTAAAAATAGAGAGAAAAAATGGAGAAAAACTATGAATTTTAGGATGTATATGAAAATTTGTGACTTAAATCTTGAAATTTTGTGGATCACCCAAAGTGGCTAGTTGAGAGAATAATACTAATGCATGGAAGAATTTTTATGGATCACACAGTGGATAGTTGAGACTTGATAGAATAGTACAAAGTTCTAGTTGACATTATTTTTGAGATGCTTCATGCTAGCCACATTAATTAAAACAACACTTTCTTTTATAACAACGACCTTTCACTAATTAGAACGGCACTTTTCAATTTTAACCTCTTTTTTTATTAACTTCCATGCAAGTCTCTAATTGTCACGGAAAAAATAAATATATAACAAATATTTCATAGAGCGACAAATAACGATTTTTAATCCCTGCTCTTGTACCATCATTGTCCAACCTCCCGAAATCCTCAACGGGGTAAGCATAGTCATGGCCGTCTTGCCCCATTACCATCCCGATGCCCAACTATAACAAACTAAGAGTATCTTCAATAATAATGTTGGTTGCTTTAGAAAATTATCATATAAACAAAAGATATTGTGTATAAAAATCCTCTTAATACTATTTGACGTGGACTCTATCAAGCTGATTTGATAAAAATATACGTTGTCTAGAATTCCGTCTAAATTCATAAGCTTTGTTTGGTGTTTTTTTTTTTTTTTTTTTTTAATTTCTATGGGCATTGCATTGTCTCTTCCTTTATTTATTTTTATTTTAAGGTAGATCTTTATATTCAGACAATAGTATTGATTTAGATAAAAACTTGATTGTCTACTCATTGGACATCAATACCATGTCAACTAAAATATTTCAACTTGTCACTCATACTGCAATCTATAGAACGCATTTGAAGACGCTCTAAATGGTTATAGATGGAAATGCTTCTTTCCGAACAATGTGAACTAAAATTTAACTCGGGTGAAAGTTGAGGACCTGCACTACTATTTTTACAAAATTGTTACCATCATCATTACAATTTACATAGTATCTGACTATCTGTAACTACGCTGGGAAATAGTATTCCAGTATTTATAGTGGCTTCGTGTAACATCGCTTCACACTTTTGACGCCAATGGACCCATATCTCCAAACCGCCCAAAATCAACCGGGAAACTCTCAAAGCCGGCCGGAAAACTCCCATTTCCGGCCATTTCATGTAATACAAAAGGTGAAACAGAACTTGGTTTTCAAGTCAAGATGGGCAGAATTGAATGGCGCCATGGGGGATTTAGGCACATACATTCCAATAATTCTAGCTTTAACTCTCGCCAAGAATCTTGATCTGGGCACCACATTGATTTTCACCGGCGTTTACAATTTCGTCACCGGTGCAATCTATGGCGTCCCCATGCCTGTCCAGCCCATGAAGTCAATTGCCGCATTTGCCATATCTAATCCAAGTTTTGGCATACCGGAAGTAATGGCGGCCGGAATTTGCACCGCCGGAATCCTATTCCTTCTGGGTATTACAGGTTTGATGCAGCTTGTGTATAAACTGATTCCATTATCTGTAGTCAGGGGAATTCAGTTGGCACAAGGGCTGTCATTTTCTATGACTGCAGTTAAGTATATAAGAAATGAACAAAATTTTGCTAAATCGAAATCCGCTGGGAAGAGGCACTGGATGGGATTAGATGGACTGCTTTTGGCTCTAATTTGTGCCTGTTTTATCATAATTGTTAATGGTTCTGGCGATGAAAATGAGAACAGAGAAGTTGATTTTGAAAATGATGATCCAAACAGGCCCCAGAGAAGGAAGAATTTGAGGAAAATCATATTTTCTCTTCCTTCAGCTTTTATCATATTCTTGTTGGGTGTAGTTTTGGCTGTAATCAGAGGGCCTAAAGCTGTTAAAGGATTCAAATTTGGGCCATCTAGTATTGAAATTGTGAAGATATCTAAGCATTCATGGAAGGAAGGATTTGTGAAAGGGACTATTCCACAACTTCCTTTGTCAATCCTAAATTCAGTTGTTGCTGTATGCAAACTTTCAACAGATCTTTTCCCAGATAAGGATGTTTCAGCAACATCCGTGTCGATGACAGTCGGGCTAATGAACTTGATCGGGTGCTGGTTCGGCGCAATGCCGTGCTGCCATGGCGCCGGAGGGCTAGCGGGCCAGTACAAATTTGGTGGGAGGAGTGGTGGGTGTGTGGCACTTTCTTGGTCTCTCAAAATTGGCTTTGGGATTCGTTTTAGGCAGTTCTTTGGTGAAGATTTTGGATCAATTTCCAGTTGGGGTTTTAGGGGTTCTTCTTTTGTTTGCTGGGATTGAGTTGGCTATGTGTTCAAGGGACATGAATTCTAAGGAAGAATCCTTTGTTATGCTTATTTGTACGGCCGTTTCACTTGTTGGCTCAAGTGCAGCACTTGGATTTCTTAGTGGGATTGTTGTGCATTTGCTTCTTAGGGTAAGAAGATTGGGTGATGGCCAGTCTTGTTCCACAGTTTGGTTTCAAAGGAACCCCTAAGGTTGGACACAAAAGTACTCGAAAATAATAATTAAGGAAGAAAAAAAAGAAGAAGTTAAAATCTTGTCGACTGTAGTGTCTAGTCAAGTTGCACCTACCAAACTACTCTTAAGTGCATGTTTAGAACACAATAGTGAATAGTAATGACCAACATAATATACGGGATTTTAACTTCTTTTTTCTTCTTTAATACCGTTGTTGAATGATTTCCTTTGTATTTAAATAAGTTTGAGACTTTTGTGCTTCCTTGCTCTGTTACTGTTTTGTTCATTTCTTTCTTCATTACATAACTTGGGTGTTATGTCACTTTGTATTTTTGCATTACCAGAAGAATAAAAAGTGGTCCGATTATCTTTCTTTTGCTTTTCAAAGCATAACAAGGCAGATAAATAAGTTTAAGCTGTAACACCCCAGTTTTTCATTAAATTTAGAGTTTTATCAAAAACTTACTTTTCTTTATGTAAAGTGTGAAACAATAAAAAATTATTTCTTTAAATAAACTAAATGAAATATCCATAAATTTAAACGTAAAAATTGTGTCTTTTAAAAAATTATAATCACCTAACAAATTAAATAAAATGTCTTTGAACAAATTAAACTAATAAATTTAAGAACAGTAAACTTGTAATACCTCGAACTTCACATCACATATTTGGTCAATATAATTCATGCATTTCATGCTATTTACAATGTCATTTGCATAAATCTTCCTAATTATTTTATCTTAAAACGGTGCATTCGATTATTGAGATTTTAAGATCTTTATATGGTGTTAATTTTAGACTTCTCAACCTAGGTGGAGAATTTTACATTGAGATATGATAGAAAATTAGGTTAATCTAGATGTTGGAGATTGATTTGTTAAAGCAATGAGAATCTTGAAAAGTCCGGAATTAGTTTCGACAGAGTTTCAAGTTTTCTATTCAATTGGTTAAAGTTACCCTAAACCCTAGATAGATAATTGACATATTTGGGATATGATGCTTGGAGTGACATGATCACGATGCAATAATATAGATTTTGTGTGACATTATAAATATTGAGGTGAATTGTTGAAATTGGTTGAGAGTTGGGTTTCGAACGGGTAAGTAATTAAATGAACGATTAAGGAATTAGTTCTATAAAATATTTTGGGATCTTAGGGCAAGTAAAATGGTTGTAAACACGTTAAAATAAGCTAAGGATATTTGATTTGTATATGCAAGAATAGGTGTTATGTTAGATTTTTGCTACAAGGAACATCTCATGCTTAGTACACATCATGCCTATTGATTTGTCTTTGTAATGATCAATTCCTTCACTCTTAAGCATTAGCGATGCCTACAAATCCTTTAAGGCTTCATATATGTGGTATATTACCCCCTAAGTTACATATAAACCCTCCAAGGATTGGTATAAAATCAGATTTTAATCATAAAAAACCACATCATGCTTGAACACCTCATGTTTGGAATAGTTGTCATTTTAACATCCAATTTCTTTTTCCTTAAGGCATCCATAATGTCTCCTACCCCTTAGAATTTCATATAGGATATATGAATAATTCTAAATGGTCAGGCTCAGTGACAATATTGGTGGCATGATTTTAAAATGGCTGAGTTGGTAGTGAAAAAAGCAAGAAAAAGAGGGAGCTGACGTGGCAGTAGAAAAAGAGGGGGAAAAAGGAGGGAAAATGAAACTGATGCTACCTAGTTGATTTAGCTTGCCTGGCAAAAACACAAAAGCCCCAAATTGAAAACATTGTTCTCTTTCTCCCCCAATCTTTCCTACCGTCGACAGTTCAACAAACCCAGTGAGTTCCGACGGAGACAATATTGAGTATAGCCCTCGAAGAAGACCAATTTGTTTGGAGATTTCGGATAGAAGCTTCGCCTTTTTGCCTCGGCTTTCTCCAACTCTCAAGCTTTTTTCGCTTCATTCATCCATCTCTATTCTCCAGCTCCGACCAGAAGAAAGTGAGCAGCTTCGATTGAAGAAGAGTGAAGCTTCGAATCGGCCCAACAACACGAAGGTGTGTGATATTGCTATTGGGTTTATTAGTTTATGAAGAAATCTGGTCCCATGTTTACACGCAACTCGACTTGCAAATATTGGAAGTTTTGAGTACCAAAAATAGCCTTTGCAAAGAACACCTTCGTGTTTATTCAGTTTCTTTAAAGAACATCAGTTTTGTTTATATAAATGATGAAAAGTGTGGACAAAGTGATGAAATCAATAAACCGACTAAAAAAATTCACACTACAGCATTCGCACATTGGTTTGACACCGTCAAACACAATCGCACCAAATGTACTTTTTTATTTGTTTTGTAATTTTACATTTACGAAGTACTGCCCAAATTGGAATAATTTCTTGGCTTTGGGCCTTACAATTGAGGTATGATGCTATGTGTCAAGCTTTTGAATAGATGGAATACCTTGCTGCGAATGATGAACGTTTGTCATATGCAATAATGGATTGGATTTGTAGGTAAATATTAGAGAATCAAATCAAATCGAAGGCATGTGTATTCACAGTTTCCTTAAATCGAATTCGCCGCCTCACCGGAGTGCAAGAGGTTTTGATCGGTGTTCGATTCCTAAGATACAATCGGTTGTCGGTTTACGCTGCACTACGTTAACCGACTGCGAACTAGCTATGATATACTCTATCTTACAAATAAATTATAAGCACAAGGAAAAACTTGAAAGTGAGAAAAAGAAGATTGTTGCTTAGAGGAAGAAGTTTGCATTTCATTTGTGATTTTTTAACCTAGAGAGACTCCTATTTATACCAATGGAGGAAAAGCTAGCTCATTAATCAAGGAGTTAAACCATTCATTGATAAAGGAGTTAAAACATGAAGGGACTTGAGTTACTTGAATTACAATATATGAAGAGATTTCTATACAATATTTTTCATTATTTCTATTCAATATTTTTCATTCAATTCTAACAATCTCCCACATGAATGAAAAATGGAAACTAAGACTCAAGAGGAAAGAGAGAGTAAAACGAATCAATCTTGCATAGGATAGGTAGTATTTAGCTTTGAACATTCCCTTGTAAAACCTATCGGGAATTACTAGCAAACCAGTGGATCTGATGCCTTGAACTGTTTCACCATTTGTGTAAACCAAGACAGAAGATCTCACACAGGACCATTCTAGTCATAGCATAGTTCTTACTGTTGTGTTCATTTTGGCCATGAACCCGTCGCCTGGTTCTGCAAGTGTTTTTTCAAGGATGTAGCCTTGCCAATCCTTATAGAAGCGGCCCCACTTCACAATCACATAGGTGACCTCTTAACTCAATTTTTCACAACAACGCTTAATGGTCATTAGAAGCATAGTTTAACCTGCATCTTCCAATCACTGTGAGCACCATATGAATGAGCAGAAGGAGAATATTCTCATTGATTTACACAGATATACATGTTTTAGTTATCCTTTTGAACCTAAATCTTGGGATCTCCATTCAGCTAGGTTGGGTTTCCACCATGATACCTTTCAACGTCATAGGCTGCAAGCTCATTCCCCTCGATGCTTTTACAACTAGCTCTCGAGTTAGCCCCTTGGTTAGCGGATCCGCAATATTATCTTTTGACTTCACGTAGTCCAGAGTGATAATACATTGTGAGAGTAGTTGTCAAATGGTATTGTGTTGTCTTCGAATATGGCGAGACTTACCATTATACATATTGCTCTGTGCCCTGCCAATTGTTGATTGATTATCACAATAAACACAAATTGCAGGCACAGGCTTTGACCATCTTGGAATATCCTCAACAAACTGGCGAAGCTACTCTGCTTCTTCGGTTGCTTTGTCTAAAGCGATGAACTCTAATTTCATTGTAGATCTTGCGATGCAAGTTTTTTTGGACGATTTCCAAGATATAGTTGCACCACCAAGAGTGAGACATATCCACTAGTAGACTTGGTATCTGACATATCTGATATTCAATTTGCATCAGCATACCCTTCGATTACTGTAGGATATCTAGAATAGTGCAGTTCAAAATCACAAGTGTGCCTTAAATAATGTAGCACCCTAAAAATGGCTTTCCAGTAGACAGCACCTGGGTTACTTGTGTAGCGACTCAATCTGCTAACTAAGTATGCTATATCAGGTCTCGTACAAGTCATTAAATACATTAAACTTTCAATTATTCGAGAATATTCTAACTGTGAGACACCATCACTAGTGTTCTTGGATAAGTGGAGACTCAAATCCACTGGAGTCCTGGCCACAGTGGTATTTGACTTGTTGAACTTGTCTAGTATCTTATCAATGTAATGTGATGGAGATAACACAAGTCCATTTGGTGTTCGAGTAATTTTTACTCCCAAAATGACATCCGCGAGACCCATATCTTTCATGTCAAACTTCGAGTTTAACATATTCTTAGTGGCTTTGATAATCTTGTCAGAGCTACTGACAATGAGCATGTCGTCGACGTTATAGACATAGTATGACATATCTATCATTAGTGTCCTTGACATATACACACTTGTCGCACTCGTTGATTCTAAAACCACTAGAAAGCATAGCATTATCAAACTTCTCATGGCATTGCGTCGGTGTTTGCTTCAAACCATACAGCGATTTAACCAGTCTACAAACTTTTCTTTCTTGACCTAGAGCTGTAAACCCCTCTGGTTGCTCCATGTAGATTTCTTCATTCAAATCTCCATTTAGGAAAGCTATTTTTACATCCATCTGATGTATTTCCAGATTTCGTAAGGTCGCAATAGCAATTATCATCCGGATAGAAGTTATTCTCGACACAGGAGAATAAGTATCAAAGTAATCTAAGCTTTCCTTTTGCTTATAACTTTTGATTACTAGCTGAGCTTTATATTTATCAATGGAGCCGTCCGCTTTCATCTTCTTCTTGAAGATCCACTTGTAGCCCAAAGGCTTACAACCCGGTGGAAGATCTACTAACTCTCAAGTATGATTCTGTAGAATGGAATCGATTTCACTTTTGATGGTTTCTTTCCACAAATGACCATCTGGAGAAGATATAGCTTCTTTATAGCTTTGAGGATCATTCTCCATCAAATATGTGAGAACATCAGGGCCAAACGTCATAGAAGTTTTGGTCCTTTTGCTCCGTCTAGGCTCATCCTCACCTTCTTCAACTGGATCTTTACTGCTGTCAGAAGCAGAATATTCCATTGTCCGTTTAATAGGAGTTAATTGTTTAGGAGACTTACAAGGAAATATATTCTCAAAGAATTGTGCATTCCTAGACTCCATAATCGTGTTCGGATGAATATCAGGTACATTCGAATATTGCACAAGGAACCTATATGCACTACTATTTTGTGCATAACCAATGAACACACAATCAACTGTCTTAGGTCCAATCTTGACCTTCATAGGAGGAGGCACCACAACTTTAGTAAGACACCCTCACATTCGTAAGTATTTATATGAAGGTGTCCGATTTGTCCAAAGTTCATACGGAGTCTTATCCATATTCTTTCTTAACACTTTATTCAAGATGTAATTTGCAGAAAGAATAGCTTCTCCCCACATGTTCTGTGGTAATCCAGAACTAATCAACATAGTACTCATCGTTTTCTTTAAAGTTCTATTCTTACGTTCAGCAATTCCGTTCTGTTGAGGTGAATAAGGTGCAGTAGTTTGGTGAATTATTCCATGTTTAGCACAAAATTCACCAAACGGTGATTCATATTCACCACCACAATCACTCTGTAGCACCTTTATTTTCTTATTAAGTTGATTTTCAACTTCATTTTAAGAAAGAATGAATTTATCGATAGCTTCGTCTTTACTTTTAAGCAAGTACACATAACAATATCTCGTGCTATCATCGACAAAAGTAATAAAATACTTATTACCGCCTCATGTTTGGACAGATTTCAAGTCACATACATCACTATGGACTAGTCCCAATGGCTCGATACTTCCTTCAACGCTATGAAACGAAGACCTAGTAAGTTTAGATTCAACACATGTTTCACATTTATGATTTGAATCAATTTGAAACCTAGGCAAGTAATTTAGTTTGCTTAGTCTACGTAAAGCATTGTAATTTACGTGACCTAATCTACCATGCCACAGATTATGAAACTCAAGCAAGTAAACAGAAGGAGTTTTCTCATTACTCATAATAGTTGGGGTTACAGCAATTACATTCAATTTAAACAGGCCATCAGTCATATAGCATTTCCCAACATAAACTTCTATTTTGGTAATCACCAGCTTATCCGCCTCAAAGACCATGCGGAACCCATTCTTGCTCAGAAGAGTCCCAGAGACCAGATTCTTGCGAATCTCTGGCACGTACAGCACATTAGTCAAAGTAAGCTCTTTACCATATGTCATCTTCAGGATCACCTTACCTTTACCAAGCACTTCAGAAGTTGCAGAGTTTCCCATGAACAACTTTTCACCATTTGTAATTGGTGCAAAAGTAATGAACATGCTCCTGTTGGAGCAGACAGGGCAAGTGGCCCCAGTGGCCAGCTACCACTCCTTTGGGTTAGACCCCATCAGGTTAACCTCACTAATCACCACCGTGAGGTTTAGCTCATACATTTCATCTGAGAGATGATCTCTCTCATTTCTAACCATATTAGCCTGAGGACGCTGCTTATTATCCCTTCGAGGCTGACAGTAGTCTGCTGATCGATGCCTAATTTTGTCACAATTGAAGCACTTTCCATTGAACTGGAATTTAGGTTTCTTTCCTACCCCACCTGCAGGCTTCAACTGAAACCCTTTCGTAGCCTGTTTTTTATCTTTTCGATTTTCGTTACCCTGTTTGGCTTTAAAGGAGCGAACTTTTTTAGTGCCAGAACTTTGGCCGTACTCCAATACATTAGCCTTCTTAGAGTAAGAACTCTCTGACTTACGTTCAGCCCGTTTGTTATCCTCCTCAATGTGCAGTTTGATAATTAAATCCTCGAAAGACATCTCTTTCCTCCTATGCTGCAAATAGCTTTTGAAAGCCTTCCACTGAGGAGATAGCTTGTGAATAGCGGTAGCTTGTGAATAGCAGTAGCCACCTGTAGAGATTCTGACATGGTCAGACCTTCAGCATGCATTTCTTACAAAAGCACTTGATACTCCTGCACTTGGCTCACCACTGAACATGAATCAACCATCTCGAAGTCCATACACTGATTGGTTAAGAATTTCTTAGATTCGGCATTCTCGGTCTTGTATTTCTTTTCTAAGGACTCCCAGAGCTCCTTAGCAGACTTCTTTACTACATATACGTGATACAGAGAATTCTGTAGGCCATCCAAGACATAGTTACGGCACAAAAAATCAACACTTTTCCAAGCGTCCCAAGCTGCACGCCTATGCACATCAGTGTCGTTTTTAGCCACGATAGGGTCATCCTCAGTGAGGAAACGTGCAAGGCCCAACGTAGTGAGATAGAAACCCATCTTATTCTGCCATATCTTAAAATAGTACCAGCAAACTTATCCGGTCAAATTGCATGATTCACCGAAAATGGAGCCGAAAATGATAGCAAAGGTGTTGAAGCTACAGCCTTAGTCACTGGCAAAGGTATTGTGTCAAACTGGATTGCCGAGGCCGCAGCCGAAGGCAAAGTTGGGTTCACTCCAACATGAGGAATCCTGCCTCCAATTATCTCGTCAATGGGAGAAACGTCAGTCGTGGTCTCCATAGGGTTAACAACGATCATTGCAGGATTTGGTACACCGGTACCAACAATGTTGCTTTCGTTGTTCACATTGTTATTTCCATGTGACGCCATTGAACCGAAACAAGCAACAAATAATTTAGAATAATTATAAGTTTGTAAAGTTGTATATAAATTCGAGATCAAGTTATCTATTCAGAAAGTAGAACCGTAGAGTTGAAGAACATATTATTTTGTCAAATTATTAACAACTTAATAATCATTTAAAATGAATTAGAAATTATGCAAAAATCATGAACTGGAAAAATTGACAAAAACTAATGAACAGAATTTGATTTATTAAAGCCAATTTTGATTTAAGCTTATAGGTAAATATTAGAGAATCAAATCAAATCGAAGGCCTGTGTATTCACAGTTTCCCTAAATCGGATTCGCCGTCTCACTGGAGTGCAAGAGGTTTTGATCGGTGTTCGATTCCCAGGATACAATCGGTTGTCGATTCACACTGCACTACGTTAACCGTCTGCGAACTAGCTTTGATATACTCTATCTCACAAAGAAATTACAAGCACAAGGAAGAACTTGAAAGTGAGAAAAAGAAGATTGTTTCTTAGAGGTAGAAGCTTGCATTTCACTTGTAATATTCCAACCTAGAGAGACTCCTATTTATACCAATGGAGGAAAAGCTAGCTCACTAATCAAGGAGTTAAACCATTCATTGATAAAGGAGTTAAAACATGAAGGGACTTGAGTTACTTGAATTACATATGAAGAGACTTCTATTCAATATTTTTCATTCAATTCTAACAGGATTAAAAACGAAGGCAATCTACTTATAAGCGCAAAGTCGAATTGTGAAATTAATATCCGTTCACATTAGGCTCCTCAAGTACCCAATAATTGTATTAATTCACAAAATACATCGAGCGGGAGCTTACTGAATCCGAAATCAGTACGCAAACCACATTATTTCAAGAAATGAGTTCCTTGGAACAATTCCTATCCAACAATCCAACAGGTGGTGACCTTACAACATATTTTAATAATTAAAATTTGCTGCATATGTATGTTTTCATCAACCTTAAACAATTAGTCCCCAACTTCTTCTTCTGCCAGCTCACTTTGATGATTATCCATCAAATCCTCATTAACTAAAATTAGAGCATCAATGTTCAAAATACAACACGATGAACGTGTCAATATACAAACATAAGCTCCAGTTAAAGTAGTCATACATATACAAAAGTTTGCCAAATAACTAAGTTACCGTAAACTAAAGATTTGATCGATATCTACTAACCAAGTTAGCCGCTTTCCTTTTACATTCACTATCGTACTTACTTTCTCCATTCGAATTGTCATTTCTACCAAGATCTTGAGCTACTCTTCGTTGGTCAGACGAACTTGATATTCAAACATGCAGGACATTTCATCAATTCATTCGTTCTTCATGGGGTGAACTACACCAGTGCCAACGCTACTAGATGCACTGCTTGATTTGTCTATTACAACCCAGCTCCAAAAACCACAATTGTTATTCGTACCCTCTTTCTCCACAACAAAACATTTCTCGAACCCACGTTCACATGACCAGCATAGGTGTTTCATTGGGCAGTCGTCAAAGAAGTGGGTCTTCGCTCTACAACTATGAAAAATTTTGGAGTTTTGTTTGACCATTCTACAGAACAAACAAAAAGAGATTGAAGCATAACTAACTCATTGACCAGAATTTATATTGAACAAAGAAGAAAGTGAAACAATCGACATACAACTCACACGTAACAATCACACAAGAAACTTAACACACAACAATCAAACAGGAAACAAACAATTGAGGCAGATTTGAGTTCCCATCAACAATCTACTAAATGATGTGTTAAAATAGAAAGTTTGACTTAAAACACAAAATTTTCTTGTGAAGATAATAATAGAAAAATATAAGACCTTTATAGATTTGTGTTCCCATCAACAATCCACCAAATGATGTCATGTATGATGTACCCCTAACATATACCACGAATACTACATTGTTCTAACGTAATCACATGATATGTACCACTATCTAAAAAGCCAAAAAATTATAAGTTTATCAAAGTGTAAAAAACGCTTATGAAGAAAATAGAGTTGCTACTATCATTCAAAAATGAATGATCCCCAAATCAGTTGTATTCAACCATAGGCATATTTCAATGAACAAAACCAATACAAGATTAAAAGCAAATAACTCAAGTACTGAACCCAAAACATAATTTTAACAAAAATATCAATTAACCTAAGCACAACAAAGAAATGATAGCAGATGAAAACACGACCTCGGTGATGATTTTGCTGGACGCTAGAAGTGAAAAACACAGCGACAACTTCGACAAAGCAGCTTCTTTACGAACGAGTGTCATGCTTCGCTAGGTACCATAGCCGAGGAAAATATTCAGTGAATGCTTGCGAGTTACGGAGGCTGCCGGAGTTGATGATTCGTATAGTGACAAATCCCTTAATTGACGGAGGAAGAGTTTCGGATTGTGGATTTTCCCTTTCAAGGGAAATACGAGAGAAAGCAAAATGAAATTGAACCCGATTTGTTTTCAAAAAGAGAGATGCTACATACACTCTAGTGTACAGCCCCCTCACATGAGAGGGGGCCCATGAATTTTTTAATCATTGTGGGACCCCGTTCATGTGAGAGGGGTGTACACTATAGTGTACAAGCATAATTTTCCTTTCAAAAATCCCTTTTTGCCTTTTTCCTTTTTTTAAAAATTTGCCACGTCCCCTGTCCACACCATGTTACCAAATTTTCTGGCCGTGTAGCACGCTTGTATGTGTGTGTGTGTATGAACACACACATACACACACACACACACACACACATAGGTATATGTAAGCCACTATGGATCCAAATATGATAAGGGAAAAGTTAAATATTACTATAAGAAGCCACATCTTTCTTAACACGTGTTAACTTAGCTGCACCCCAAATTTTCTTAATCCTTAAGCAAGAGTCACGCACCCAACCCCATTAAGACTCTTTATACACCTCCTATCAATGTATTTAACCCTTAAAGTTATCACCAATTGATCTCCAATTGAAAGAGAAAGCAAAAGAAACAGATAATAGCAGAAACAAGGAGCTGAAAACTGAATTTTGGATACATAAGTTTAGCTCACGATTTTGAAGGTTGTTTTCATTGTCTTTGAAGATGTTATAATCTCTTGAGCCTATGAAATTACTTGATATTATGTTGGGGTTGGGGTTCGTGTTCGGGATGTTATTATGACAAAAAGAAAGAAAATTATTGGAGATATATTGAGTGAAATAAGTAAGGATAGAACTTGCATAGTTGCTAGATTCTGCTTATTCAACCTTTGATGTTGGATAATACCTTGAGCATAACTTGTATTTATTAATAGGAATGTTTTTACGTATGAGTTATAAGTATATAAATGATCTTTAATAGGTTAGAATATGAGTTGTGGTATGTTAATCCAAGCAAAATAGCCATAATAAAATTCTTGATTCAGTGTTCGGTAAAAGGGATTGATTTTCAGGTTGTAAATTATAATTGATTCTTAATAAGTTAGAATCTGAGTAGTGGTATGTTATTCCAAGTGAAACTCAAAATAGCCATAATAAAATTCTTGATTCGATAAAAGGGATTGATTTTTCAGGCTGTAAATTGATTAATTGTGATGAATTAATGTCTTATTACGTACATCTATTTGTTATAGAAGTGTGGTAAAGGTTTGGGAATTGATTGATGTGATTAAGGGTACAAAAAGGAGGTCGAAAAATAAACTGAGCAACAATAGAAATTGATAAACAGATTCTGTCCATCTTCAGACTTCAAATACTTCCACTTTCACATGATCATTAATCGCCTCTAAAGCTTGGAAAAATTGATTTGAATGAGTGTTAGGATGTTAATGATCCAATTAAATGATGTTTTTATTCATAGAACTTGAAAATAATGGGAATTATACGGCTGGTTACTTGTAGTGTTAATCTAGAATATGTTGGCATTTAAGCTTTTAGTATGAAATTGTGTAAGTTGGGGTTATTGAATTAGGGATCGTGTTTAATATTTGATGGTAATACAGGTCATCTTCCGATGTTAGGTGAGAAAGACACTTGACCTACACCCTGTAGAAAAATTACATGCAAAGGTAAAAAGATAAGTTAAAGTCCATTCGCAACTACAATACAAGAACATAGTATTTGTGAGATAATAATGTTGGGACATTTACATAGCTTTGATAAGAATCTCATTGAACATCATATGATGGTTATGATCGTTGGGTATGTAGCTTCAGAACACATTAACATCGATGTTGATTAAGCATGTTATTCACGAGTATTTTCATATGTATAACCAACATATGTCCATGGTTGGAAATCTAGCACGTGCAACATAATTTCAAAATTGAGTTTTCATCATAAATGTTTTATTAACTGCTACTAGAGCATCGAGGCATGTGAAGCATTCTTATGTGAGATGTTTTGGCATTGCGGGTGATACTTCCTAGATGATTACAAAGGTAAATAGGGAATGAGTATTTGGTGATCATGGGAGGGTATACCACTCGACTGTGCCCTTGTTATGATGTTTATTTCATTTTATTAAGTGGGAAAAAATAATAATATGTGAAATCCTGTGGTTAGGTCAAGTCTCAATTTCATTACCCACATAAGTTAATGTATGGTTATCTATATAGAATGAGGTATGACAAAAACTTAATATTTATTTTTCTCTTCAATCTACTTGACTGCTTGTATCACCATTCTTTCACAAATCCAAATCGATTCGAACTAACCTATAAAATTATTGTAAAACTGAGTATTTAAAAATACCTAGTAAGATATGTGCAGTTTCTATAAACAATTATATAACAATAAAATTTACACTTCATATCACATTTTTCTTATGGAATATATTGATGATCAAGTGAAATACCCATCATTAGTCATTTTGAATTTTCGAAGGATTTTACATTTTGCTATAAAAACTCAATAGAGTTCACATTTCATTAGGTTGAACCTGAAAGTCTACTGACAATTTATACATATTTAATTGAATATAAAAGTATACGAAAACAACCCAATTGCATAAAAGTATCTTACCTCGTTTTTGAAAAAAAAAAATTCTTGCACGTAAAAATTCTGCTATTATTTTTCTATACTTTTTCCTTTCGTTCTCTTTCTCTGCGGCGACTATCTTTTTTCTATGATGAAATAATGAGAATTCTAGCAGTATTTGTAGTTGAAAATCTCAATTGAGTTTGTATGCAACTAGAATTAAAAAATTGTGTAATACAAGAAATTTGAATAATAATTGGTTTCAAATAATAGAATAATGATTACTATTAAACTTTATTAGAACCAGCATTTTCAAAATCGGACCCGACTGATTGGTTCATCGAAAAAATCGAGAATCGGACTGAAATTCGGTCCAGTCATATGAGAAAACTCAAATCAATGTAAATAAATCGGTGGTAGACCTGGGAATTCGTCCAGTTCAACCAAAAATCGGTGAACCCGTTACATTTTTCTGGATTCCACAATACTTTTGCTTAAAAAACTGTAGTACGAAGAAGAAAATGATTTACTCCATTTCTTCCAACAACATTCAAATTCCAAAATAACTTAAACAAATACAAGTATTTAATGCTTATTTATAAATCTATTTATTTAATTATTATTTTTATTCTAGGACAATCTTGGTTCGACCATTTGACCATTGACCCTTTAGCTTTTGCGAATTAACGATTGGGTCGATTTTCAAAACATTGATCAAAATCAAATTAACATTACAAATAACATTTTTACTCTAATCCAAAAATAAAAGATCAACTCATAATTATCTATGCGTGGTTGCCAAGTTATTTAATATTCGTAATTCTTCAAAATTCTATTTAACCTCGTTTACTCTATATCGGATCTAACTTGACTTGATCCTATCCAAAATGACTTTTCTTGGGTCGAAGTCTTCTAATTAATTACAAACTACAAAAAGTGTCCAATATTGATATAGTAAAAATCACTTTATCAAAATATAATTATTTGATCCAAAAATATAAAAATCAATACTTATTTCACTTTATTCCCTCAATTTTTCAAAATATAAAAATATAGCATATAAAACGAAAAAATTTTATGTTATAAAATTTTCCAAAATTTTCAGGGTGTTACATAGAATCTTGAGCTTGCAGCTCTTGAACAAATTGATTGCATGATGGATATGGCACTTTATATCAACATCGCGATGGAAAATCTTTAATATTTCAGACTAAGGTCTCTAGCCAATTTAAAAACTTTGTTTTTCCTTTATAACAGAAAATAATTGAGTCTCAAGAGAATTCCATACTTCTACCTATAATAACATGGAAACCTTTCTTCTTGAACTCCTCCTCTGCTGAGGAAACACTGATTTTAGCATCCTGCCCAACAAGCATATATACTCTGACCGGAGACAAAACTTGCCACCATCACCACCACCATAATCGCCAGCCACCGCAACCTCCCCTCTCCACATCCACACACTCCTCTTTTATGTAACTTCACGTATAAGTATATATTTGTTCCATTTTGAAATGTTTCGTGTGAGAGAACTGTGTATATGGTTGAAATGACAAGCTACTTTGGTGATCATTAACCCGAATAATGTTATCTAGCACTAATGGTGCTAAATCACCAATTTAAGTGGTTATACTTTATTTGTTCAATTAAATGAATCATGTGATTTTGTATTTAAATGAATCTATTATTTAATGGCATATAATTGTCACCTAGACTGACGCTTAACAGTAGTGGTGATAAATAGCATTACTCCATTATCCAATGCGTTTAAGTAGTCAATTGGCTAGGTCCAAAATGGCCTTAGCCGCTAATGGGCCTGGACCAGCTCGAAGTTTGTGGGGACTCGGTGGACCGTATTGTGCCATAGAACCGTCCAAAGGTGAACCGAGCTAAGATATGTCTATGGGAACTTAGTTAATTTTTGTCTTTGACTGATCTTGTAGGCCTTCTTGTATTACTTGAATGCTTGCGTGTCATTTAGGAAATTAATTGCTTATTATGTTTTCAGAAGGTTCGTGATAAGTTTAGAACATTTCAATTTCAATATGCGGATCAATAAATGTTGTGGATGACATTTATGGCTATGCAATCATATAGATAATCGCGTAATTAAATGCATTACTTTGCATATGAATTCGGGATATGAATATTATCAAGTCGTGCTTAGAATAAGTTTGACTTACTTCGGAAGATATAGTTTAATATAATAGAATTATTTATTGTCAAGAATTCACAAATTACACTAAATAATATAGGTCAAGAATTGAAAATACGATAATAATAGGTGGATTTGGAATTTCAACCCTTCGTTCTCATACATATTTCATTTAATTCTTAGATAACAAATCAATATTTAGGTATTATGACAACATTCAAATTTGATAACGAAGTAACACGATTTAATTTAAGGTTCATTCCTCATGGGGTAATACTCATTCCCACTACATAATTACTTGTCAATGATGCACTATGCTTTCGGGATTTCACCGAACACCAATTCTCGAATTCAAAATGATATATATCAGTCTATTGTAATTTGAATCACACACTTTCATGAAATTATACTATTGTACACCTTTATCTATCTATCTATACAGTGTCCTGTGCTCCTCCGGTATTTATGTTTCACGGTACCAACTTCTCCCGCACCATGAAACTTAAGGATGTTTTGCTAAGCCTAAAAGTTACTTAAAAGTAACTTCTAACGTGCACATAGTCACCTAGTGTAAAAGGTTCAAAAACAAGATTTTACCATGTCGTAAGAACAATATGTTCGAGAAACTATCCAAATGGATTTCCTCCAATTGATGGAAAAGGTGGTAATAAATAATATTACTCTATTATCCCATGCGTTTAAGTAGTCAATTGGCCAGGCCTAGAATGACCTTAGCCGCTAATGGGCCTGGACCAACTCAGGGTTTGTGGGGGCTCAGTGGGCCGTATTGTGCCATAGAACCGTCCAAAGGTGAGCCGAGCTAAGATATGTCTATGGGCCAAATATATTGTTGTTATAACTTAATTAATTTGTGTCTTTGATTGATCTTGTAGGCCTTCTTGTATTACTTGAATGCTTGCGTGTCATTTGGGAAATTAATTGCTTATTATGTTTTCAGAAGGTTCGTGATAAGTTTAGAACATTGCAATTTCAATATGCGGATCAATAGATGTTATGGATGACATTTATGGCTGTGCAATCATATCGACAATCGTGTAATTGAATGCATTACTTAGCATATGAATTCGGAATATGAATATCATCAAGTCCTGCTTAGAATAAGTTTTACTTACTTCAGAAGATATAGTTTAACATAATTGAATTATCGATTGTTAAGGATACACAAATTACACTAAATAATATAGGTCGAGAATTGAAAATACGATAATAATTGGTGGATTCAGAATTTCAACCCTTCATTCTCATACATATTTTATTTATTTCTTAGATAATTAGTAGGATAATTTATAAACAAACAAATCAATATTTAGGTATTACAACAGCATTCAAATTTGATAATGAAGTAATATGATTTTATTTAAGGTTCATTCCTCATGGGATAATACTCTTTCTCCCTACATTATTACTTGTCAATGATGCAGCACGCGCGCTTTCAAGATTTCACCAAACACCTTCTCGAATTCAACCTTAAGAAGTCTTAATCAGATGTTAAAATGCATAATTATGGTATGGACAGTAACACACAACAACTACAGATGCTGCTCTCAGCTGGGGTCGGAAACTATGGCACAGGTACTGTGGTTTGGGACCATTCGGGCGAAGTGTCAATAGCCAACAAATAAATCAGAAATTACACAGAATGATATATGTATATTTTGAATCACAAACTTTCATAAAATTACACTATTATCCCTTGATATACACCTTGATCTATCTATCAATCTATCCATACAGTGTCCTGTGCTCCTCCAGTATTTATGTTTCACCAGGATGTTTTGCTAAGACTAAAAGTTACTTAAAAGTAACTTCTAAACGTGCACATAGCCGCCATAAAGGGTTCAAAAACAAGATTTTACCACGTCGTAAGAACAATATGTTCAAGAAACTATCCAAATGGATTTCCTCCAATTGATGGAAAAGGTGGAGCAGGAGACAAGTCCCTTCCATTGGACTTTTGAATGGGGTTGAGGGCAGCCAAGGCATCTTCACCACTGCCAAAGTTAAGACTAACTTCTTGTGGTCTGCAATAACAAACTAAAACTGTAAACAATTTATGAAGTAAAAACATAACAGGGTTGGATTTCTTTATTTGTTATCATTGAACAAATCAAAGGATCTCAAAAAGTGAAATAAAATGAGAAACTTAATGAATATGCTTGAAACTTAGCACCCCTGTCTGAAAGCAGTTAAGCATTATGGGAAAAAAATTAGAATGTCGCGTCACCTTTTCCATTAGTCAAACTATTGAACATAGATGGAGTGACCAAATTGGAACAAAATTTATGTTCAGTTACAAACTTAAAACAAAATGAGGCTCTGTCACCAACATGAAATTTCGTTTGAAGTCTAGTGCCGGCTACCTCATTTAACTCTAGACATGTCACCCGTGCTTTCTTCTACAGATGTCCAAGTCACATTAGTTTAGTACATTTGCTAACAAGGATTTTGCAAATAACTTAAACCATCAAAATTGTGTGTTAGCTGAGAAACTGCAAGATTGTTGAAAACAAATCTCCGGAAATCCAAAATATACCTAGTAAGTTGCGGGTTACCAAGTGATTGCTGCTCCATGTATGCTCCTGGAATAGAGAATTCACGTGAATGTCGATAAAGTTGGGATCAACTTCTACATATATATATGCACACACGCACACACACACATATATATTTATAAATTAACTGAGGAAAATAGAGTAATTTTACCTGCAGGAATGTTCACCCCATAAGGGGAAACCTGTGAAGCCAGTGCTGATGCATAAGGCAATGATGGATGAGGCTGTAAACCCACCGGAGGTGGCATGTTAGTTAGAGCCCCGTGCAAAGATTCCACAAACGGAAACTAAACCAAAGAAAACAAGGAAAGGGAATAATTTCCAAGGTTCGTATGTTTAAAAGGTAAATTCATGAATTGTGCTCTACGAATATTGTACCAAACTGTTATTGGTTATGATCACAATGCTTTCAACAAATTAATGGACATTGAATATAATCAATTGAATAGGTTTTATTCTAGAACTGTATCTATGGCTTGTATGTACTACATTAGCTAAGTATTTTAACATTGAACTGCTAATGATGCTTAAGTTCTTAATTAAAGATCACTGATTTCTGTGGTTCTCAATAATTTTTCCTAACATAAACACACAACATGAAGGAATCACAATAATGTGCAGGAATTTCTATTGGCAAATTGATATTTCAGTAATGCATATGATATTAGTGGCTTGTTAGTAATGCAAACTGCACGATTCTAGACATTATAAGAAGAATAAGCTAATAGTTTTTTGATAGACCCCCGATTCAGCACATCTATTCTAGAAGGACCAAGAAGGATGGAATAACAAATTATGTTATGAAATAGTGACTAGGCTGGAGTTAGTTATACAAGGGGGGTTATAAATAGAGTAATTGTTAAGAGTCAGGGCATCAGAAATCATTGTGAGGAAAGGGAATATTAGGAGAGTATGGCTCTCTCAAATGGCCTCTTATGTTTTCTTAAGTTGTAATTTCCATTCAATCAGTTTTAATATAATTTCCTTCATATTTCTTGTTTGTTCTTCTTGGATTATTCTTGGCCTCTATCATATTTGGTATCAGAGCACCCATTTCATAGCACAACCATGACCTTGGCAGAACGAGTGAATGAGTTAGAGCAACAGGTGAGCAGTAATCATCACGAGCTCCAGACCAACTTAGACGCCTTACGATCAGAATTTCATGCCATGCAATCAGGCCTAATGGAAAAAATGGATAAGCTACTGTAGAGTTGGTCAAACCAAGAGAGGGAACGCAAGGACAAAGGGGTGGCTAAGGAACCATCATCATCTGCAGAATCCGGACTAGCCCAATCGAGACCAACTGGAAGTCAGTTTGAGGGAGCCGGGGCCTTGGGAAATTGGAAGGGAGAGTCGCGCATTAGGCGACTGGATATGCCGGTGTTTGACGGGATGGATCCGGATGGGTGGATCTTCAGGGTGGAGAGATACTTCGGGATTAATAGGATGACAGAAGAAGAAAAGATGGACGCCGCTGTGGTATGTCTGGACGGGGAGGCGTTAGTGTGGCTGAAATGGGAGGAGAAGCGACGGCCGATCTTGAATTGGGAAGAACTGAAGGTAAGGCTGCTTCGGCAATTTCGAGCGTCGCAAGAGGGGACTCTGTGTGCTCAATTTCTGGCGGTCCGACAATCGACCACTGTAAGGGACTATCGCCGACAGTTTGAGACGTTAGCTGCACCATTGAATGGCTTATCGGAGGAGGTGTTGGAAGGGAGTTTTATGAACGGATTGAAGCCCGAATTAAGGACAGAGGTCCAATTACACAGGCCGGTGGGGTTGGAGCAGATGATGGAAACGGCCCAGATGGTGGAAGAAAGGAATTGGGTCACTAAAGTGAGCCAGTGGAGTCCAGGCCCACCAAAACCTAAATCCAGTGCCTATTCTGACCAGAACCCACCCTAAAGTTTTAACCCAACAACCAAGCCCACTATACCTCTCAATATTACCCCAACCCATATGGCCAGCCCTGGACCATTTCAGAAAAATATCCCTTCCTTCAAACGACTTACAGATGCCGAAGTACAGGTGAAGCATGAAAGGGGTCTTTGCTATCGATGCGATGAGAAGTTTACAGTCGGCCACCAGTGTAAGAATAAGGAGCTTCAAGTGCTCGTAGTAAGAGAAATGGAAGCAATTTCGATTGGCAGGGACGCGTCGGGCGGTGATGGCTGCGTCGACCAGAACTCGACCGGAGATGACGAAGAGGAAGAAAGTAAGGAGAGCCAGGTCGTCGAGCTATCTATTAACTCTGTTGTGGGGCTTATGATACCGGGCACTATGAAGTTAAAGGAGAAGTTGGGCCAAAGAGAAGTCGTGGTCCTCATAAATAGTGGAGCATCCCATAATTTCATTAGTTCAGAAATTGTCCAGCAACTTGGCTTTCCTCTATCAGGCACTCCGGGTTACGGGGTAATTATGGGGACCGGCCTCAATGTAAAGGGAGAAGGCATCTGCAAGCAGATACCACTTACGTTGCAGAGTCTGACGATGGTAGAAGACTTCTTACCTCTGGAATTAGGGAGTTCAGATGTCATATTAGGGATGCAATGGCTGTAAAAATTGGGGAAAATGCAAGTGGACTGGAACACGCTGACTATGTCCATTAATATGGCAGGGACTACCGTAACTCTTCAAGGCGACCCCAGCCTTAGTAGAACCCCAGTATCATTAAAGACTATGTTAAAAACATTCAGAGAGCAAGGAGAAGGGCTCTTATTGGAATTAGGTAATATCACTATTGTCGATGAAGGAGGGGTGCTAGATCCTCCGGAAGTCATTATTGAAGTATTAAAAGAATTCTCTGCTGTTTTCGAGAGCAAAAGTAAGCTGCCCCCTCATCGGGATCATGATCATGCCATCAACCTGCAACCCGGAATAGGCCCCATCAGTGTGAGACCATATAGATACCCATATTTCCAGAAAAATGAGATCAAGAGGTTAGTGCAGGAGATGTTGGCTGCAGGAGTTATTCAGCATAGCACTAGCCCATTTTCGAGCCCAGTACTCTTGGTTAAAAAGAAAGATGGTAGTTGGAGGTTTTGTGTGGACTATCGGGCAGTAAATAAAGCTACAGCTGCTGATAAATTTCCAATTCCCACCATTGACGAACTCCTAGATGAGTTACATGGTTCAACCATTTTCTCAAAAATTGACTTGAAATCTGGGTATCATCAAATCCGGGTGAGGACAGGGGACATCCCTAAAATTTCATTCCGCACCCACGAAGGCCACTATGAATTTCTAGTCATGCCATTCTGAAGAATGCACCAGCAACCTTCCAGTCACTAATGAACAACATCTTCAGGAAACAACTACGGAGATTTGTATTGGTCTTCTTCGATGACATTTTAGTCTATAGCCAAACGGTGGAAGAGCATCGGGAGCATTTGAGATGGGTATTGCAGCAGTTAATGGATAATCATCTGATCGCTAACAAGAAGAAGTGTTTGTTTGGCCAAACCGAACTGGAGTACCTCGACCATATAATCTCAGGAAAAGGGGTTGCCACTGATATGTCTAAGGTGGAGGCCATGACTGCATGGCCACGACCTAAGTCGCTTAAGGAGCTAAGGGGGTTCCTTGGTCTAACAGGGTACTACCGGAAGTTCGTAGAGGGGTATGGAAGGATAGCTTGGCCACTTACGCAACAACTAAAAAAGGATAATTTTGGGTGGAGTGATGAGGCCGAAGCTGCTTTTGTAAATCTTAAAAGGGCTATGGCATCGGTCCCAATATTAGGGCTTACAGACTTTTCCAAGCCATTCGTGATTAAAACTGATGCGTCTGGTCACGGCTTGGGGGCAGTCCTGATGCAACACCGGAGACCTATTGCTTACTTCAGCCAAGTTCTTCCTCCTCGGTCCCGGAACAAGTCTATTTACGAGAGAGAGTTGATGGCAGTTGTATTTGCTGTTCAGAAATGGAGGCATTATCTAATTGGGAGGCATTTCATAGTCCGAACGGATCAGAAAAGTCTCAAATTCCTTCTTGAACAGCGTGTGGTAAGTACAGAATGTCAAAAGTGGTTGACGAAGTTACTGGGGTATGACTTTGACATCGAGTACAAGCCCGAGTTGGAAAATAAGGCGGCCGACGCCTTATCCCAAGTTGAATTGGCTACAGCAGGGATTGCACTTAGTATGCCATTTGTGGTACAGCAAGCTGAGCTAGAAAAGGCAGTAAAGGAAGACTCGGAATTGAGCCATATCCGTACAGCACTACAAGGTGACCAAACGTCACATCCGGGATTTGCATTGGTTCAAGGTACTCTATTATATCGTGACCGACTTGCCTTACCTAAGGGCTCCCCATTTGTAATGTTGGCATTGCAAGAAGGACACGATAGCAAAATCGGTGGCCATGGGGGATTCCTTAAAACATATAAAAGGATTGCTGCCACATTTTATTGGAAAGGCATGAAGAAGGATATTCGGGATTATGTGGCAGCCTGTGCAACATGTCAAAGGAACAAGTATTCAACCCTCACCCCTACGGGACTGCTTCAACCGTTACCAGTGCTGGAGAAAGTCTGGGAGGATATATCCATGGACTTCATAGAAGGATTGGCTTGCCAAAGTTAGACGAGGTTGATTCGATTTTGGTCGTCGTGGATCGCTTAAGTAAGTATGGACATTTTGTGGGACTTAAACATCCTTTCTCGGCCCCTTCTGTGGCGGCAATATTCATT
Organism: Olea europaea var. sylvestris; assembly: GCF_002742605.1. Classification (NCBI taxonomy): domain Eukaryota; kingdom Viridiplantae; phylum Streptophyta; class Magnoliopsida; order Lamiales; family Oleaceae; genus Olea; species Olea europaea. The sequence goes on along the minus strand of NC_036244.1, from coordinate 8,128,461 downwards.
AAGGAGATAGTTCGGTTGGATGGCATGCCACGGTCAATAATCTTTGATCGTGACAAGGTATTTGTTAGCAAATTTTGGAGTGAACTTCTTCGGTTGCAAGGAACTAAATTGAGGCTCAGTTCAGCTTATCACCCACAGACCGATGGCCAGATGGAGGTAGTTAATAGGAGTATTGAAGCTTATCTTCGCTGTTTCACTTCAGGCAAGCCTAAAGACTGGTTTCACTTTCTACCATGGGCTGAATTATCTTATAACACTTCTTACCATGTGTCTACACAGTTAACTCCATTTCGTATTTTGTATGGACGGGAACCACCCCCTGTCATCTGCTTTGAGAAAGGGACAACAACAGTATCTTCGTTAGACCATCAGCTGCTGGAACATGACCAGTTACTAGAAGAATTAAAAATGCATCTGCAGAATGCTCAACAAAGGATGAAAGCTTCTGCTGATCAGCATAGAAGGGCGGTGGATTTTGATATTGGGGAATTAGTCTACTTAAAGATGCGGCCATACCGCCTTAAATCTTTGGCACATCGTTCCAATGAGAAACTCTCCCCTCGGTACTATGGGCCCTTTGAAGTTATAGCTAAAGTTGGTCAAGTGGCTTACAAATTAAAACTTCCTCCGGAGTCCAGAATTCATCCTGTTTTTCATGTTTCTCAACTCAGGAAGGCTGTGGGTAAATTCCATCTGCTTTCCCCTCTACCTCAACAATTAAGGGAAGACTGGGAATTAAAAGTGGAACCAGAATCAGTTTTGGGAATCCGTTCTGCATCGTCTGGGGACAGTGACAACAGGGAGGTGCTCATTAAATTGTTTGGTCTGTCACCATTAGAAGCAACCTGGGAGCCTTTTGATCTCATTAATCAACAATTCCCTTCTTTCAACCTTGTGGACAAGGTAACTAAATTGGGAGGGGTAATTGATAGACCCCCGATTTAGCACATCTATTCTAGAAGGACCAAGAAGGATGGAATAACAAATTCTGTTATGAAATAGTGACTAGGCTGGAGTTAGTTATACAAGGGGGGTTATAAATAGAGTAATTGTTGGGAGTCAGGGCATCAGAAATCATTGTGAGGAAAGGGAATATTAGGAGAGTATGGCCCTCTCGAATGGCCTCTTATGTTTTCTGAAGTTGTAAATTTCCATTCAGTCAGTTTTAATATAATTTCCTTCATATTTCTTGTTTGTTCTTCTTGGATTATTCTTGGCCTCTATCATTTTTCTGTTCTTTTTAGCTGCATATCAAACATGCCATAGAATACTAGAATGAAATCATAAGATCAGGCTCAAACCGCTTACTATTGCAGCTTGAATTTGTGGCCGTTCATCACCAAGATCAAACGGGTTTCTTGGCTTTGCAGAATTCGGGGAAGGATCCATTGACTGTAAAAGAAGTTTCATTTTCGGATTTGTGATGTATCCCAGCTAAAATTTTTAAGAATACTCGATACTCGGTTTATCATTTCAAATGTGACATACCATTGCAGCCGGATAAATTTGCATGCCGTATCCCATTCCATGAGGTGGACGCACTTGCCAACTAGGAACTGCTGAAGCCAATGCCATGTGATTTAATGTGAAAAGGTCCTGCATAGTATGAGTAACAGATTACACGTTTCCTGAGTTTGATAAGCCATTTTCAGTTTTTCCTTTCGCTTCTGGCGGGACTGTCCAGATGAAAGTTCCATAGAATTCTCAAATTGTATCAGTCTATTGATCATTACCGCAGGAAGTTCCTCTCGTCCAATAGATTTTGACACATCTCCCAATCCAGTGTCCTGTGCTGGTTTGAGGAAGCTTGAGATGATTCCTCGGACGGAGCATTTGGAACCGGTCCTCGACCATTTGTTGCAGATGTTATATTACCCTGCTACGTAAGCACCACGAAGCGAATAACGTGCTATACCTAAGACCAAACCTTTAAGTGGTTTGTTTGTTAAGGGGGACTAGATAATATTACTCGAAAAGATTAAAGAACAAAAAAGGTTAAAATCATGTTTATTGTATTGTCCAATACTGCATGCTAAACATATCCCTTAAGCATGGTGCAAGGTTCAAATTTCAAACATTTAAATTCTCTTTCTTGTTTAAATATTTTTGTTACAATAACTTCACATCCTCTCAATTTGCAGAGAATACTTTTAAGGAGGAAAATGGTTTTTGACGAAATAAATTGATTTTGTAAGTTCTGTATAAAAATCACCTGATTATGCAAAGTTTCAACGGATGTACTTTGCAGAGTATTAGAGTGAATAATCTTAGGACAGGCAGGTGGATTTTGCTGCTCATTAGGCAAATTTTGTACGTCTGTTTCTTCCACTGTGGAATTCCTCCTGTTGTTCGGAAATGCTTGGTCCCTCTCCATAGTTGAAGAAGGAGGAGGTCCAACAACATTGGAAACTTTGGGCACACTAGTCGTCGGCCTGGCATCTGTAGCTTCAGAACTTTCGAGCAAACCCATGGGTGCACCCAAAAGAGCATCAGCACTGGTAGTGGTAGGTTCTTGAGTTGTACTGCCTACAGGCAACGCCATAGGAGCTGACAATTCAAATAACAAGAACTCCAACGAATTCATATTTGGAGCATTGGACAGCTTTTCTGCTGCAGGTGATGGAGAGGATGAAGCTGTTTGCTGTGCCGGTACCTCTGCTTTAGTAGGACTCACAAGGTTGGCATCAAAACGAATCAAGCTACTAGAATCTACAGTCTTGTTTTCCTTTGGTTCCTTGTTTTCGAAATGCAGCTTCGTGGGATCAGCTGTCTTCTGATAAATAAAACAAACCAAAACTTCAGAACACAATACGTTCAAATTCCAAAATTCAACAGTAGAGTGTAAGAGTTTCAATCTGCAAGAACATATAAGATATCATAATACTCCTAAATTATGTTGAACATCTGAAAATCAGAAAATGAACTCACACGGTCTCTTGCAGAGCCATCAGCATCCCTTCCATCATTGGCTTTGGTAGGTTCGCCAATTCTCAGGTGCAGAACTTTCTCGCGTAAAATATCTTTGAGTGGGCGTATTTCTGGAGAATTTTTCTCCCGGATCCTTTGAGAATCGGGGGACATTTTTCCATCCCTAGATTCTTGACCTGACTACCTATCAAAACGTCTCACACCTCCATCATCTCGATACCTGTCATCAACTATCTCAAAGCAAGTAGAAGAACGACCCCTATGACTCCCAGATCTCTTATTTCCTTGGGTGTACCGAGGACTTCTTTGTTCCATGAAAAATCTTAAAGTTTTCTCATTATTCCTCACGCTTGGACTTATTTTCTCAAATGACTGACATTCGTAGAAGTCATCTCCCCCAACATTCTCAGCTCTTTTGGAAGAATGCTTCTCATAAGTATCACACTTCAGTTTCTGCAACATCAATAATATCATTAGTTAAAAATGCACATAATTTCAAACAGGACAGGTCCAATAATCTTGATGATGACATCAACTGAAAAGTATAAAAATTCTTTATGGTCATAAGCAATACACTTACCGTTCTAACCATAGGAAGCGAACTGTTCTCCCCACTATACTTCCGGTCTACATAGACACGCTTGATAAAATCTCGAATCCGATGAAGATTACTGAAGAACATCATACATAATTATGATATGGCTTGTTTCTATATGAACTTGTATCACATATAAACCAAAGAATAGATTACCTGGCATCGGGGAAAGAATTACGGAGTGGATCCCACACCTTAAAATAAATTTGCCGAGATGAATGACATTAAGCTAACCAGTGAAATCTAAGAATTTTTATCAGAAATGAATTTAAATGTAACCAAAAACAACATGATCATTTTGGATATTAAGAATGAAACCTCATTTCCCCAATCTTGAAGAGCACTAACTTCTGCAGCATTAAACTTAGCCATCGACACTGATTTTACTCGATGTGTGAATTCCCGACTGAAAATATGCCAGGAAAATCGTTAAAGTTTTGAATTATCCCTTTCTACATTTGGCTTTATCCTTCTATTATTTTCTTCATTAAACATCAGCATTCTATTTATGCAACTTACTGCACACCACTACAATTTGTGCATACAAATGTCCAGAAAGTTGTACAAACATATTGCGGGCCCTGCTTAACAAAAATATAAGTGAAAATTAGTGAGTCCCTACAAGAATACATGTCTCTCTATCAAGAAAAAAATGTATAATGAAAAATGGATTATTATTAATATACATAATTACAAACACTTATTCAGAATAAGGTTTAGCCTTTTTCCTTTGTTTTCTTGATTCCACACACTATTTTTAAACAATGATTGGTTAATTAATTAGACTTTTCAACAATTGAAAAAGTTTACAAGATGCCAAAAATTAGAAAGTTCCATAACAAGTACTTTGAGCATCTCTAGTTGACAAAACAATGCATATATCTCACAGCCAAAAACTTTGGAATTGTTGAGTCTCAACATGGTTCTAACAAAACATAACTTGAAAATCGAGCACAAATAAAAACAAATGCAAAAAACATAAATGAAATAATGAGTGTAGTAAAAATTTCACAACTTGAAATCGTTTCTGATATCTCCTAGGGATAAGAGACATGGGGTTAAAGAGGTCCCTCGTGAATAATCTTGCATAATCTGCATTTCCTACTTTCGCAGCTATAGGTTCGCACTTTTACCCAATCCGGGGTAGTAACACTTTCTAAAGGCCCACTCTGCCACACAAGCGAGTGCATAATTTTTCTTTCTCCTACTTAAAAGCTCGAAATAAGCCCTACCCAAACATGCCGGCACCACCCAAAATACGGGATCATTTGACACCTCTAATTCAGAAGGTTAAAAGAGAGAGTATTATCAGGCTTAATATCTCAAAATTTAAAGAAATAAGAACCAAAACATACCAAACTGTTGCAATTTATACATCTTCTATTCTCTGGAAGCTTCAATAGATCACGAATGATCCTTTCGATTCTCTCTTCTTCCTTCACCCGCTGAGGCATTGTTTCACCAATTTAAGCTCACCTGCCTTTCAACATAGATACATTTAAAATATTAACCCATGAAACTTTTACCCAATTTATAGCGTTGCCATATCCTTCAATAATGAAACTAATTCGACATATTATTTAGATTATTTACATGGGCATTGTCATTCACAACATGGGTTTTCCAAATAACTTAGAAGTAAGAGAAAATGGAAATAACTAGACTTGGGAATGCACTTTTTTTGTCAATTACATTTCAAAATTTATTCTTCTTCTTCTGTCAATTACCTGTTTTCTTCTCGTGATTTCTCGGTAATAAAAGAGAATTTTCTGCAAAATTTTCGCTGGTGGGTTAATGAAGAAGCAGACGTAGGTTAATTTTCATGATGGGGCCTGGATTTTAGAGTAAGTTGTATGGAAGAGTTTTTTGCTGGAGAAACGAGGTAGGTGGGGAGGGAATATTGGCGGTTTTAACGGTTGGCGACCGTTATTTTTAGAAAATAGGGAGAAATTTGTTCAGGCCTCCTCTTTTTTTTTTTTTTTTTTTTTTTTTTTTTTTTTTTTTTTTTTTTTTTTTTTTTCATATATTTTC
>NC_036244.1:8083670-8122700 GCF_002742605.1 Olea europaea var. sylvestris | reverse complement strand
TACATATTATTTTAATAAAATAATTTTGCACGTAAATGCTTACTTTTTAATCATATATTCTAAAAAAAAAAAAAAGAAGAAGAAGGAAAGAAGGAAGGCTCATTGCAATTAGAAAATGAGTATAGTCAAAGCTTCTATTTGGTTCGGCTATAAAAAAGGAATAAAATCTAAATTAAAATTAACAATTAATTTGAACAACATATTTTCTTAATTTTTATTAACTTTTTAATGATTATATTTCTTATCTACAAAATTAAATTGCAAGTTTACGTCCTTATTTTATATTGATTTTAATTCAAGTTAAAGTCAAACAATCAATATTAACCACATAATTGAGTCTCACGACTTTTCAAAAACTTCTATCAAAATTTACTAAAAATCTAATTTTAATCCCCATTAAACAAGGGGCTAAATTTTTATGGCAAGCCTTGCATTAATTTATTGTTTTAGATTCGATTGAGACAAATATATTAGTATTCTAACGTTTATGTTTAAAATGTTCCATGCCCATTTATAACCAAACGAGACAAGTTCGGGGCGAGATTGGTTTGGCTTGATATTTTTATTTATTTTATATTTCTAATCAGTGCATATTATTAATTTTTTTTTTTAAATTTAATAACCGTTCATGTTCAATTTAAAGATGATGATAAATTCTTTTCTTTTTGTTTTATAAAAATCTTAAATTTGAAATTAATTTTAAACCAGGCAAACAACTTGACGAGGATCATGTCTTTTGTACTCGCCTCGTACCCACTTCAGAGCAACGACCACGTCCCATCCCCGTCTCTTTTACCTGAGTAGGAGGGTAGTTCCCATCCCATTCGAAATGAGATTCGCGTATACAGAGCTGAATAAATATTTTTGTCATCCCTATCTTTAGAGAAAATAATGTAGAAAAACAACAGCTATCCCGAAAATAATTAATGGGGACTGTGCAGCGTTCATGAATTGGGAAGGAAAATTCAATATAAAAGTAAATAAAAGCAACTCTTATTTTAATGTGAAAAAGATTATAGTGCGTTTGATTTGCTGTTTTCAGTTTTCAATTTTGCAAAATATTGAAAATGTATTTGGTGTTGTATATTTGAATATGCATTTTCGAAAAAAAGGTTAAATTTATAAAATAAAACTCAAGACGTATTTTTTTCGTTTTGAGCATTTTTTATTTAAATTCTGATAAAACTCAAAACATGGAAAATAAGCATTTAAATAAAATTTTAAAAATTAAAAATTTTTAAAAATAAAAATATAAAATTCTAACAAATAAAAATTAAATATTTAAAAAATAAAAATAAAAAAATAAATTCTAGAATTCCAAAAAACTAAAATTTAAAGAAAATAAAAAAAAAATTTGAAAAAAAAAATTATAAAAATTTCTAGAAAAATTAAAATTATAAAACATAAAAATAGTTCAAACACTTAGGCTATGTTTGATAGCCATTTATTTTCCATGGAACTTGAAAAATCAATTTTATCTTCCACTTTTCCATTGTTTGATAGCCTTTTTTTCCTAGAATTCGTTATCCACATTTCTTGCCACTAAGCCATTTTCGAAATTTTCCTTGAATTTTCAATTTCGAGCTACCGTAGCATTTTTTCTTTTTCAATTTTATTTTTTTATTTTATTTTTTTGACAATGGAAACAAATTTTAAGAATTATTGTAAAAAAAATATTTTCCTTTACTTGACAATTTCCATGTAAAACAAAGTCAAACCAAAACCAAAAGATAGATGATTTTCTTAAAAAAAAAATTTTTAACAGTGGAAACAAATTTCATCCCCAATACCAGTAAAATATATCTCTTTAATTGACAAATTTTATGTAAAATAAAGCCAAACGAACACCAAAAAATATTTTTATTTTAATATTTTCCACGTGAAAAATTATACAAATCAAACACAATAATTTACAATTCACAGGAAAACAATTTATAGGCAATTCAATTCCCTGAAATTCGTTTTCAATTCAATTCCATCTTTGCAATTAAACGGACCCCTTAATGATTATTTTCATAAAAAATTTGAAAAATATTTAAATGAGCACATGTAAAAAAATCATAGTCTACGTTCTTAATTTTTTTTTTTTTTTTTTTTTTTTTTTTTTTAACTCAATTTATTTTTTCAAAAAACTTTTTAACAAGAAGAAAATATTGTAGGATTTACTAACTTTAAAATGTATTATTACTTGACAATGCATAACATAACTTTGTTATATTTTTATTGAATGATCAAATATCATGGTATAAGATGTTATAAAACAATTTTTCAAACTTTCAAATCAAACGTGTTTTTAATTTTCTCTTTGAGAAATAATTTTTCAAAATGATAAACCTAAGCAATTTTAAAACAAATCCTCAAAATTGAAAACTGAAAATAAACTCAAAATTCAAAATAAAACACAATCCAAACAAACATAAAGTTGTTCCCTTTTTAACTAGTTTAAAAATGAATAACGATATTCATAATTAGCGATTGCAGTAATCATCCAACGTGATAGTTTGTTATTTAAGGTATTAATTTTTTGTAATTTATGGCCTCAACTAACAAGCTAATGCCCTAAAAGAATGACTGCTACAATTATTAACCATGAATAGCATTACCTCAAAAAATTATTCGCAGATTATTAACTTATAAGTAAAACTTTTAAGTTAACGAAACATGGACAGTAACCGAATACTTTTGCAAGCCTTGGTAAGTAAGAAAACGGCACGCCCAGGCCAGGCCACCCTGCAGCTCCAGCAGCCTCACATGAGAATGGTTTTGCTTTGAAAATTCATTCTCATGAGTAAGGTCTCTACTCCCACCAATAAAAGTAAGTAAATTTGGACCAAAAACTCGTAGCAATTCAAAAATTAAAACTCATCATTTCTATTTTCACAATAACACCGTCTAAATCTTTGGACGATTCTTAAAACCACAAGAAGCTTGTACAAAAAGATTGGGGCACGTCTGTCTCGAAACAGATGTCAAAGTAACGCGATCTAATCACCAAAAACCTCAATTTCATAGTTTGATTCCAAGATATGTCATGTTATTATTTGGGATCCATTTTGAAACACTAAGACTAAGGTTAAATGGTCATGCAGAATAAAATACGGCAATAAAATTTTCTATACAGCGCTTGACAGCAAGCAAGAATTCCTCCCGTCCTTGCTGGCAAAAGTACCATAGAAGTTGCATCTGACTGAAAAATGGAAAATTGGCTCCTCGTGAAAAAGCAAATAAAGGCTGGAGTAACGACAACTGGAGGTGCCGGGAAAGCTCTATATGGACTGGCAGAACCAAACATTTACTGCTCTAACTGCTGTAGGCAGTAGTTGCTGCTATAGACAGATGGGGGTCGATCCTCTCGGCACAAAACGGGGGCCACTTGAAATAGTCATGCAACTTCGATAAGCTATTTATAATTACATAATCACACCAATCATTTTAACCACTGCCATTTGAGTTTGAAGCAGATTTGATTGCGTCTGCTGTCATTAAAGCAACCACAGCTTTGTGGATAGCTAAATCTGCTCTGTAAAGCAATCTCTGGGCCTTCTCCCTCTTGAGTTTAGCCATATTACGCGCATGCTGTGCTGCACCCGATGCATCACGCAAACGGAACTCATGAAGATCTGAACCATCCAACTGCTCAACCTCAACCCTGTGTTGTCGATTAAAATTATAGGGATTCTGACTTGACCACTCGGGTAAACATGTGTTCCGCTGTGGAACCCCATTTATGCTCCCTGTTCTCTTGTTGTAAGAGGCCATTGTGTACTGATTATTATAAGATGAATATGATCCATACTTCTTTGGTTTGTTGTTATAAAATTTGGTGTGACGATTCCACTCAGATGCATCGGTGTTCAATAAGAAATTTCCTTGTGCAACAGCATCTCTTGGAGACAATACCCGAGTTGAAGCCTGTAATAATGGTGAAGAATCAGCAGAATCGTATATATTGACTGGAAATAACCCCTTCTGATCTCCAAAAGCAAACCCAGACGATCTCCTCCCTGACATAATATGTAAATATTAACTGAGGGAGAAAAACTAACTTGTAGCAGAGAACAAAGGCTAAGAAAAATAAATATTAAAAGGAAAAAATTGAATTTGGACACTGGAAAGAATAGTACGTACCAGAAGCATGAAGACCATATTGATCTCCTGAAACAGTATGGTTGTATCCAGAAGCAGGGAATCTCCTGTGCGACCGTTGTTTTGAACCCTTGTTGGGAACATCTAGACCTCGTGGTTTTAGACAAAATGCAAACATGGGTGGTTTCTCAAGTGCGGATGAGTTCTCCTGGAAAGCAGCAGAGAGGGCAGTGTTGGCTCTGGCCACAGAATGCTCCCACTCTTTCAGCTGCTGCTCATACCTCTCCCATAGCGGAGGCTGACAATATAATAGGGGAAGGAATCTTGATCAGCAACATCACAATGATGTGAAAACGACAATAACAAATCAAATGCATACATACAAACACATTGATTTCGCCTGATCTTTTCTTCGAAATAAATCACATGGCTGGGTCTGAATCATACTGCACGACTATATTGATATCATAAAGTAATCGTACCATGAAATTATATATAAAATTATTAGATATGCACCTCCATGTTAAATAACACTCTCCTGCTGAAGTTTCCACGGTACATTATCATGTACTAGCCATGTATGATCATGAAAATACATGTATTGTCTTTCAAGGGTGGACATACCATGACCCACTTGTCATGTGTTTCTTAAATTCAAGTTACGAAATAAGCTTCAAAAAAAAAAAATAATAATAATAAATAAATAAATAAAATAAAAATAAAAAACCACAAAATACTTCAAAATAATTAAAAGAATACCTGGAGTTGACGTATTAATGGCATGCCAATTCTCTCCCTCTTCTGTCGCCAATGCTCATAAATAACTTTAGCAGTTTCTTTGGACTCTATCCCAGCCATCAGCTCTTCAAGTTCATCATACGTGAAGTGCATACGGTGTTGGATATATGAAACTTTTTCCAACATGTCCATGGTCTTCTCAAACAATTCATCAGATATATCTCCACATCTATTGTTATTGGAGCATAAAGATTTCTTGTTTGTCATCAACCACATCTCATCATCACTATCCATATCATATAAAATACGAGAGGAATCCATCGCCATTTCAACATCAGTTTGAATTTGTTGGAAATACTTTAAAGGATTCCTAACAAATGGCACTAGAGTTCCATAATGTTCACTTTCCTCAATAGGTCGGACGCCAGGAATAGGAATGTTCTTCACAGAAGCAGCACGAATATTCCTATTGTAGCACTCTTCATGCATCTCCTTGAAAAGCATCCACTGGCTCCTGTCAGGGAACTCCAGTACCCAGTCCTTTCCCCCTTTCCACATCATAGCATGTGTATAGCGGTTAGTTGACCCAGGCTGCAAAATATGCTGAACTTTAAAAGAATATTTTGTAATCCCAGAAAATTTAATAGCCAATCTCCATTCATTATGATCTGAAAGTTCTAAGACAACTTGTGCTCCACATTCTCTCCAACCTTTGTCCCCAAGTGTGACTAAAACATTAGCACCACATGCTAACAACTCCATATTTCTTTGAGAACTCCTAGAACCATCAGATACCCTCTTCTCATTAGCTCTCCTAATTCTTTTGCAAGGTAGAACTCTCTGGTTATGGGTTTTCTGCTTCGTACTTGCATCATAACCTCCAAAAGGCAATGTGTATTGAACTTGAGTACGTGGCTTCTTCGGCCCATTACTGAATCTATTGGCCATAAAGTTTCGCTTCCCATCATGCCACACAGGTGACAGATCTTCCAAAGGTGCAGTACTCGAGCTGATTCTACCACGATACCAAGTACTCCTGGGACCAGTAGGATTGGGGCTGTGGATAGGGCCATCAGTCATATTCCAACCCACATCAGATATCTGTCGGGATATACGTCCTCTCCCATCAAAAGGAATATCAACTTGGTCAAGGGATGAAAATTCAACACTCGTGCCACTCAACCCATTATCACACCTAAGATTGGAGCTTGGAGATGTGATGGATTGGGGAGTAATTACAACACACTGCTCATGCATCTGCTCATTTGATTCGCACCCGAGTGACTGAACAATAAACTCAGTTGCATTCTTTTCAAAATATTTAGAGCAACCGGTAGTTTCAGAGCTAACTGACTTCTCCTTGTGAAGAACCCCAATCGAGTCAGATTTATGAGCATTGCTTATGAAGACATCTTTCCCCAAATCTTGTTCAGATCCAGACAACAATAAAGAAACAGGAGCTCCAGTATAAAAATTTCCTACATTATTGTGTTCAGCAATTTTATCCTGGACATTCACCAAGCTGGACTCAATATGAGTGGAGCTATCTGCAATTGGTTGGCACGAAATATCTGAAGTCCTCAGTGCGCACAATATGTCGTGATCCTGAAGGTTGACACAAGCAAAATTGTGATCCATGAGCAACTTGAGATGCAGTGTTGTAAAGAAGGCAGGTACAGCAGTAAATGAAACAGCAAATGGTGGAATCTTGGCAAGCTTTGAAGCCAAATTAAAAGCACCCTGGCTCAACCTCATCTTGCAGGATTCTCTAGAAACACCCATGGGCAGAATGCCAAGCACGTCTTTGTTCTTTAAACCCTAATCAACAAGACACCACAATTGATTGCCAATGAGAAGCAGAACTTAGTAACCAACGTTGCTTGTACACAGTCAACCTTTGACACAAAAGAGAATAAGTCTACAACACAGCCACAACAATAATAACAAACTAAGCCTTGTCCCAACAAATTATCGGCCACACAATTTTTATCGCCATTCTGTTTGGTTCATTCATAGATCTACCAGATGATCTAGAGCATCTTGATCTTTGAGAACTACAATAGACCATGTTAGAAAACGACATATTGCTTTTGTTAGGAGCCAAAAGAACATGTTCCAACATTTAAAAAGGCAGAACTAGGTAGCAAGGCATTTTTTCTTGTGAGAGAAGGCATAAGCCTCGCCGCAAACCAAAAATTAAGTCAAAAGATATAAAATAATACAAAAATTAAAAAAGACCATTAATAATCTTAAAAATACTCCATAGTAAAAACACCAAAATAAACAAACCACCCATTACTTAATTTTATAAAAAACGGAATTTTAAAAAGAAAAGGAGGCGAAATGCAAGAAAAAAGAAATTGTAGAAATTAAAAATTCCAGCCGGAGTTTGCTGCTTTGAAATCTTTTTGAATAAAATTTGGGTGTCTTGGGGATGGTCAAGCGTGGGGATGATTAGGTCAAAAAAGTAAAAGAATTGATGTCCCAAGACAATGTATTTTTACTTGAGATGGATCAAATTAAAAAGACTTAAAATTCAAGTTTAGACTCAAAAAAAGAGAAGGACAAAAAACAAAGTCAACTGTGAGGGGAAAAAAGAGGCACACGCCTCAAGAGCTTTGAGGAGTAGCCAGTGTGCATGGGGTCTGACTCAAAAATTAGCGCATGGCAGCCCTTTCAAACCATGATATGTGCAGGTAACATTTCTCACTGGAGTGAAATATCATTGATTCCAAAAATGCACCACTTCAAAGGACTATATAAATTCTATTTCCTTTAAATCTTCTAGGTTGGAAAAGACCTATTAAATCAGTGATTTGTTCTATCTTGATTGGTGGAGGATTCCTTATCTCATCCTTTGTACATTCTACAAATTCTAATAATAAAAAATCAATATTAAACAGCATATCATTGTTAAAATAAAAAATAAAAAAAAATATAAAATAGAAGCCGTCCTCGACATGTTAACAGGGAGGGAACCCAAAAGAGGAATTTGATTTTAGGTTGCCTGATTGTGTTTAAAGAGGAAATAGTTGAGAATTGCCACCAATGTCTTTCAATAAATTTGCTTGGAAAAGGAATCAAAATTGAGTCAATAAATTAGGATTCTGATTCAAAAATTTAGATGGCCCATTCACAGTTTTGCAGAATTAGTTTCTATTACCAAGGCATATAAGGTTAACAAATTTTATTGTGTTGGTACAAGTAAACCAGATTACTTTATATCGTCCAATCCCAGCTATAGAAATGAGACTTTTAAAGTAATAAATGTGTGGACAAAAAAAAAGAGATACCTCAAATGAGGGCAGTGCCAAACCAAAACAAGGTTTTTGTACTGGAAAGCTCTCATGTTCAAGTGATTTGATGTTATCAAATGTGCACTCTGGTACCAGTAGTCGTGTCAAAAGTACACAATGTTGCAGAAGCTTAGAGTCAAGGCATAGCCACTTCGACCTTTTCAGTTTGGAGAAACTATAAAATGCAAACAGGTGCTGCTTTTTTAGATCTTGAATACAAGAAAGTCTGAACCTCATTGAGGTACCTGGCAATTGGTTGTTAACATTCCTCTGTTCAGTAGGTTGATTGAACACTGTCAGGATGAGGAAGATCAAGGCTACAGCCTGTTTTAGGCAGCCTTCAAACAAGAAAAACCTCACCCCAAGATCACTGTCGACAAAAAGAATCTCCATCATGACAGAAGGAGATACAGCCACAATCGCACCATGTTGCAGTAGCACAGTATGGGACAGCCAAAAATCTCCTTTTCCAAGTAAACATTCCAGGAAAGGCAAAAAAGGTAAGCATATTTCAAATCTCAATTGTTTAGAAGATACAAAGGACGTACTAAGTCTGAGGTCACCATCGTAATCAATTGACCACAACAGCTTGGTAATATCCACACCAGAGGATCGTTTGTAACCTTCTGTAGTCTGCATGCTATTCATAACAGGCACAGGAAGAGTAACCTTACCCTTACCCGTTGAACTGTCACGTACCTTGCCACGTCTAGACGCAGAAGAGAACCCTTCGCACATGTTGCGAAAACGCTTCCTCATATACACTACAGGATTTCTATTGTGGAAGCTACTCTTTACAACTCGAGATTTAGCAGCCCGTTTGGCAACATCTGAAACATCTGGCAGTGCAGAATCAGAATTTAGCTGACTTCTGTCACTTTCAGAGGAATCCACATCTTTGTTCTTGTTATCCGATTCTTCAGACCACGGTTGAGAGACCACAGGGAGATGCGGCTGCATGGTTTTCTGTTTCTTCAAAGTGCTAGGTAAAGGTTTGACACGACGTGAAGAACGAGCCAGCCATGATATAATGGGCTCTGAGTCCAAATATGTCCCTACAGAGCTATCATCATCTGCAGCCATGCCTGCTTTACCTTTATGAACAATTTTATCAACTTTGGATGGTTTTTTAAGTTTTGCATTGCAAGGAACTTCACTAGGGAGAAGCAAGAGTTTGAACTTTTCATTTCGAAGATTAATCCATTCCTCGTCTTTATCATCATAGTTTATATGATGAAGCTTACTCTCGGAGTCATACTCACTCACACGGCCATAATACCAAGTCTCATCCAATGGCCAGAAAACCTTGATCCTACGGTTCAAAACCCAGTGTGCATCCAAGTACCCAGAATCAATTTCATAGAAATGACGGCGCTTCCTTGATATGCGCTTCCCTTTGTGCTCTTTCCTTGGTCTAAGGTTCCTGATGTCAGTATGAGCTGATGCAGACTCCAAACCAGCAGATGAGCTAGTCTCTTGACTAAACATATCTCGAGCAGAAGAAACCAGATAAGAGAATCCATTAGCACATCTTGACACGTCAGATTTGCTCCTTGACGAGAACCCTGTACAGCTGGGATCAAATCGAGATGAAAGCATCCTAGCTGCATTCTGTTCCAGGTTCTCCTCATCATCATCGTCGTCATTGTCATTTTGAAAATCAATAGCATGATTAGACGAGACTAAACTACCCAATAAAGGCTCAGTCTTCTTTGATGCAGTTCCACTGCCTGCACTACCAGTGTCCAAATGTTTCCTCTTCCTAATGTTGCTCCATGGCTTTTCCGAAGAAGTGTTACCATTATTTACACCACCTAGACAATCTTCTTCCTTAACTCGCCGAGCTACTTTTGTCCTGCTCTCCTTCACTTCATCAGGGCCCACCCTTCGTTTTACTTTTGAATTAGCAACCTTTGCTTTGGAAATATCAACTACCTTAACTATCTCACCATCTGGACCACCATCGTCCTCATCCTTACTAATTTCAGCATTAAATTTTTCAACCTGATTGACCGAAGCAGACAATCCCAGCTGTTTAGCATCCTGAATGCTTTCGAACTTTTTCCTCCCCACCGAACCACGTGGCCGCCTTGGAATCTTAAAATTGCTGTCTTCTTCGCCCAAAGCAAACGAAATGCCATTCAACCCATTACTACCACTATTGGATTTCCTTTTCAATTCCAACTCAGAAATCACCTCATCCTTCCTATTCTTTTTAGCCTGGGGATCAAAATGACTCAAAGGCACCTCCTTTCTACTCTTCCTCTTCTTCTTATTCTTGTTAACATCTTCACATTGATTTTCTTCAGAAATTCTCTTTTTACTCGGTCCCTCCTTGGAAACCCCAGATTTATAAAGGCTCTGAAGATCCAAAGATCTGCTCTTCCCGGGAATTTTAACACGCGAAGAATTCTCTTTACTATTTTCCATCAAGAACCCCTCAATCCAACCACCCCAAAAAAATAGCCCCAAATTTCATCTTCCATCCAGATCTGTCCTCACAAACCACATAAAAAAATCAATAATCAACCAAAAATACACACGAATTTCAATATCCAACCATAAAACTCAAGAATTCCAACTGATTCCACCAAAAAAAGGAAAAAAAATCAAATGACACTAAATAAAACTAATAATATCACCACATATCTGACACATATACGTACTGTTCGCATAATACATCTAATCTCTTACCCGTCCTGGAAATTAACGAAACGACGACGATGGAGCAGTGAAGATCGAGCATACGAGAGAGATTTGATAAGGCGAGTAAGGAGAATAGTTTTCTTTTTTTCAAACCCTAATTTGATTTTGCAAATACATTTTTTTTTTTCTTTTTTCAAAATTTGATCGTTTTTTAGAGAGAGGGAGAGATAGTGCTAGGGTTTGTTTTTCTTAAGAGACACGGAAGAGTCAAGGGTTTTATTAGAATTTTAGGGCGAGAAAAATGAGAAAATACGGTAAAAATGGTATATGACGTGGCGTGATTTTCAGTCGTTGGATAACAGACTCTACGGCAAGGATTTCACGTGGGTTGTTGGAACCTAACAGAAAAGAAAATAAAAATCGAACTTTAGATTATATTGAACGGCTGAAATTTGAGGAATGAAGAAGTGGACGGTCCGATCAGATGGCTTAGTTTGGAAAGTGTTCGATTAAAAAAGTTGTGAAATTTAATAAGCCCTGATTGATGCCCATTAATTTCGGTGTTGACTAATAGAATTCGAGACAAAATCGTTACATAAACTTCAACTGCAGTCAAAGTGAAACGTTTGGGATTGTGACTGCAAAAATAAAAGGTTAAGGTGTAATTTGTAATAGATTGAAAGGTTTGAGACCTCCGCTGCAATTTTTCCTAAATCAAAAGTATTAGTAATTAGAAAGAGTGCCTTTTTAATTGAGATTAAAAAAGAACCTAATTGGATGGCAATGAAAAGGAAAAATATATCAATAATTGTAGCAACATAATAATGTATGATTCAAACTATCAATTGGATAGTTATTTTTGAAGTAAAAATTAGGAGATCAAAAGAAAAGTTTCTTAATCATATATGTGAAAGATATTATACTGAAAACACTACATGTAGAAAATTAACCTTGTAAAGTTAACATAAGCAAGTGAGATAGCCAGCATTGAAGTAATGCAAGGTGTTGCAGGTAATGTGAATGTAAGGTAAGTGAAATTTGTTAGAACAACTTATAAGTTACGTAAATGAAAAGTTAATGGTGTGCAGAAAGGGTTAAGTCGTGCTAAGCAGGCCATCTGGATTTGCTTTTTGTAGAAATTTTCAATAATCTTTATAAGCCCCCATTTGTTTTTCATTTTTTGCCCATTAAAATGAAAAATATGACTATTATTCATTATATCAAGTCATCATATTTGACTTTCTTTCTCTTGTATAGGACCGTAACGACTATATTTTTCATTCTCATTTTTACATTAGTGTGTACCAAACGAGGCCTTGAGGTCCATAGTAAAGTATAAGAAAATGGTTATCCTTGTATGGATGTCCAAATGTATGCATGGACAGCTTATTATAGCATGAAACTTAATGCCATCTTTTTCCTTTTTTTTTCAGAAAAGCATTTAATAATGAGACTCAAATTACTGGAAAAACCATTTCCAAAGTCAGTCATATTGTAAGGTATCATTCTAAAGAATACCTTGATTGGGTATCAATACTGCAAAAATTTTTGGAACTCAAATTGGATACAAATAAGTGCAAGTCATTGTAGACTACATGAATGAACATTATTGCACCACATATGGGACTTCATTTAGTCTCTTGAAATGAATTATCAAATTTAGGCACAGCATTTCTACAGAAAACATATTGTTGTTAATGCAAATTAGATAAAATAATTAGTCATAAGCAGAAATACAGGAATAGCAAAATGTTGCCTAATATATAGATTGTCATGGTTTAGGAACACATTTGCTATGTTGTGAAAGATGGGGCGGGTAAGAGTACGCTATTTTAGTCTGATAAGAATGAGAAATTAATAAAACATAAAATAGGATCTGTTTTATTGACGTCAAAAATTGTTGAGTGTGGTTTTGAGCCAACTTTAAGAGAAAGTGTGAATTTTTATTAATATTGGAAGCTACAAGTACATTTTCTAGTGGTGGTGGGAGAAAGTCCTCCTTCGAGCCTTGTCCCCTAGATGGGACCGTCCCCCCATTTTTATAAATGAGATTAAGCTATATATTCCTAGAATTATGTCTTGTCAATCTAATCAACCATAGTGCCAAGCTTAATTTGTGTGCCGCTGATCTTTCCCTTGATTCGTTAAAGAGGTCGGCTCCCATCAAATCATAATAATAGCCCTTTTTTATCAGGAATCCATGACATGCTTTAGGATAAACAGGTATAGTAGATAAGTGGTGGGTTTGGACGGTGTTGACGTCACTTCCTCCAAGTGTGTCTAGCTGATTGGGTGATTTGACAATGTATAAGAAATCTACAATCATTATGAAGATCACGACGGTCACGAGACCGAGCCGATCTCACAAACCCAGCCTCCCATGTAGACAAGATAGGACCTAAATGTATTTTAAGTGAGATCAAAGATCAGTTATCAATATCTTCAAATACAAAAAACAACTCATTTAATAAGTGCAAATCAATTTTTGAATTACCAAATCATGTATAGAAATATAACGTCCTAGTTTTTTACTTAATTGATAGCATAAAAACACAATTTATTTAAACAACCATTCTTGGAGGAAGATATAGTGAAATATATGAAGAGTTTTGAAGTAAATAATATATTCAAAATTTTAGGTTTAGACTATGAAAAGAGACAAAAAAATATTAAAGACTCTAATTGTTACTAAAAAAAAAAAGACCATAACCTGTTTGAGCTTTCTAAGAATGTATTTTGGAATAATAGATCGATGGAGAATATGTGGTTAAAAAATAAGAAAATTTTAGATTTGTATATAATATAAATTTATTGAAAAATGTGTGGTTGGAAAAAAGAAAAAAATATATATATATTAAAAATAATAAGGATCGAACTGGAGCTTAAAAGATCGATATACATGAAAAAACAATAATTAGAGGATAAGATACTGAAATAGTAACAGTGAATAAATATAGTGAGGTTATAGTTGACATCTTAAGTTTTCGAAAGGTTTAAATCAACATCAGCTTGACCATCTCTTAATCAAAGTGTATCTTTGTGGTTCCATGTTTATTTTCTGCTTCATAACATATTATTATAAGTTACAATCAATGCATTTTGTCAACAAATTAAAAAACTAGAGAGCATAATACTTGCACGATAAATATGCACGTTTAAAGTAATACAAAAAAATAGGAGATAAGAAAGATACTACTAACATTATAGTATATGATTAAACTGCAACATTTACATTGTTAATACATATCTACATATCTCCACGATATGAAGACATAGGGACGGCAATTTGGCTCTTCGGCTCGAGTCGCGCGTGGCTCGGTCTGGCTCGAGGCTTGAAAGAACCGAGCCCCAATTTGGATGAACGGACCGAGCCCTAACCGGCCCGCGAGCCATAAAAAATAAAAATAAAAAACTTGGAGGCAGCAAAATAATGCCTTTTCAAGACTGCCTTAAAAGGGCATCTTAAATTTAAAAAAAAAATGAGCAAAGAAAAAGGCGAGCCTGCCTAGTTCGGCTCGGGTCGAGCCTAATTTTTTTGCTCGAGCCGAGCTTAATTTTTTTGGTCGAACAAAAGCTCGGCTTGGACTCGAAAAAAGCTCGCACATTTTACCCAAATCGAGATCGAACCTCAAGTTTCGGCTCGCGAGTCGGTTCGACTCGAATCGACTTTACTCGTTGACATCCCTATATTGAAGACATAATCACAGCTTGAAATGTAGCAGCAACAGTAGCCCCTTACCTACTTGACCATAACGTTTTCAGTGCATGATGCTGTCACATCCAGTAATGCTAATGTAGTGGCCAATTTCATTTCAAATAGAGCAGAACTCCTAATCACCTGTCCAATACAAAAATTGCACATTACTAAAGTGGATAAGTTTATATACTGCTTCATTAATAGTCCATGTGAACTATTGGGACCATATCAAATAAAACTATATGAGTCACAACATTCAATTTGCATGGATTATCTATGCGATTGTATATGGATGATAATAGAAGTGCTAGGAAAACTAAGTGAATGCTAACTGCTTTTGTTCAGCAATCTCGAGAAAAATAATAAAATAAAATTTCCAATTGAAAAAAATTAATCAAATGATTAAGAATGCTTCAAAAATTAATTGCCTTCATCAATGGATTGTTGAGCACTATTTTCTGAATGGATCAGTTATAGTAAATTAAATTACATTTCCTACTATATTTACGTATTTTTGTAGTAGAAATTTGAGGGTGTTATAGCATTTCATTTTGGTAGATCACGAGGTGATTATACATGTACGAATATATTGTACGATATAGTCAAACTACATATTATACTTGTATAACTAGCTGGTAATTTAACAAAACTAAACGAATTTGAGAATTTAGAAAGTTGCTTTGAAGAAAATGTAAATATCGTGGGAATTCGAAGTGAATTTACTACTAGTGATCTGTTTAAACTTTTATATACAACTAAAATAGTGGCAATAGATGTGATATCTGTATCACGAGAAGATCCATATAAGACATCCATTGTTAAGATCAGTGCTAGTGCAAACTTGATGAGGAGAGTGCCACAGGAATTCTCTGTTGTAAAAAATGAACTGATATCTTTTAATTACCAAGAAAGCTAGTTGAAAATGAAATGAAAAATATGACAAATGTGAAAGAAAAAATAATTGGGTTAAAATAGTTACATTAATTATAACTTGATATTTATCCCATGAGTTTTGCCTTTGGGATTGGTGAAATACAACTATCAATTTAAGTCTAGTTCAATCAGTAAATAGTCTATAAGAACTGTAAAAGATTCATTAAAGTATAATATTTACCTTTAGTGGTAGATAAATAGGTCGTTTTGGTTCTCCAACATCAAGGCAAATTTCTTGTTATTGAAGTTCAACCTTCCATTCTAGCCTTATATATCATCTCCATTTCCTACTGCAAAATATAGTTTTATTGATTAAATATTAGTTGCAGACTTTCTATGAGCTTTAGAAAAGAAGATAATATAATTGATATTTAGCTATATATTTACTATGAATATAATTTCTTGAGAATGTACCTTTGGAATTGGCAATATATTGTGTAGGCTCGTTAGTTCTATCAGTAAAAAGTCTAAAGTTGTAACTATCAACGCTTTATGCTCACTCGTACTCTTACGTATTGTCAATTCTTCGAGGGCATCTGCTTCCTTATTTCTCATGACTTTGTATCACATTTCCCAAGATTCGAATACAGCTATAAAAAATCCACTAAACCAGAATATTTAGCTACAACATTATTTATCATAGACAATATGCATGCTTAGTGTCCGTTTGGCCCCCATTCTGAGCTAATTTTAATGGATGGAATAGTATTTTTTTTTTAAAATGTGTGATTGAAAAAGATTGAAAAGTTTTTTTATTTGTGTGTAATATTATTTTATGGAAGATTGTGCGGTTGAAAATAAGAGAGACAAAAAGAATGAGACGAGAATGGGGGCCAAACGGGTTTAATTATAGATAAATGTATGGACATAAATATGATTTTAATGGTTAATATGCATAAGCATAAGCTGTTATTGCATTAATGAACCTGTTATAATCATATAACTAAGAAAAAGCAAAAAAAAAAATGTATATTTAATTTGATATTTGAAATAAGCTACAAAATAGAAAAAAAAAAATTCAAGTGGACAAGATGGTGTAATATTAGCTTATTCTGTTCATAAACAAAATTGTGGATTAAGATGGAAATGATTTTATGTTAATCTTGTAACACAGATTTGTTCAATTTGATAATAAACTAATTTTGGATTCCGAAAATTTGATGTTAAATTGTTGTGAAGATGCTCTAAAAACTAGCTATGAAGATTATACAAAGCAAAAATTTCTTTGTAAACGACATTTTTGGTGCATTTGCCATGCGTTGTAGCGTTGACCGATGGTTTTATCAAAACTTTGATTGTTGTACTTGTTTTTTCTCTTAATAAAGCAACATATAATTATCCGTGGGAAAATACAGGTTCTAGAAGGTAAGATCAATGAAGTCTCAAGTTTGACCTTGAGCTTTATTTATTGTCATTGCAAAATATGAACATATTGGGAATTGAGTTCTTTTGAAAGGGATTGAAGTTTTATCACTTTCAAGTCGTCTGAATGGAATTATGGGTAAAAATACTCGTTTTTCATGTATTCTAGAATAGAAATGTCTGCATCAATAACATTTCTTCCAAATCTTTGACAAATAAGTATTGTTTCGCTGCCTAAACCTTCAGATGGAATAATATTTTGAAGTAACAATACAGGACAATTTTCTTTCAATACAAGTACATGTAGTGAAATACAATTTGAAATTAATGCATTTAGAAAATCTTCTTGGATACTCTATTCGGATTTGTCAATGGCTTCATTAAGGTTATAATATGTAAATATCTTTTCGAGAATTTCTTTTAGTAACATATTATTTATTTGGTCAATGGTAAGTGTAGTTTCTACACTTATTCGAGGTCCTAAAAGATGATATTTTATTGTTCTTTGGATATAATAGTACCTAACTTGCATTATAATATATTTTATAGGTAAAACTTGATGTTTGATTAAGAATTAGAGAAAAGAATGCAAAAATAGTGAAAAAGGGGCGAAATTCAAAATTTGGGGACTAAATTGCAAACAATTCATAGATAAGACGGGGTGACAAAATGAAGATAAAAAATACAATGTATTTAATTGGATACAATTGGAAGTTAAAGGAATAAGATTACAAGAGAGAATGACTGAAATGAAGCAAATTCAAAGTTCGAGGACTAAAGTGTAAATACTCAAAAATAGTATCAAACTTATGATGAAGATTTGAGAGTGTTAAGGGTCAATCGAACGAGGAATGAAGTCAAAGGGATGAAATATAATCAAAATATTATCACATATCAACTTTCAAGCAAATAAGTTATGCTTTAGACTTTTAGTCTCTATTTGAGATTCATTTTTGACATAACAAATGTTCGAATTGAAAAAAATATATCTTCAGAAGAATTGTTGTCTTTGAATTATCTTTCTAAGCACTTTAAATAACTTCAATCAGATATCAGAAGAGAAAAATATAATTAAAATACTGAAAGTTGTCAGGCGAAAAAAGTTATACCTATGTGGTCGCTTCCATTTGTATTATGCGACCGCATTGTACTTTTCGAGGCAAGATTTTGTTTCCTTTTCTAATTAAAAATCTACTTTGATAATAATCTTTTGAATATCCTTTAAATACATAATTTGTCCAGAACATAAGAGACGGCCTTAGACTTATCTATCATCATATTGAGAGCCGAATTTTGGGAGAAAATAGAGAGAACTTACATTGAAGAACGAGGAATTATCCTTGGATCCAGATTTGAGGGCTTTAATTGAAGAATTCTAGATTCTCTACATAGTTTAATGAATCGGGTGATGACTTTCTTTTATTTTCTTTGCAATTCTTGCATTAATATGCTACGCTGAATTTCCTTGTACTGGATGGACAACAAAAGTGAAATTATCAATCGTCACAATTGCATAAATTGAGTTAATTATCACTTCGAGAATTAGAACTAAGAGTTGATTAGTGGAATCATAAATCCAATACGCACTTCCACATTTGACTTTTAAATCGTATTTATTGATTTCACAAATTTTCGTTATAAAATATACTTAGATACCAACTAATCATCTTTTATTACCATCACGAATTTAAATATATCAAATATACTAAAATTGAGCATTATTCCTTGTGGTATGATAGCTCTCTCATCATAATTATTACTTATACAACAAATCCATACACTTGCAGGATTTTGGCGCCGTTGTCGTGGAATAACAATGTTAATTTTAGTTATTAGATATTTTAGATTTGTTTTCATTTTTTTAGGCTACTAATATACTGCTTAATTCTCTTGTATCTTGACTATTTTCAAGTGAATTTTGTAAATGCAAAATCTTGACGAGCCTGGTTTAGTTTCGACAGATCACGAGATCGAAAGGACATGTAGAAATTGCAGAAGAGTGCAACATCAAGTAAGAAGAATGATCGACAACTTAAATCAACCACAGAATCAAGTTTAGGTTTAGGAGCAATTGCCGCAGTCAAAATCAACAAGCAATCTAGAATGAAGCTCGTATTTTAGTTAGGGATTATATAAATTCACTTCCTGCACCAGTGCAACCCGTCATAGTATATCCACCTTTCGAACAACCTAATTTTCACTTCAGACCGGATGTCATAAATCTATTTCAAAATCATCAAGACATCAGTTTTTTGAAAAAGTCACGGATAATCCTTATTAACATATTTCGACTTTTATCACGTTATGTGAAGTGATTAGTCATGAAGGGATTTTAGTATATGTGTTTTGAATGTGATTATTCCCTCTTCCCTTGAAGGATGTCGCAAGAGAATGATTCATTTGTTTATCTCCAGAAGCATACAATCATGGAATGATATGGTTAAAAAACTCACCATGAAATTCTTTCCACCTTCTCGAGTTTACCAAATCAAGAATGAAATCCACACTTTCAAGCGAAAAGATTTCGAGATCTATCCTAAGGCATGGAAGAGGTTCAAGAATTTGCTGAGGAAATGCCCAGCCTTAATATTTCTAAGCAGGCTCAACAGTTTATCTTCTACTACGGACAACACCAAGAGTTTAGGAATATGATAGATTCTTTAGTGGGAAGATCAATTATGAAACATGATTCAATGATGCCAATAAATTGTATGAAAAAATTGACTAAAATCAATCGATGTGGCCAACCAATAGGGAAACTCCAAGAAAACGATAGGGATACACAATGTGGATGCAGTGATAGAACTGGCTGCATAAAATGGAAGTTCTTATAATGAAAATTGACGATCTATCTCAGTCATTTAACATGGTACACCAATCGTCACCTGTTCTCAAAGGTTGTCGAGCTGATCATACTACTACACGCTTTCCTTTGGCTTCTACACCATGCTAATTGGGTGAGCTACACATAGAAAGAGACAATAAAATCAACACATAATCTAGGGTAGAGGAACCATCCAAACTTTTCATGATCTAACAATCAACGACAAAGATAGGGATGAAATAATCAGAATAAATCTCCAGGATTTCAACAGCAGCAATAATATCAAGTGAGAAAGCCATCTTTGGAAGATTTGCTATCTCGGTACTTTACTAAGATCGAGACCAACTTTCTGAATCAACAGGCTTCAATCAAGAACTTGAAACATTGTGTGGGACAGATAGCAGTCGCACTTTCAGACAAAGCTCAAGGGACTTAAGCTAGCAATATTGAGACAAATTAGTAGGAGTAGGTCAAAGTAATCAATGCACGTAATAGAGTTCAGTCACTAAAAATACGTGTAAAGCAGCTAGCAACTGTCATATAAAATGTACTTACCTCAGGTTAGGAATAAGTGGATGAGTCAGACAAGCCTATAGAGAAAAATTAAGTTGAGTTCATCTGCTCGTCCAAAGGTAAAGGCTACCGCTCCGATCAAAACTTAGGTGCCTCCAATCCTATTTCCATAGAGACTACAGAAACACAAGCTCAATAAGCAATTCCAAAATTTTTTGGATGTGTTCAAAAAGTTGTACATTAACATGCCATTCGTTGAAGCTCTAGCTCAGATGCTTAGCTACGCCAAGTTCATGAAAGACATTATATCAAATAAGAGAAAGTTGGAAGATAATAAGACGGTCATGCTTACTGGGGAGTACAGCGCAATTCTCGAACATAAGTTACCACCGAAGTAAAAAAGATCTCAGGATTTTTACTAATATTGGTAACTTATATATAGATAAAGTATTATGTGATTAAGAAGCTAGCATTAATTCAATGACTTTCTCCCTTTTAGAAAAATTAGGTTCAAGAGAAGTAAAAGCTACTACAGTTTCATTGCAATTGGCTAACAGGTTGATCAAGCACTTTGAGGCAATTGTTAAGATATTTTGGTAAAGGTCGATAAGTTTATCTTCCCAACAAACTTTATTATCCTGGATATAAAGAAAGATAGGGACGTCCCTCTCATATTGGGTTGTCCATTTTTTAGTACGGAAATAGCTCTGATAGATGTACACAAAGGTCAGTTGATATTGATGTTAGATATAAGGGATTGACAATCAATGTATTTAGAGCTTTCAGAAGGAACTAGATTCCTGCATGCAAATTGATATAATAAAGGACGTAGTGTTAGAGATATTCAAATTTGGTCACCCTTAAGAACCTCTTGAGGCTTGTTTAGTGCATTCTCAGGATTTACCATCAGAAAAGAAGGAAGTAAAAGAATGTGTATGTTATTTGGCAGCCATACTACCACTCTTCAAGCAACCACGTTTGGAGTTTGTTAAAGGCCCTACAAAACCTTTACCATCTTTACAGTAAGCTCCAACTCTTGAACTCAAACAGTTGCCCACTAACTTTCACTATGCATACTTCGAGAGAAGAATTCACTTCCAACAATTACCTCAAATAATGTATAGAATTAGAGGAAGATCAATTGCTAAGAATACTTCGTGAGCATAAAACAGTAATAGGATGGACTATTTAGGATAAAAAATGGATCAGCCATTCTCTTTGCATGCACAAAATACTGATTGAAAAGGATTACAAAGCTTCAGTTGAGCATTAATACAAATTAAATTCGACTACATAGGAAGTGGTAAGAAAGAGGTATTAAAGCTTTTGGATGCGAGGATCATTTACCCTATATCAAACAGCCATTAAGTCAGTCTAGTACAAGTCATGCCACAAAAATAGAATTATGGTGGTTCTAAATGAAAATAACGAGCTCATTCCTACATGCACAGTCACGAGTTGAAGAGTTTGCATTGATTATCGTAAACTCAACAATACCACGATGAATGATCACTTTTTCCTTCCATTAATTAATCAAATGTTGGAGACGCTTGTTGGACACGCTTACTACTGCTTTCTAGATGGTTATTCAGGGTACAACTAGATTCTTTTAGCTCCAAATGATCAGGAGAAAACTACCTTTACATGCCTCTATAGTACTTTTGCTTACGAAGGATGCCCTTTGGCCTATACAATGCTCCAGCCACTTCTCGATGTTGTATGATATCTATTTTCTTGACATGGTGAATATATCATTGAGGTGTTTATAGATGATTTCTTGATCTTTGGAAAGTCATTCAAAGAGTACCTTGAACATTTGGGAAAAGTGTTACTGCGATGTGAGGACACCAACCTTATATTAAATTAGGATAGGGATCGTGTTATGGTATTTGATATCAACAAAGAGTATTGAGGTGGATAGAGCTAAAATACATGTCATTGAGAAACTACCACCATCGATAACTGTAAAGAGAGACAGAAGTTTATTGGGTCACGCCGAGTTCTATAGCCACTTCCTCAAAGCCACTATGCAATTTATTGGAAAAAGAGGCTCTATTTCACTTTTCTGAGGAGTGTTTGACTACGTTCAACACTTTAAAGGAAAACTTGATATTTTGCTCTAGTGTTGGCTTCTCCGTATTGGGATTATCCGTTTGAGCTTATGTGCGATGCCAGTGATCATGCAATGGGGTAGTGTTGAGCCAATGAAAGGAAAAGATTTCATATGCCATTCACTACGCCAATAAGACTTTGGATGAGATTATCGCGATGGTGTTCACCTTTGACAAATTCAGATAATATTTGATTAGGTCAAAAGTGATTCTACATAGATCATTCAGCCTTGAAGTATCTAATAAGCAAAAAGGATACAAAGTCTAGACTTATTTGATGGATACTCCTGTTGTAAGACTTTGGTTTAGAGATCAAATATAAAAAATGGGAGTGAGAATATTGTGCAAATAACCTATCTTTTCCCAGATAAAATGCTCTTTCATATTATCATTATGCCAAGGTATGCAAATTACATAAATTATTTGACCTACTCCATCATCCCATCAGAATACTCAAGTCATCATCAGAAGAAATTATTCAGTGAATTGAAACACTACTTTTGGGATGATCCATTTCTTTATAGAAGGAATACATATCAAATTATACGTTGTTGTGTACCAGAAGTAGACCAGCATAAAGTGTTGGAATCATGCTACTATGCACCATATGGAGGTCACTTCGCAGCAATCAAGATAGTAACAAAGGTACTACAATAAGATTTTTATTTGCCTATTCTATTCAAAGGTGCTCATTATATGGTGAAAATTGTGATAGATGCCAGAGGACCAAAAACATCTCAAGGAGGAACGAGATGCCCTTAAATAGAATTTTGGAGGTTGAGACATTCGATATTTGGAGATTTGACTTCATGGGACCATTNTTTGAGGTTGGTCGGCAAGTGTTGACGTTCAATTCATGCCTTAAGCTCTCTCTGGAAAAGCTAAAGTCTAAGTGGTCAGGTCCCTTCACAGTAGTACCCATCTTTCCACACAGTACAGTAGATGTGGTGTTTCAGGATCAATAAAGGAGTTTTAAAGTTAATGGACAATGATTGAAAGCCTATTGGGAAGGTGATTACTCTAGCGACAAGACAACGTGCCCTTGAAAATGCATAATTGCTTAAGCAACAAAGTCTAGCTATAAACTATACAAAAGTGCTTATTGAGAGGCAACCCAACTTTCTATCCCCTTTATTTATTCTGTATTTTAGATTTAAAATAGTTTAAGATAACTTAAAGTAGTTTTTATTTAATTAAGGAATCATCATCAACTTCTCATTTCCCTTAGGTCCTTGAGATATTAGTTGGAGTACTAGATGTTTGAGCTAATAAACACATGTTTCATGTTTTTTATCCTTAATGCTTTATTTAACTGCATTTGTGTAAAAACATGACATTGTGGAACACTTAATCAGACATTGACCAAGGAGACAATGGGAGTAATAGGAAAAATTAGCTATTGAATTTCACACCATATTAAGGGAGTACTTTTTTCCTCTTCTTTCCCACCTCTTTATATGCGCTTAGAATTTAAAATATTGAAGATAATGTCAATTTTAAATTTGGAGATGGAAAACATGAGTTTTCTTTTATTGTGTGTTTTATTGTTTTTTGTGTGTTTTATTACTTTAAATATTAGAAAATAAATAAATAATTGAAATTTTTGAAAAATTTTGAAAATACTTTCTTTGTGTGTGTTTGCATGAGTGAGTTGGCATAGCTGACGATGATGAATATATTGAATTATGAATTGATTTATGTATAGTAAATAGGTTGCATGCTTAGGTTAATTTTTTATTTTCCATGTGAAATCTGTGAAATTTAATATATATTGAGCATGTGAATTAAGTTAGGCATTATGTAAGAATGAGGTAATTTTATAATTTGATAGGTTGAAATAGTGGACCATAGATGATAAAAAACCATTATATTCTATATCCTTAGATCGAATTTAGAGTAGTTTGGAGAAATTGCAATGTTTCAGGAAGATATTGAGATAAATGAGGATTCTATGCATAAAATTAAAAAACTTGTGTGATTGTCTCAGAACAATAGGATGAAATTGAGCAAAAGTCTCAAGTTAGAGGTTGGTTTACTTAGATAAATGTTTATTGAGGGACATTACACTAATCAAAGAAAAAATTATTTGAAAATTTCTCTTCGTAGCCTTTGTGACTCGAGTTATTAAGCCTATAAGGTTGTTAAAACCTATTATTCTAAAGTCAACTGGCTTAGGAGTTATCGGCGTAAAACTTGCTAAAAGAGTCATTTAGAAAGTTTAAGGGAAAGAATGTTGCAAAAAAAGAAAAAAAAGTGTTGAAATAAAAATTGAAAAAAATAGAAAAAATTGGTGTATGAACACAAAATATGCACCAAATGTTTTGGTTAAGTCTCAAATACTTGTTTAAGAAAATTTGACTTTTAGTCAGTGATTATTAGTTTAGTTGAGTTTGGAGATTGATGCAATCAAACTATGGAGAATCCTTGTTTATGGATATATTGACTTGCAAATAGTAAGATTTACCTAAACTAGAGAGGTGGAGATAATATAAAAATTCAACTTTAAGTCACATACTTGAAAAGAACGAGAAGAATAAGTTTGGGGATATATAAATCTTACGAGTGATGAAGGAACTTATTTGACTATTGATGGTTGAAAAGTGAAACTACTTATGAGTTCATGATGCTATGCTAAATTCTTTACATACACGTCGAATTTACATTGGCAAAGTGCATTTTAATTTTGTATTGTGATTTTGAAGCTGTATTTAAATTTGATATTATGATATCAATCCTGAGATAAAAAAAGATGAGTTAGCTTTTTTTCTTTGCATTGCTTGATTGATTGACTACCAATTAGGTAATTAGTACTGCGTGTTTGTGCATTTGTTAGTTTGGAGATTTGATAAGTGTAGTTTCTACACTTATTCGAGGTCCCTAAAATGATATTTTATTGTTTTTTGGATAAAATACTACCTAACTTGTGTTATAATATATTTTGTAGGTAAAACTCAAGGTTTGATGAAGAATTGAAGAAAAGAATACAAAATAGTGAAAAAGAACGAAATTCAAAATTTGGGGACTAAATTGCAAACAATCCATAGATGAGACTGCTGTCGAAATGAAGATTAAAGATGCCAAGGATTTAATTGGATACAATGGAAAATTAAAGGAATAAGATTGTAAGAGAAATTAATTGAAATGAAGAAAATTCAAAATTTTGGGGACTAAAGTGTAAATATTTAAAAGTTGTGTCGGACCTCATGATGAAGATTCAAGAGTGTTGAGGGTCAATACATTGAGAAAAGAAGTGAAAGGAATGAAATATAGTCAAAGTATTATCACATATTAGCTTTTAGACGAAAAAGTTATGCCTCAGATTTTCAGTCTCTGTTTGAGATCCATTTTTGGCATGGCAAATGATTGAATTGAAAAAATGATATCTCTTGAGAAATTGTAACTCTTTGAATCTTTTGAACCCACTTTGACTCACTTTAATTGGATATTGATAGAGAAAGATATAACCAATATATTGAAAGCTATTCGACGGGAAAAGTTATACCTATGCGGTCACATAGGTTTAATTATATGCGATCGCATCTATGCATCTAGAGCTCCAGGACCAGCTATGATGTCTTCTATATGGCTGCTTTCATTTGTGTTATGCCACCACATAGTACTTTTTCGAGGCGGGATTTTGTTTCCTTTTCCAATTGAAACTCTACTTTGGTAATAATTTTTGGGGCATCCTTTAAATACCATAATCCATCTAGAACATGGGAGATGGCCATAGACATATCTATCATATTGAGAGCCAAAATTTTGGAGAAAATAGAGAGAACTTACATCAAAGAATGAGAAATTCATCCTTGGATTCGAATTTAAAGTCTTTAATTGAAGAATTTCGATTCTCTCTATAATTTAATGATTCGGGTGAAGACTTTCTTTTATTCTCTTAGTAATTCTTACATTAGTATGCTAGGCTAAATTTTCTTGTATTGGATGGATGACAAGCTCTTTGATTCTTAGTTTTTAATTCAATACTTTGTGTTTTTAGCTTAATTCTTGCGTTGTGATCCCATTAATATGCATGATTACATTGTTTTAATGTTTGTGTACCATTAGAGCAATAAGTTGCTCATTCGTGGTGTTGAAAAACTCACTGTATGTAGAACACTATTTATGGAATACAATAGAAAATAAATATTAGGAATAATATTTATGACATGTACAATCATTTGTAATAATGCATGTTTGTCATAAGAATTCGAATTAGAAATAGGATCGTCTTATGGTAACCATAGGTTTATTATATCTGAATAGTAAATAAAAGTGAAATTATCGATGGCCACAATTGCATGCATTGAGTTAATTATCACTGGTTAATAATTAGAATTAAGAATTTATCGGTGGAGTTGGAAATCTAATATGCTCTTCCACATTTTATTTTAAACCAATTTTTATTGACGAGTCTTATTATAAAAAATAGTTAGGTACAAATCAATCATCTTTTGTCCAATCATGAATTTAAATATATCAAATAAACTAGAATTGAGCCTTATTCTGTGTAGGGACGATAACTTTCTCATCGTGATCATTATTTGTACGACGAACCCGTACGCTTATGGAATTTTGAAGAACAGGCAACACATTCATTTTTGGTGTTTAAATGACTTTAGTAATCATAGTATTTAAATTGTATATGTAATATTCTAGATGTAGGGAAACAATATTAATCAATTGTTTTAGAGATTTGAATTCATCCTCAAAACTTATTGTAATATTAGATGGAAGTTTAATCGTACAACATGAGTGTTCTTTCTTTGTACCATTTTTGATACTAAGTAAATATGTAATAAACAATGGATCTAATTGACTTCTCATAGTTTTAACTAATGGTAGATGAGTGAAAGAAGGCCACAAATATGAAAAAACAAAACTTGCTTTCAGTATGTCTTCCTTTTTTCCTTATTGTGCAATTGGTAAAACTTGACGAAAATGTCCTCCTAATACAATTAATTTTCCACCAAATGGTATATCTTGTTCATTAACATCCTAAACATTTTATTTAAAGCTTCGACAGTGAAACAATTACCATTGGCATCTCATCCCATATGATCAATTTAGTTATTCTGAAAAGATATGCTAATGCAGACTATTCACTAATTGAACAAATATTATTTTCACATATTTCTAGAGAAATTTTAAACCTTGAATGTGCTGTTCTACCACTTGAAACTAAGGAAGTAGAGACTCGTGAAGAAGCTGAAGCTATAGAAATTAGATTTCTTGATCTTAAAGTTGCCAAAAAAGCTTTATACAATTATATTTTGCATGTTCCATCATGTCCATCAACAAAAAGTATGATACTTATACTTTTTTGACCTAAAACATGATGTAAAATTGTATTATAAGCATGCTGTTGTTCTTTGTTTTTATTTTGATTATTACTATTTCTCATTTCTTCAACCATCATGGTAGCCAATTTATCATCTTCTTCCATGCCCATTTTAAATGAAACCAATTCGTAATCATTTATATTTTTGTTTAATAATTCTAATATATAATTAATACATTTTAATACTTTTATTTCAACAACAATTAATGACATACCTTGGTGTATAAAATCTTCAAACATATTTTTAAATTTGTCCAATAAAGAACGTGGATTATTAGGACTACACAAGGTCAATATGGTAGTAGATAACCTATGCAATGAAAGGGACAATTGATAAACAATTGGTTTTGCTAAACATAACACATAATTATTATTTTCACTTAATAAACCATGCAAAAGAGACACTTCTCCAAATGTAGATGATAATACACCATTCACTATTCTAATGTGATTTAGCTAAAAATGTAAGTAATACCTTTTACTTTTCAATTGGAAGTGCGCTAAATATTCTACCATTACATTTTATATTTTATATTTTTTGCTTTCTAGGAGTCCATATTCATTCATTTGCATCTCACATGAAATAAGAAGGAAATTCACTACACAAAAGAGTTCCAGATTTTCTTTTGTAATATTTGCGTGAAAGAATTCAATTAACATTGTTCTTCGTGTGTGATCTCTGCTAATAACTAATCGTATATTTAATAGTTCTTTAAAGAAATTATAGCCTAATTTATTTTATATTTCATTTATTAGGTAAAACTCAATGGTTAGAAGTTAAATGGAAAGAAATATGCGAAAAATACCGAAGTACAAAGTTGATGACCAAATTTTAAATATCCAATGGTTGAACATGACTATAAGAGATATTTTAAAGATTGATGGGAGTCAATTAGATGTAATTAGAAGTCAAAAAGGAATATGATATCATTAAAATATTACTATAAATCGACTTCCAATCACATGATATATCTTCCAAATTTTTAGTCAAGGATTACGACCAATTTTTGACATAGTAAACGTCCAAATCGGAAAATATCTATCTCTAGAAAAATTGTAGCCCTTTTAGTTAGCCTTCCAATATATCTTGAATCAACTCAATCGGATATCGGGAGAAAATGTTATAATCAAAATACTGATTACTGTGCAAAGACCAAAAAATTCGCGCGCAAGTGTAACTTTCCTTATTCGATTGGAACACTTTTGAAAACCAATTGGGGGTGATTTTTCACCAATTTTCGACCCCTACAGATACCCAACAAGAGAATACATGAAGGGAGTTCTCATATATATCTCTTATATATAATATACTCTAATATTTATCAATTATCATCATCAAAGGAGGAGAATTCATAGTTTTTGTGAGAGAAATGAAGGGGACTTGCAAAAATTCAATCAAATGAAGATTCAAATTTGGTATTAGACAAAAAAGAGAGAGCGCAAGTGAGATTCATTAAGAAACCATTGAAGAGATTTGAGATTTCAAGATTTATCTTCATCTTCTCAGTTTATCAAAAATCCGAGTTATGTCTTTCCACTTATATATGACTTCTTGTAATTTCAATATGTTAGGCTAGACTTATACATTGTTAGGATGAGATGAACCCTTGTTATGATATTTTTAGCTTTTAATTAATTATTTTGACTTTAGTTTGATTTTATTTGTTGATGTTTATTATCTTTTAATCGTTCTTTTTAATTGTTTGATCAACAATTGAATTGTTAGTGGATTTTATTGTTATCGAGAGAGACAATAGGATTTTAGCACAATATAATAAACATTGTAAGGTTCGATAGAGGATAGAGATATACCTCTATGCTTTATATGGTTTCAATAGGTGTTCTAGCACTTATTAATGCATTTATCATGTTTGTATCTTTCATCGAGAAATATGAGAATCCCATGAGGAGAATAGATTTGATCGTTATCGAGAGAGGTTTTCAATTAAATTAGAAACTTTGACCAACATGAATGATTTCAAATTGTCAATTTAATTTTTACACTAAAAAATGGAATAATATGGGGGATTCTACATCTTAACAATATTTCTTACGAATTTGATAAATTTTCTTTCCATTGCTTTCTATTTAGTTGATAGATTTTATATTGTCTAGTCACATATTGATTTTGCTATTCGATTAAGGGGAGAGTTAGCTTAAACTTGATCAAAGACATAGTTTTCGTGTGTTCGACACTTTACACATATCTTTATTACTTGTTCACGATCTCGTTCACTTGCGGGTAATCAAACGATCAAGTTTTTGGCGCCGTTGCTGGGGACTATAATTTTTGATAAGTTTTAACTAATTTACTTCTAATCTTAATTTAATTTTAATTTAATTTTTAATTTTTTGTTAGTTAATTAATTTAGAAAAATATTACAGTGTTTTCTATTTTTCCTTTTCATGACTTTATATGCAAAGTTCGAGAACCGAAGATCTTGCTCAATTTGATCTGGAAATCGAGCGAACGTTCAGGTATAGAAGAAGAGAACAATTAGAAGCACGCCAAAAATAGCAAGCAAAGCTCATGGCAAAACAAAATTCGAGTCAAATAGCCATCGAGGCTAATCTGGGTGTAGTGCAACCAAATGAAGTTGCAACCAATGAAAACGTTAGGTTGATGGGAGAGTATATGGTTCCATCGGTCGTGGAGAGCCAATCCACTATAGTATATCCGACATTTGGTCAACCAAATTTTCACTTGAGGATAGATGTGATCAACATGTTCCAAAATGCACTGTAATTTTTTGGAAAACCTACTGAAAATCCCAATTCTCATATCTCAAGATTCTTGGATATGTGTGCAACAATCGATTATCTAGGTGTTTCGAGCGAAGCAATTCAACTGAAGGCTTTTTCCTTATACTTTAAGAGATTCAGCTAGGGAATGGTTGGATACTTTTCCTTCACACAGCATCACTAGTTGAAATAGTTTGAGTCAGAAGTTCCTGAACAAATATTTCCGACCTAAAAGGATTGCCAAGCTGAGGGATGAAATCACCACGTTCTCTCAACTTGACTCAGAGTGCTATTATGAAGCTTGGGAAAGGTACTAGGGGCTGCTCCTCAGTGTCCACAGCATGGATTGCAAAAATGGCTCCAAGTACAATATTTCTACATTGGGCTAAATCTAACAAGCATGGCTAATGTTGACTCCGCATGCGATAGTCCCATTACAAAGAAAATAGCGGACCAAGTATATTAAATCATGGAGGATTTAGCATTTGCTAGTGCACTGTGGCCTATGGAAAGAACAAGAGTAAAGAAAGTAGCTGGGATACATGAAGTGGATCCATTAACAGCAATCTCATCATAGCTGGCAGCTTTAGCTAAAAAGGTGGATCTAATGAATGCCATTCAAACAGTCAGATAAAAATGCAGGCACTATGGAGGAAATCATGAAAGTGTTGATTGCACCGTTGGTAGTCCTTTTGCTCAATCACTAGAGGATGTAAATTATGCTCAAAATTTTCAAAGACAGGAACACAATCAGATACTATCCAGGCTGGAGAAATCACCCAAGTTTTCAATGGAGCAACAATCAGGGGGCTCAGATCGTGCTACAGCAGATTGCACCGCCAGGTTTTTAGCAGGCTGAAAATAAGTCTTCATTGGAAGATCTTGTTACTAAATTGGCGGAGATCTCTACTCAACACATGCAAAGAACAAATAAGACTTTACAAGTTCAGGGAGCTGCTATCAAGAATTTAGAAAATCAGATAGGACAAATAGCAAAAGCACTTTCAGAAAGACAATAAGGAACACTACCAAGCGACACGGAAACAAATCCTAAACAGCAGGTAA
Organism: Olea europaea var. sylvestris; assembly: GCF_002742605.1. Lineage (NCBI taxonomy): Eukaryota > Viridiplantae > Streptophyta > Magnoliopsida > Lamiales > Oleaceae > Olea > Olea europaea. The sequence goes on along the minus strand of NC_036244.1, from coordinate 8,091,349 downwards.
TGGCAGTAAAAGTTATGAAGAGTGAGGAGATTGAGGCAATCACTACACGCAGCGGGGTTAAACTTCCAGATATTACAATTGAGAGACAGGTGATAGAAAATAAAAAGGCGCCTTTTAAAGATGAGGAACAGGTGGATAAATCTGAACAACTAGATAAAGTAATTATATCTCAAGAGCTAGAAAATCTACAAGTGAAGACAACCGCTATGTGCCTCCGATCCCATTTCTACAGAGATTGCAAAAAAGGAAGTTGGAAGAATAGCTTGCAAATTTCTTGGACATCTTCAGGAAGCTTCATGTCAACATCCCACTGATTGAAGCTATATCTCAAATATCGAACTATGCAAAGTTTTTGAAGGAGATCCTATCAAAAAAGAGAAGACATACAGATTTTGAGACCATCAAGTTAAATGAAGAGTATAGTGCCATCTTGCAAAACAAATTACCTCCTAAGCTACAAGATCCAAGGAGTCTCAAAATACCTTGCTCAATAGGGAATGATTCGAATTTTAATTGTTTATGTGACTCAAGCGCAAGTATAAACCTAATGCCTTTTCTATATATAGAAAATTAGGATTGGAAGAGCTAAAGAACACGTCCATCTCTCTTTAATTGGCAAACAAATCAATTAAATACCCGCGAGGAGTGGTTCAGAATGTACTTATTAAAGTGGGCAACTTCATATTTCCCATTGATTTTGTTGTTCTAGATATAGAGGAGCCATGAGATGCAGCGTTACTTAACTTGGGCAAATCCTTCCAATCAACAAGTCGAGCTGTTATGGACTTTGAAAGTGGCAAACTAACATTGAGAGTGGAAGATAAACAAGAGAAGTTTAAGATCTACAAAAATATCAAAAATCCATTACAAGAAGAGATCAGCAAAAAGGCTAAGGAAGAGTGCAAGTTTATTGCTGTAAATATACAACAAGACTCGAAGGAGACAGGGCTTAAGCATATAGTGAGCCTTGGATGAAAGAATAATGGAGGATTCAAGGTTTGGACGGCAAAACAAGGATGTAAGGCCAAAAATTGAAAGGAGTGCAATACTTCTAAACACCTATTTAAACCACCATAATCAAGTCGTCCGTACAGTCTAGCTAAAGACTATAAATTAAACGCTTATTAGGAGGCAACTCAATCTTCTAACCCTTTTATTTATTTTGCTTTATGCATCACATAGCATATAGATTTGTTTTGGTTACTAGGTTGCATTAGATTTAGGCACGTTTTAATTTGTAGGGTATCACCATCCTTAATACTCCACTTAGGCCATTGAAATTATTGTTGGTATTTTGATTGTTTAGGTTAAGTAACACATGTTCTAGGTTATTTGATTTTTAATGTTTGATTTAACTACTATGTCCGGAACATGACGTCGTGGAATACTCAAACCAACATAGACCAAATGAAAAATATGATGACAGAGATTGTCGAGCAGTCATCCATAGTGCCTCACATATTCAATAGAAAACTTTGGGGAGTATTTTCTTCCTTTTCTTCCCCATTCCTTTATACTCTTACTTTTGTTTTATGACATTGAGGACAATGTCGAATTCAAGTTTGGGGGTGAAAAAATATTGAGTTTTTTGGTTTTCGTATGCTTGTGTGTTTTGGTGCGTTTGTTTAGTATTACTTAAAAAACAAAAACAACAAAATTTTTTATTAGGTTGTGTGCTTGTATGGGTTCGATAGCCTGGCCGGCAATGATGATCTAAATTGAGATTTAGTGTTAATTTATGAACTATAGATATTTTGCATGCTAGATTAATATAAGTTTAACCTTGTAAAACTTGATATTATACGTGCACTAGAATTGAGTTTGACATTATGATGAAATAAGTTGTTTTATGCTCTTAATAGGTTGATTTAGTTGGACATAGATACTTTATCCAAATTATACTAAACTAATTATCCTTAGACCAAATTTAGCACAGTTTGGGGGTGATTTTACTATTGTAGAAAGATACGAATGTGGCAAGAGATTCTTTCTGTAAAAAAAATTGTGTGGATTGTCTGAGATGAATATGATAAAATTGGGTGAAAGTCTTGAGTTGGAGGTCAGTCTTCTTGAATAGGTGTATGATAAGGGGTATTGCACTAATCAAAGCATATATTTTAAAATTTAAAACTTCTCTTCGAAGCATTTATGACTCGAGCAATTAAGCCTACAAGGGTATCTTAAAACCTGATGCCATAAATTCATCTGACTTGGCATCGGTCCAAATGTCGCTACAGAGGTCATCTAAAAAGTAATCAAAGATGATTTTGCCCTTAAAAGAAAAAAATAATTGTTCTCTTCGAAGCCTTTATGACTCGAGTTATTAACATTGTAAGTGTGTTTAAAAACATGGTGTCCTAAATTTGTTTGGATTGAGAGTCATCGGCCTAAAGTCTGCTACATAGGTCATCTAAAAAGTTTAAGGGGAGTGCAAAAAAAAAAAAAAAATATAATAATAATAATAATAATAATAATAATAATAATAATAATAATAATAATAATAATTGCACTAAATGCCTTGCTAAGTCTAACACTTGTTCGATGTAATTTGACTTTTGATGAAGCAATCAAATAATTGGAGAATCCTTTTTCATTGATGTGTTAACTTGCAACTAGTGACGTCCACCTAAATTGGAGAGGATGAGGATAGTAATGAAAAACTCAACCTTATATACACGTTGGGAAAAGAGTGAAAAAGAATAAGTTTGGGGTTGTGTGAATCTTACGAGAGATAAAAATGATATATTTAACCACAGAAGGAGGGAATTGAAACAATATTGTATTCATGATTGATTACTTAATTCTTCACACATATGTCAATTTTGCATTGGTAAAGTGGACATTAATTTTAGTATTGCAACCTAGAAGCTGTTCATAGATTTAATATTATAATTCATATCCCGATGTAAAAAGCTAGACTATCCAACCAAAATATTTTGCATGTTTGTGTGTTTGTTAAGTTAGGATATGGTTTTGATTGAAGACAAATAAATGTTTAAGTTTGGAGATATTTGATAAGTGTATTTTATACACTTATGTATACCTAAAAATATAAACATTTAATAGTTTTTTAAAGTAATTATAGCCTAATTTATTGTATATTTCATTTATTAGGTAAAATTCGATGGTTGAAAATTAAATTGAAAGAAATAAGCGAAAAATGGCGAAGTACAAAGTTGAGGACCAAATTGTAAATATCCAATGGTTGAATTGGACCATAAGAGATATTTTAAAGATTGATGGGAGTCAAATGGATGCAATTAGAAGTCAAAAATGAATGAAATATCATCAGAATATTACCATAAATCGACTTCGAATCACATGATATAACTTCCAGATTTTTAGCCAAGGATTGTGACTAATTTTTGGCATAGGAAATGTTTGAATCGGAAAATATCTATATCTAGGAAAATTGTAGCCCTTTTAGTTATCTTTTCAACATATTTTGAATCAACTCAATTGGATATCGCTAGAAAATGTTATGATTAGAATACTGAATACTGTGCAGAGACAAAAAATTATGCATGCGAGTGTAACTTTCCTTATTCGGTTGGAACTCTTTTGGAAACCAATTTGGACATTATTTTTCACCAATTTTTGACCCCTACAGATACCCAATAGGAGAATACATGAAGGGGGCTCTCATACATATCTCTTATACATAATATACTCCAATATTCATCAATTATCATTATTAAAGGAGAAGAATTCATTGTTTTTGCGAGAGAATTGAAGGGACTTGAAAGAATTCAATCAAATGAAGTTTTAAACTTGGTATTGGACAAAAAAGAGAGAGCGCAAGTAGAGATTCATTAAGAAACCATTGAAGAGATTCGAGATTTCAAGATTTATCTTCATCTTCTCAATTTATCAAAAATCCGAGTTATGCCTTTCCACTTATATATGATTTCTTGTAATTTCAATATGTTATGCTAGACTTATACATTATTAGGATGAGACGAACCCTTGTTATAATATAACTCAGGAAGTGCCCTAATTACCTTTGACTACCAAGGAATGAGAGAGAGGTAAAAGCGGGTTTGGCTCCACTTTCGAAGTGGAATGTTTTAGCTTTTAATTAATTATTTTGACTTTAGTTTGATTTTATTTGTGGATGTTTATTATCTTTTTTATCGTTCTTTTTAATTGTTTGATCACCAATTGAATTGTTAGTGAATTTTATTGTTATCGAGAGAGACAATAGGATTTTAGCACAATATAATAAACATAATATAATAAACATTGTAAGATTCGATAGAGGATAGAGATATACATCTATACTTTATATGGTTTCAACATGTGTTCTAGCACTTATTAATGCATTTATCATGTTTGTATATTTCATCGAGAGATAAAAGGATCCCATGAAGGGAATATATTTGATCGTTATCAAGAAGGGCTTCCAATTAAATTAGGAACATTGACCAACATGAATGATTTCAAATTGTCAATTTAATTTTTACACTAAAAATGGAATAATAAGGGGGATTCTACATCTTAGCAATATTTCTTACGAATTTGATAAGTTTTCTTTCCATTGCTTTCTATTTAGTTGATATATTTTATATTATCTAGTCACAAATTCATTTTGCTATTCGATTAAGGGTAGGGTTAGCTTAAACTTCATCAAACACATAGTCCTCGTGGGTTCGACACTCTACACACCACTTTATTACTTATTCACGATCTCGTTCACTTGCGGGTAATCAAACGATCATCGATTTCATGACCGGCCTCATCTGCGAATAGAGCTTGGATAATGACATCATTTCCAATTCCCATTACTTCGTCCATATCTGATGAAGGTATTCTCATATTGCCACCCTGATTTGTTTCATTATGAAAGAAAATAATGAGTATTTTGATATTAGTCTTCATTTAAAATTACAAATTCGGATATCCAGATTGAACCAAATTTAACTATTACCTGACCAACACATGTCTTTCTTCATTCAAACACATTTGACAATCTGATCAACTTGAATTGAAATCTTCATCCATAAATTGTATCTCGCCTGAAATGTCTATTTCGACTGGTGATATCAGTGTTTTCTTCACAGAATCAACTATGTTGATGATTTTTTTTTATCACCGATGAATATTCCCGAATTGCCAATTTCGAATTTTGAAACATTTGAGTCTTTTCTTTTGGTGTTAATTTCATGATGGTAAAAACCTTAAAAGTGGACATGATGATCATGTTGGTTAGTGATGTAACGAACATAACATGGCATTCTATAATCATTTGTTGTATATGAAAGAACAATTAATGATAGCTATCTTTTTATTTAGAGATGTTGCTCCCATCCTTGAGTTGTTGGGATTGACTGTATTGTCAATCTCCTGGTTGTCACTAGTTTTTTTGCCGACCTCATCGGTCAAATTAGAGTGTTGAACTTCGTGTCGATATTATTGATGTTATTTTGGGAATCAGTTATCTGAATTTGATTAGAATAAATTTGCTCAACTCAAGAAATTAGGTCATCGATCACTGTATAATGTAGGACTGCACAAAAAGAAAGTGTCGGCGCGAATTAAACACTTGTGTAACATTTATAAAAATTTCATATTGAAATGTAAAAATAAATCAAACCCTTCTCGTTCTTCATGCTTTTGGATTTGGCCTATTCGTGCATGGAACAAAGAATTTATTCAACGGGGACGCATTGTTGAATATTTTTAATTTATCTGCGTGTAATTTCTTGCGAACATTTTTTCAAATAGACATTTTGGTAATGGTGTGCATTTCTTTTCAAGTAAACCAACATTGTATGCACAACATTTTTTATATCCATTGGGCTGCATCTCCTTGACTTCAACCTAATTAGACAAGATGAATATGATCAAATAACAAATTTAAATAACGCAGCTTTCTGATTTTGTTTTATATATATTTTCATTATCACTAGACTATGACGTGTCACTTCTTATTATAATTTATGAAAAACATAATTTATTAGGGTAAGCATTACCTCGTCAAACTCAGCAAAATATTTATTTGGCAAAACAACTGTAATTCAGGAATCATTGTTTGTCCAATTGACTATGCATGGTGATTCGTTTCTAACTCTTCCACACACACACACACACACACACACACACATATATATATATATATTTTAATGATGGATTAGACTTGTAAGCCCATATTTTGAAATGCAAGTGGAAAGTTGTATAGCCTACATGTCAAAATTCTTTCGGCTCATCATCACTAAAATGAGCATTCCTAAAAGCACTCTTCAGGTATGAGAATGCGTGTGTAGAGAATCGATGAGGCATATCAAGTCATAGCTGACAACGTTGGGCTGTGTAGTAGTGAAAAAGAACATGGAGATGAGGTTAAAAACCAATTATAGCAACATCTTGGTCTAGCGTATCTGTCAAGTAGTTCCCAGCTAGTTCAAACCACATTTCATCTTCACTCGGCTGTCTAACTTCCAACATTAGCGTCTTGTGTATAACTTGATGTTGTAAACAGATGCATGACATCTACAAGAAATGATCAAACCAAGATCTTTGGAAAATCAACTTCTGTGATTTGTTGAGCTTCTTCCTTAAGGTAGATATTACATTGTTCTTGAAGAATACATTGATGGTTCCCCATATATATTCTCGAGATATATGATAAATTCATAAACTATTGGACGGAAAACAAAGATTCATCAACCACGAGATCCGCGATGTAATGGATTTATATAATTAAATTGAATATGTAACGAATGATGAATGGAATAAAAAGAGCATACGTAAGTTGTGCTGTGTAAAGTAGATAGCTGATAAGTGTATTTTATACATTTATTCAAAACCTTAAAAGGATGACAATTAGTTGCTTCTAAGATGACTTATGGTCTAAATTGTTGCATTTGGTGTTAAATAAGTAAAATTCAATGATGGTACAGGAAATTGTAAGAAACAAGGGGAAAACTCGAAAAAAGAGCAAGATCCAAGTTCGGAGACCAAAATGTAAATACTAAAAAATTGTGTTGGGCCTCATGATGAAGATTCAAGAGTGCTCAAAATCAATTGGATAAAGAAAGACATCAAAGGAATTAAATATAATCAAAGTATGATCATACATTAAGTTCAAATTGAAAAAAAAGTTAAGCACCATTTTCAGCCTCATATTGAGAACCCTTTTAACATAGAAAATGATCAAATTTGAAAATGATATATGAAATAACTGTAACCCTTTGAGTTAACTTTCTAACACATATTGAATCTCCTCAATTGGACATTAGAAGAGAAAGTTATGATAAAAAATACTAAAATACGTACTGTCTGTCCGAAAGGTGGAGCCGCGGAGCCACCAAAACAGAGATGTGGCATCGCTACATGGCACCGAGGCACTATCTGGGTTCATCTAGGGTGCATTTTTGGACTGTTTTGAAACCCATAAAAATCCTACTTCCTACACACATGAGGAGGCACCTATAAATACAATTTTTTCACACTTTGAGAGGAAGGATTCACACACTGAGAGGCAAGAAATACTATTGAAGAATTAAAAGAGGAATTCAAAGAAGGAAAACATCAAGCAATTGAAGGCTTGGAGCATTGATTGGAAGAAGAAGGAGATCTTGGTGCAAGAATTCTAATTTTTTTTTCTACATCTTTACTACAAATTTAGTGATGTATTCTAAGACAATTTTTTGTTTTTCTTCTTTCGTAATGAATTGTTA
>NC_036244.1:8075590-8076438 GCF_002742605.1 Olea europaea var. sylvestris | reverse complement strand
AAGGAGTTCAAGGAAGTATTGACCATGAGGACAGAGGTGAGCCAAGATGTTTTCACTTTTCACCTTCTGTTCTACTGATGAGTTTATTTCTGCATTTCCATATTCTGAATGAATGGACTTGCTTTATAGCCCGTTAAAATATTTTGTCAAGTTGAACAATATTTCATGGATTTTTTATTTTTGCAGAACTTGAAGGTTCATGAGAACAGAAGACAATTGTTCTCTTCTACTGCTTCCAAGAATCCAGCGAATCCATTTGTTCGCCAGCGACCCTTGGCTGCAAAGTCTGCTGGAAGTACTTCAGCTGCCCCTGCTCTTCCATGGGCTACTGGGGGACAATCTTCACCCAATCCATTCTCTAAGTAAGAATGTAATGAATATTTTGTAGCTAATGGCTTTTATCTACTCTTTCTACCTAATTAAATGGGATATGATTGACTACTCATTTTTATGTACGTCTAAGGGCAGAATGTTGTTTAATGGTCAGATTGTTAAATGCTTTTAGTTGATTTAATACAAAATAGTCATTCAGGGTCTCCATAAAATTGTTTTGATTGAGATTTTAATTACTTGATTGAGATAAACTGATCCATATGCAAGCAAACCTTATTTTCTGTAACTCCTTCAACAACAGAAACCAGATGGATGGGGAAACACAACCATTAATGTCGCAGCAGCAGCATCAACAGCAACAGGAATTGGTTCCAGTACAAGATAGCTACATGCAGAGTAGAGCTGAAGCACTTCAGAATGTGGAATCGACAATTCATGAGCTGGGCAATATTTTTAATCAGCTCGCTACCTTGGTTTCTCAGCAAGGAGAGATTGCTATCAGGTTTACAAATGAA
>NC_036244.1:7996512-8075384 GCF_002742605.1 Olea europaea var. sylvestris | reverse complement strand
TTCATGAGCTGGGCAATATTTTTAATCAGCTCGCTACCTTGGTTTCTCAGCAAGGAGAGATTGCTATCAGGTTTACAAATGAAGTCTATCTTATCGCAACTAATTAATGTCAATAATCAATTTCAGACTGCACAATCATAACTTTCTGTCATTTAGTAGGCAAGAGAGATAGATGAGCTAGCGCTTTGTTATATTTGGTTTCCTGATGTATGTCTATAATTGTTACTATAAATCCGTCCTAGATATCGAGAATATAGTAGAATACTGTATCATTAATCCAGCATAGGGTTGTTAGCATTTGTCTATGCATTTATATAGATGGAGTCGAGGCATCTCGCCTTTCATTGTGGTGGTACTGTGGTGCGCTGATTATATATCTGTTTTACCAGTTTTTTGTTTAATACTCCCACAAGTAATAGATAGAAGTTTTAAAGAATATATTGTCCATATTAGAAATTACTCTCCTTGCCTGATTTATTTCTTTCTTCTAAGAGTGATTTTGAACTTGAGAACAATGTTGTCATGTAGGATTGATGAGAACATGGATGATACACTTTCAAATGTGGAGGGAGCACAAGGGGCTTTGCTCAAGTATCTCAATAGTATCTCATCAAATCGGTGGCTTATGATCAAGATATTCTTTGTATTAGTTTTCTTTCTTATGATTTTCCTATTCTTTGTGGCATAGTTAATGATGCGGTCATGCAACATTATATAGTCAGATAAACGATCGTGAATTTTGGACGTGACAAGGCTGTTATAATTTCTTTTTTCCTTTTTTTCGACGTTGGGTGTCTCCACCTACTGTTTATGACGAGGTTAATTGTGCAAGAACTCTGCAAGACAAACAAGTTTCCGTGTACTGTGTTATAATAGAAAGAATTCTATTTGTTACGACGTGTTGATGGTTAGGAATGGCAATGTGGTGTGTTCGAGATAAGGAATGGTATTAAAAAGAATTATTTATTGTCCAGTTAATTAATTTATAATATTTTAATATTACATTTTATTTTGATATATGATTTAAATTGAAAAACACAAATCACCAAATGCCAATATGAAAAAAATAACTTTTCATTATTTTGTCCAAACAAATTTCTGAAAAGTAACTTCTTTTTCCCCTAAAATTTTCATGCCAAAGGGCTTACCTTAGAATTGGTTGGAGAAGATTTAGCCTGGGTTTGAATAAAAATTAAATTTTTAGTAGATTTTGATAAAAATTGATGGAATATGTGACTGAAAAATTAATAAAAATTTTGATTTATGATTGATTAAAAAAAAAAAAAATTAAGAAATGGCCTCTAAATCTAAAATGATCTTTACTGTACCACAGCTGACAGCCCCCTTCATCTCCGTCTCTCCCTACATTTGTGAAGAAACCACTGGTCTATATATAAAACCTTCTTCCTCACTGACGTGATCTTTACCGTGCCACAGCCCCTTCATCTCTTTCTTTCAATAAAGTTCTCTTTCTCTCTCTATATCAATGTGCATCTGTACATAACTGATCCCCAAACATCTTTTACATGTGCATTTTAATCTTTTACATATCCAAACCCTAGCCCTTCTCTCTGTTTACTGAAACCCTATTTGCCTTCGTTGTGTCCTCAGTCCATCGACGACTCGGGAAAGTTACAATTCAATAAATATATACTTTCTTCAAAAATTAGGTATTTCAAAGATTCATTTCGGAATAAACAATCATTTCTCTGTAATTTTTGAATTCCCTTTTCCGATTTAATTGAAATTATGATTGTTCTTAGTAACCGTTTCTGATATTAGGGTTGGAAATTACAACTGGGAGACCGGTTTTAAGTGGAAATCCAGATTTGTAGCTTTTTTTATCAAGGTTTTTTCAATCTCAGACAAGCAATTGTGTTACCGTTGGAAAATGGTTGGTGGGAACAGGAGAGACGACGGATCGTTCACAGCTAGCAACACTAATGTTTTTGCAGCGTTGGAGAGTCTGAAGAGGAGGAAGAAGTCTGACAAAGATAAGAGCGTGGGGAAGACTGGTAAGAGTGCCTCCAAAGCTGGGAAATCTAAAGAATCTGGGGAGGAGAAGCCGCAGGTGTTCTGGGCTCCTGCACCTCTGACTGCCAAGTCATGGGCTGATGTGGATGATGAGGATGATGATGATTACTATGCCACCAATGCCCCTCCCCAGTCTCTTTGGGGCGATTCAGGTTCGAATAAACCTGAAGAGAATCATAAACCAGACCCCTTGGAGGTATAATGAATAAAATAACTGGATTTCATATTTTCGTTTTCTTTTGGTAAGAGTGGTATATACAGTGTATTGTTCTGTTAAAATTTAATGGCTTAATTGTTTTGCCTGTGTATTACTCATGAATTAATAAAATACTTGATTACTTTTCCAAAATAAAAATAATAATAATAATAATAATAATAACAATAATAATTTCCTGATGTCTTGTTTGCAATGCAATGGTTAATGGCAAAATTGAGAATCGTGGTGGCATGAAAAAGTGTTTGCCCCCCCCCCCCCCCCCCCCCCCCCCCCCTTTCTTGTTTTTTCCCCCCCCCCCCCCCCCTTCTTTCTCTCTTAAAATGGGAAATGGCATCAATGTTTTAAGAAAAGAGAGAGAATGGTTCTCTTTCGCCTTTTGCTTCTTTATGTTTGAGTGGCATAAATGTTTTATGAAAAGAAAGAGAATGGTTCTCTTTCCCCTTTTGCTTCTTTACATATGAGTTACAACAATTTGCCCTATCATTACCCTTTCATAAATGGGCCATGACAATAATCTTCAAATATTTGACTTGGCATGTACTTTTCTTGCCGTATTTACCTATAATAGTGGCAGAGTTAGCGAAATATAATGGTGATGAATGGTTATCAGTGATTTTGGTGATTTCTGAGCTGCAGATGTTTACATGTGTCATAGTATTAGCAAGACCCTTTTTGCCTTTTTCTTGGAAATTCCGAACGTCTTTGCTTTGTTGTTTGGTGCATTTATTCCTTTAGGTACGGTCATTATTTCATGCCTTTGTTTGTGATACGTGTTATGTCTTATGGATGATTGCACATCCAAATTTCAGGAAAGTGAAAGTGAAGAACTTCTTGATGAAGGTGATGATGATGTGGAAGATGACCACGATCATGAACCAGAGGTGCAAGAACAGCCTGAGCCAATTGCAAAAAAGCCTGTAGAAACTTCTCAGGCAGCAAAAGAAACAGAAAGACAGCTTTCCAAGAAGGAGAGAAGGAAAAAGGAGCTTGCTGAATTGGAGGCCATTTTGGCCGATCTTGGAGTTACCCCAAAAGAGAAAGCCCAAGATGAATCAACCGGTAATTATGCTTTTTTTTTTTTTTTTTCCTTACAGAAAATTCTTTCTATTATGTATTACGTTCTTTAGGGTCTTGTCCATTAAATGCTTTGTTTATTCTACTCCATTTATGGTTATTGTATTTATTTGGGACCATTTTTTTTTTTTTTATAATATAAATCTATGAACTGTTTCATTCTGGACCCTGTTTGGTAGAGATGCATAATTATTATTGTGTACATGGTACTTGTTAACTGATAATGAGAAAATAATGTCGATAACAGTGCTCTTATCACCAGAATATTTTACAGTTGCTTGTGAATAACAGTACATTGACATTTTAAATTGACCATAGTTCAGACTGAAGGTACACTTCCTTTGTGCAGTTGTAGATGTTAATAACAGTGTATATACATTTAAAATTGACCATAGTTCAGACTGAAGTTACACTTTCTTTGTGCACTTGTAGATGCTACAAAAGAAAAGAAAGAAGGGGAGTCGAATGGAGATGCTAAGAAGGATAATGTCCCTGCAGAATCTAAAAATGCAAAAAAGAAGAAAAAGAAGGATAAAGTTTCAAAGGAGTCTAAGGAACACGATGATCAACCCAACAGCTCGAATGTCTCTAATGGTCTTGAGGAAGCTGCTGGAACAGAACAGGGAGAAGAAGATGCATCTGCTGTTGATGTGAAGGAGCGTCTGAAGAAGTTGGCATCTTCTAAGAAGAAGAAATCTAGCAAAGAGATGGACGCTGCTGCAAAGGCAGCTGCTGTGGAAGCCGCTGCAAGGAATGCAAGACTTGCTGCTGCTAAGAAGAAAGAGAAGAGCCATTACAACCAGCAGCCAATGCGGTAGGAGCAGCAGATTGGTCGAGCTACATACTGACAGAGATAAATATGTCTTCGTACGTTTTGTCTTCTGAAATAAACTCTTGGTGCCTACTATTTTATGATAGATGGACTTGCTATAGTTTTGTTCTCATTTGTACTCTTTAACGGTTCTGTTTGTCACATTAATACTTCTTCCTACAAATCTACATTTTTTTTGTGGAATTTTGATGAATGTGCCTTTGTTCAGAACTTGTGTGACTTGTTTATCATATCCACCTTGCGTTTGAAATTGATTTCTGGTGTATTGGAATGATACCTACTTGTGTAGTTTCTTTGTATTTTATAACTCATAAGTAAAAATTTACTTGATTTGTAAGTAAAATGTTATGTTAGTTTCAAATAAGTAATTTTAAGTGAATTACTTATTTTACACTTATTTACAAATAAGTAAGCTCTTTGAACTTGTCAAACATGCACCAATATGTTCTTTTAGAGTTTTCTTCTTACTCGTGAACAAATTTGAACAAACCAAAGGAAGTCATCTATGTGACAGGTTCTTTCGAACTTTTATTGTACTCAGGAAAGATGTTTGATGCATTTAGTAGAAAGATTGGTGTTTGACGATAATATAGTTTGCAACACGATCAATATGAGCTATTGATTATAATTTAATCACAAGACAAATCTGTTTTGATCAATTGAGTAAATAAATTTCTATCAAATTGATAGGTATGACATTTTAGAAGTATGGTAAATTACACATCACAATTTCTTATTCTCCTTGTTATTAAATTTGTGTCTTTATATATGGATTTCATTTTTAGAATACGTTGATCGTCAATTTGATATCCAATTTCATATTTACTTTGGAGGTATCGAAAAGCCAAAGGCCTAAAATGAGACGAGCAGGATTTCTATTTTGTCCAAACGTTATAAGAATTAGATCGAACTCATCGTTGCCCCCAGGGCACATCTCCAAGTGGTAAAAGGGGAGGGTGGAGAAATTCAGCTTTACTTGAGGCTGTCGTGTCAAGGGTTCGAATCCTGAAATATGAATTTGGCTCTTGGGTAAGTACAAGTGTATAAGCACCATTCCACCCTGTACCCTTTGAGGTATAACCTGCGATTTACCTCACTCACGATGTTCTAGGGAAGAGACAATGGGAGATCCTTAAAATTGGAGTTCAACCTTTTTTTAGATTGAACTCATCGCTTTTCTAATTGAAATATTTTGTCCTGATTATTCTATTTAATTGGGATCGACCAATCACAATGACGTCACGTTCCACAAAGCGACAAAGCTAAATGACGGGACGAAAAAATAACCGTCTTCATTTTCCATTTTTCGCAAATTAATTTTTCTTCTAATCTTTTCTGCTCTTTCGAATAGGGGGGAAAGGCGAAAAATCTTTTCAATTTCGACGATCGCGAAATCTAGGGTTTCCTCATCAATCTGAAATTCAGCTCTTGATCGATTGAACGCGTGAGTTTTGTAATATTTTGTCGATGTGATCATGTATATGTGTATGTGCGTGTCAACGTTTAATGAACTCAGGTACTTTATTGAGAAATTAATGAATTCTTTAGCACTACTTTGTCTGTGTTAGAAATGATAATTTTTATTTAGTTTCATGCCTTTGTAATTCTGAATTCATCTTTTTCTGAGGATCTCGCATTCAGTGGCATTAATTTTTTAGATATTAACAGAGTAATGATTTATGTAGGTCGTGTACGTGTGTCTGTTTTCCGTATGTTTATTTTCTGTTTTTATTATGTGTGTATTTGCGCATGTGTCTATGCATCTGTTCAATTGATTCCTCTGTTTTATGCAGCAATATATAATTGTGCGTGCCTTTTCTCTATCCAATTTATGTGGGTTTTTTTTTTTTTTTTTTGAAACCATAATTCTAGCTTTTCCAAGTTTGAGAGAGAGAGACCTTATTACGACTGCAGATGCTACAAGAAGTCGTGAATTCATAGACCAAAAGAGCGTCATTGATCAAATAAAAGAGGAGAAAAATATAATGAGAAAAAAATATGCTTCATTGTGCTGAAAGTTTTGAGAACAAATCGAAACTCTGAAGAGGAAGCCATATGGCTGCCAATTGGAGAACTGTTACATGTCATAGATGCAACAGTTTTGTTTTGCCTGCCAACAAAAACATGGGCAAGTTAAAACCAAAATTTGAAACAAAAATAAAATAAAAACAATGAAGAAAATAATGCAATCAAGTGCAATTCTTGCGAACTTGAACAAACTTTGTACCATATTTTATATATTCAGGAACCTGCTTCTGGTTCTGTTTAATTTCATCATATAATTGAAGATTTTGAATTAATTATCAACTATGCTACTTGTGGTTTTCATCATTTAATTTTATTTATTACCTCGGACTTCATGTGTTTCCCATTCAAATGCTTTTAAACTTGTCACTCTTAGGTTTTGAGATGCCACTGTTTTTAGTTTGCTATTAGCTTTGGCAGATTTTATAAATTGAAAATTTCTTTTTAGTTATTTTCCCATAATGTCCCCATTCCTCCTGTCTTTTTACGTTTTCAATCTGCAGCAATGAAGGGTGGAGCATCTTCTTTAAACCCCTATGCAGCATCATACATACCACTCTCAAAAAGAGGAGGAACTGATGAAAGCAAAGATTTTAAAATTTTGGCAAATCAATTAGAGAGTGGAAATCACTCCGTCTGGTTTGGACATGAACCAAATCGTATGTGGACACAAGGACAGCACCAAAACCCTTCTCAAAGCTATGTCCACGGTGCTGAGTCTGTTCAAGTTGCTCAGATTTCCAACACTAAGGACCATCCTGGTGGTGAATTCTATGCCTCATCATCATTTAATCCACATGAGATGTCTGGAAAATCAAGCTTCAGTGAAGAATCTGACATGGATTTGGCATATCTTCAGATGACATTTCCTGGTATATCAGAGGAGTCTCTTTCTGATGTCTATTTAGCAAACAAAGGTGACCTGGACTCCACAGTTGACATGCTGAATCAACTTGAGGTTATCTTCTGTTAGATTGAGTTCTGACCATGTGAACTTGTCTATGTGCTTTCCAATATTTAAGAAATCTCACTCGATGCTTTAATTAGCGTTCATTTTGTTATTTTCAGTCGTGCTAATGTGTTTGATCAAGCTTTTGAGTATTTTCACTCTTTTTGTGTTTGATCAAGCTTTTGAGTATTTTCACTCTTTCTCGTACTTCATTTTATGACGTAACACATTCCTGGATTTCTCCCTTATTTTTTTCCATTCATCTTGCATCTTCTTCGTTGAAATGATTTTAGTAAGTAATGTTGACAAAAAAACTCCAATTTGTCCATGAATTTCAAAATGTCATTAGGGACACTTCTAGCCCCAAAGTCTTCACAACTTTCGTCATTTTTAGTGCTTCCTTGCTTGTTCTCCTAATTTCCACTTGCAATTATTTAGGAATGTTTGTAACAAGTGATGAATAAGAAACGCGTCTCTGTGGACATTTCTTCTAAAACAGTAAACACTTCACCTGCATTCTGGTCCTAGGTTATACAACAAGTTTTATCGCCTCATTAACAAATTACAACCAAGATTATTCAGTTTCTTTTTTCTCATTCGTGGTCGTCATCCTAATATTACTGTTTTAACATTCTGCTGCAAATGCTGTATCAGTAGTCCTCATTAGGATCATTAATGGGGTGTGAAGTTGCTGTTATACTATAGTATTTACAATTATCATATGCTTCTAATATTATTCCAGGCTTTAGTTTAAATCAAGCTTCTGCATAATATTTAAAGCTGCTTAGAATTATGCATAGATTGTTTGTATGTCTGTCTCGATCAGTACTTTGAGATTCAACACTCTCTAGCCGGCTTTGTTTTAGTGAATGGCCAATTATTTTAAGGCCTGCAACATTTTTCAAGATATCAACCAACCAGATTTGCTGGAAGTGTTGCCTGTCCAAAGACAGAATTGTTGAGAAAGCATGAGGTTTACATGTGTACTGGATATCAATACCGTGTTTGATTAGTCTAAATGTCTCAAGTTAAAGATATATAAATGGTCTGTCTCTTCCTTACAGATCTATCCCGAGTTCTCTGAAAAGCTTCCCGACACTTTGGACATTGGAGACGTGCCAGAGTCTGGATCCTCCAGTGAGGTAGCGTCTCAGAATGTGACAGGTAAAGCAGGGGCATCAACATCTGGTTCATCCATTTCAGCTTTTGCAAACTAATTAACTGAAATTCCATATCAGCCAAATTTTATCAACTCTCTTGATAAAAAGCTTGTACTGTGAAATTCTGTTGGGATCCATACAGTTGGTTTGCTTATGTTGCGTTGCGTTGCATTGCATTGCATTGCATAGCCTGTATTTGCTTGTACTTTTTCTATAGTTTTTGGCTTCTTGTCTGCCTGCCTTTGATAGGTCAGAAGCTGTGTCTGCTATTGTCTTGCAAAGTGAGAGTTTTTGATTTGTTAATATCTTGGGTATGGATGTAATGGTTTTTCTCATTTTGCTCCAAAAATTGCCCTCAAAGAACCAAATCTTTGTAGGTGGCTGAGTTATTGTAATGGGAATCTCACTTTCTTCCAAAAATTGCCTGCATTCTTCCTTCTCGACCGCCTCTCCTTGTCTCCTCAAGCCAACTTATTATTTCAAAAATATTTTCAAATCTCCATTTCCTTGCTCTTCTCCCTAAAGCAGCTTCTCTTGCGATCCCCATGTGGTCCTCTAACAAGTGTGCACTAGATTGATATTTCTCTTATAATTGAAATTGAATAAGTTACGAATTTTTGCGTGTTAGGATAACATGCCCTTATATTGGTAAGTATTAACATAGCTTGTTGTGGACAAAATGTCAAAATCTTTGTTTAATTCTTGATTTATTTTATGTTTTAAAAGAAATATGATAGCAGAATCCACACCAGACGCTACAATTTAGAAAATCGTTCTTTGAAAGTGGACGGTTTTTCTTTCATAATCAAATATCTTAGAATTATCTTATTTATTTATATTAAGAAGTAAAGACGTTAACGGAATTATAGTAGACCGTATCTGTGAAGATATGAGCAAGATGTGGGAGTAAAAGATTTTTCTGCAATTAACCAGTGATAAATAAAAATAGTATTAATGTTGCTTGAGACATGAAAATTGATATCCTTGTATTTCAGCGTCAACACATCTATCCTAACACTGCGAACTCTGCTTCGGAGTTGGCCACCTTCTTCGTTACTTTCGAAATGTGTTGCAATGTCAGTTATAGTACTCACATTCTCCCACATTATAGTAGTAGTTTACTGTCAAATGAAGCAAAGGAAAAGTGGTGAGAGTAAGGGGTCAATTCTTTATTTAAATTGCTACTTTCATATTGAGGTCTCTACGTTTTGGTCGAGATTCAAGGGTTGTCCCGTGATCAATTATCTATGAATCTTATATTACACCATTTTGAAGCTCTCACATTCTGCTTTGAAATGCACTTTTAGACGGACTATATTGATGAAAAAGAGGGGGCGAGGGGGGTGAGAGGGAAATTCATAAGAATTTAAGTACTACACATTTCAAAATTAAGAAAACATGTTTCAAACTTCAAAAATTAGATTTTTATTATATTTTATTTATAAAATAATACATCAAAAATATATTTTATTATTTAAATATATAAAGGCACAATTATCAAATTAATTGGTCACAAATTATTTTCTGATCACAAATTAAAAATTTTATAAGTTATAATTTATTTATTTGTTATAAATTAAAAAATTTATAGGTCACAATTTATTTATCGGTCACATTTAATTAATTTTATAAATCACATTTTATTACATGGTCACAAATTCTAGAGTTATTATTGGTGATAAATTAATAAATTTTTAGATTACATATTATTTATTGGTCACAATTTATCTATTTCGTTATTCACGTATTATTTATTGATTACACATTGATCAATTTATTGGTCACAATCAACTAAATAATTTATGATCACCGCCTCACCACTGCTTCCAGTGACATCATGATTGTCGCCGCCACCACCTCATGACAACCTATTCACACCATAGCACACCAACAAATTAACCATCACAAGAGTCGCCGCCGCCACCACCACAACAGAGCGCCGTCGCCAACAGAGCCGCCACCACCACCTCACGACAACCTATCAACACCACAGCACACCAACAACTTCACCACCACAATAGAGCATCGTAACTACCGGAGCCACCCCTATCTCACGACAACCGATCGATATAGTACACCAACATATTCATCACTGCAAAGAGCCGCCACCACCGAACAGAGCACCACTATTGCAACAAAGCTGCCACAATCACCACCAGATCCAATGCAACAGAGCCACCATCGCTAGAGCATATCCACCAAAACAAAGCTACCACCACCGTCAAAGCCACGACAATGCACCATCCCACCCACATCACACACCACAACCCATACCTCCATAAACCATGGAACAAATCAAATTAAGGAAAAAAAGAAAAGATTCTCCCACCGCCTTACATTGCTAGCGAGGCGCTTTTCACGACGTCGTAGGGCCTGGCTAGACACCACGAGCAGTGCTGCAAACCACCCGTAGTGGTGCGATTTTGCAGCATCAAGCAGTTTTCCAACGTGGCGCAACAGTTAAGGCGTCAGCGCTACGTCTCACACTCCTTTTCTTTTCCTCCGGTGATTGCCATCTAAGATGTTAATCAACTGGTGACTACTTGGTAAATAGAGAGTGGAAAAAATGGTTAGGTTCACTGGAGAGAGATTTAGGGATTGGCTGGGTATTTAATATTTACTTTATATATTATGTTTAACTGAAAAATCTCTTATTTTTGAAATAGTAAACAAGCCACTGGGTTATGAAATGGGATCTTCAAATCTATTAGTATCTATAATTTCCACAAAAAAGGGGTGGTATGAGCTGCCCAATCCCATATCTAAAATTATATAACAAATGGTCCATTAAAAATAGAAATTGTGGAAATTAAACTGCGGCATGTTTTCAAAAATTGTAGTTCAAAAATCAGAAATAAAGTTTACTTATTCTTAAATCATATAATAATTCAACTATTAATATTAATAATATTATTATAAAATCTACCCAACCACCCCCAAAATCCTATCTCTTTTCTCCCTCTATCCTCTAGTTTCTCTTTCTAAATTATAGCCTCCCAAACCCTAAAAACCCCAAAATCATAGTGGCCCCATATCCTCTTATATGGCGCGACGTCGTGCCATGCCAAGCGATGTCATCGATCTAGCTAATGTTTTAGATGACCGTTCGTGCCATGGCCCATCCCCATTTTTCTCTGGCATTGCAGATCGGTGACTAATGTTATGAATGGCATCATCAATTTGCAGCATGCGGCGCTACAACTCAGCGATTAGTGACACCACGCAACGTCGCCCTAGTTGTCGTGTCGCTTGTTGCGACCTCATGTGTTGCTATGCAGCGTTGCACCTGCAACCCTGTATACTGCGGCGTTCACTTCGTTTGCGCAATTGTGCAATGGTTTTGGAGAAGTATGAACGTCGTTGCACAATTGTGGTGGTTGTGGAATTTTTTTCCACCTCTGTTACATCTGTTTCTACATGGTGGTTATGGTTGTGGGTGGTGGTGGTGCTATTGTTTCATCTAAGATTTAGGTGTTGTTATTATTATTATTATTTTCTTTTGGTGGTGGTGACGATGGCGATGATGGTGGTGGTGACGATGGCAACGGTGGCTCACAGTTTGTTCCAAGGTCACAACTCAATATGCGTAGGTCATAGATCAATGTCCTCAGGTCACAGATCACACTTCATTGGTCACATATCATATTATATAGGTCATATGTCATTGGATCAATATGACAGATAACAGATAAACATCCAAAGGTCATAAATCGAATAAAATTGGTACATGCCATTGGATCAACATCACAGTTAATATTTTATTTATAGTATAAATCACACCGCCAAAAATTTGAAACTGATGTACAATTAGATAATACGTCTATTCTATTCCACCAAAAATCCGTCAATTGAAAGATCAACATCATAGGCAACAATTTACATGTTAGTGACTATGAGAGGAGATGGCAGTGATAGATGCCAGCGAGTGGATGGATGTCCGTTAATGTGAATGGATGGTTATTATTGTGAGAGGGGATGTCGACAGGTGGATGTCAATGACTGTGGCTGGGATTGAAGAGAGATTGGAGTGGGTCCAGATTTTTTATATATATAATATTTATTAATTACCATATGAATTTTGAATTTGTAAACTTGTTTTCTTAAAATTGGATTGGCCTATACTTAAAGCTTGATGTATGAATTTTTTCCATAGAGATTTAGTCACTTAGTCCAACATCAACTCACCAGCAGCCCAATTGTACAGTCAGTCCTAACCCAATGTCACTATAATTTTGAGAAAATTAGGTCCATACGTCCAAAACTTTGACTTTTTGTTAATTGTGTGTGATGTGCTTGCATATTAATTTAATTTAATGTGTTAAAGTTTTTGTTATAATGTTTCATAAATGAGAATGAATCATTAAAGTTTTTATTATAAAGTTTCGAACTTTTTGCTTTACCCATGCTATTCTTTTTTTGGTACTTAGTTTGGTCATTCAATTCATCATTTTGAACATTAGTGATGAGATTTTCTTATTTTAGTTACCTTTTGAAATAAAATGGATAATAGTTTTTAGTTGACTGTATGAAACTTTATATCGAACGAGAATTCAATATGAATTTAAATCTAGATTTACTACATATGATTTTATGATGTAAAATCTTATTAGGTACAACTTTAGATAATGTTATATTATGATTTTTTTTTGGTTATATTTAAATTATTTTCGTACATCAACTTTTTTAAAAATTTTGTCTCCGGCAACCTAAATTCCTGGCTCCACCTTTGGTTGTACAAGTGCCTAAAAGTGGTTGCTTAAATCGTCAAAATGGGTCTCCAAGTTTTGGACCTACCATTTTTGGCCTTATGAGTCAACTTTCAATTTGTGTTCAATTAGGTCCCCTAAAGTAAATTGTTTTTAATTTAATTCATTTAGGTCCCTAAAAAATTTGAAATTTTCCAACTTACCCCTTTTTTCCCTTAAATAACTTCTAAAATTCTTATTCAATTCCATTACTTGACTCTAAAATAAATAACAAGTTTTATGAATAAATTACCCCTTAAAAAAATTCGTAATTGAAATTCCCCTAAAAGGGCTTGAAAAAGATTATCCCCATAGGACTATAGGAGTGTGGAAAGTCTTGTTATAAGGAAACTCACTCAATGGTAATTTTTTACTTAACTTTTTACATTTCACATTTGTTTCAGTTCTATCCATTTCTTTATCTAATGTCGTGCACTTCTATTTCATTGAATCAATTTATTTAGCTCCTGTTTGGTAGTTAAAGATTAAATTTTTAATAGATTATGATAAAGTTGATGAAAGTTGTTAGTTCATTAAATGTGTGATTAAAATTAATTATTAATTTTAACTTATAAGCCTGCTAATAATCATTTCCAAGATAATTTCACAAAATAAGTCTTTTAGAGAAGTGCTTGTTCGTATATTATTTGTTTCAAACCCATCACAAATGTAAGAGAAAGGTATCGTATTGATCATAAACCCATAACTCATGCTTTAGCTTAGCGACATGTCGTTGATTGTAGGACCACACTTGCCTCTTGGATGGAGAAAGAAGAAACAAGTGGTTTTACTTAGTCCATTTGCGGTATTTTTATCTATTATTTTGAAGATAATTTATAATCCTTCCATTTTATTGTATGGAATCTTCTTATTCAAATCGTGGTGTAATTTGTATCCTCGTCTATTCTGATCATGAAATAGATGCAATAAATTAGAATATTTCTTTTTCCAAATAAAAAGTATTCTAATTTTTCTTATAACACAAGTGAAATGGAAGTTGTTCAGTTAGGTGGGTTTGCACCTATGGATGCTGCCAGCATTCTCTACTCCATTCTCTATATGAGAGAGTAGTCATTATACAGATGAGAGTTTCAAATTGGAGGGCTCCTCTTTCTTTGTTAATCAATCCATTCTATGTAGT
Source organism: Olea europaea var. sylvestris (assembly GCF_002742605.1). NCBI lineage: Eukaryota > Viridiplantae > Streptophyta > Magnoliopsida > Lamiales > Oleaceae > Olea > Olea europaea. The sequence goes on along the minus strand of NC_036244.1, from coordinate 8,061,207 downwards.
GTTGCAATTTGGTGTTCAATTTATAATGATGATTATATTGGAATGATAATACATCTATATGAATGTGTAGAGTAAGTACGAAAATATTGAAAAAAAAAAACGAGAAGAAAAATGGAGAAGCTGAAATTTTGGCCTAGGTGAGTGCGCCGAACGCTACTTTCAATAACCCAAGGCCAAAACCTACCCTTGGCGATCGCTAATTTTGTCCTGGGCGATGTTTCAAGCCAATTTTTTGATTGTTAGGTTTGAAATTTTTTATTCATTTTTTGGCACCTTTTCATGAACCTTTGAGGCTTTTTCTTGGTGTTTGACTGAGAATCTATATAATATATATGAAATAGATTTCATTCCTCTACACAATCATTACACCACCAACAATTGAAATCATTCCACTCATAAAAAGTTTTACAAAAGTCTCTTTATATACTCATCATTTTAAGTGTTCTTCGAGTTTTAAAGGGAACATAAGTTCTTCGTTTCTTTCTTCTTCTAAAGCTTATTAAATCCTACAAATTATTTGTCGTGAGTCCTTTTAAACATAAAAAATAATCCTAGAGAGGGCAAATTTAGTCTGAAGACAAGGATTACGCATTCAAGTCAATTTTCAGTATTTCTCTTTTCTTTGGTTTCTTGTCTCCATTCTCTTGTCAGGATCAAAGTTTTTCCAACAATTTCAAACTAAAAGTTGTTGCTATGGAAAATGAAACTACTATGGTTGCCATCAAACATATAAATCAAGACCTTGTTCGCTCGGATGGATTTGACGGAACAAATTTCACTCTATGGCAAGACAAGTTGAAGATCCTTCTCACGATGTTGAAGATTTTCTACATCCTTGATCCAGAGTTGGCACCACTATCAGAACCAACAAATGGACATATCAATGTCGTAAGAGCCAAGAGGCAAAAGCGTGAAGAAGATGAATTAATTTGTCGCAGTCACATAACTCAACGGACTATCCAATTGGTTGTATGATCTCTACACCAACACCTCATTGGCAAAACATATTTGGGATGCATCAAAGAACAAACATAAAGCCGAAGAAGAAGATAAAAATAAATTCTTGACGTGGTATTTCGATTTTAAATTTCTTGAAAACATTCATTTTCTTCTCTAAGTGCATGAATTACAAGTACTCGTCAACAAATTAAAGGCAGTTAAGATTGAACTTCTGAAACATTTCCAAGTGGGAGCAATTATTGCTAAACTTCCAAGGACTTGGAAAGGATATTGAAAAAAGATTCTTCATGGTTCTGAAGTTTACTCTTTAAAAACAAGTTCAAAAACATCTCCGAATTGAGGAAGAAACGAGGGCTAGGATTGTTGACACCGAAAACAAAACAAGAAAGAGGGCAAAGTAACTACATTGATGAAGCGAGCATTGTGGCTACCGTGAGCAGAATAAATGCTATCAAGGAAAAGTTTACAGTTGGTGGTATGATACATGTTTAACTATACGTGTATCATATGATAAGTCACTCTTTAAGACTTATCATGAATCAAATGGAGAACAAGTCAAATGGGTAATGAAGGCCACTCCAAAGTGGTTGGAAAAGGAAATGTTGATATTATCTTTACTCCTTGAAAAATCGTTACCTTAACAAATTTACTACATGTTCTCGACATGAATAGGAATTTAGTTAACAAAAATCTCCTAAGAAAATCGGGAATTAAAAGTTTTATGAGTTTGAAAAACTCTTATTGTCGCTAAATGAAAAATTGGTTGGAAAATACTATTCAAGTGAATGAATGGTCAAATTGTGTATTGTTGACAATATTATTAATTATAAATTTGATTTTGTTTATTAGGTTGATCCTTTTACATTATGACATGCTAAATTAGGTCATAAAGTGCTAGTACCAAGAAAAGAATGTTAAATTGAATATAATTTCATATCATATGAATAATGCAAATAAATGTAAAACATGTGTGGAATCTAAAATGATTAAGAAGCCTTATCAAACTATGAATAGGACTTCTATAGAACTTATTCATTTGGATATATGTGAATTTAATGTTATGTTAACTAGATGTGAAAATAAGTATTTCATTATCTTTATAGATGATCACTCTCAATGTACTTATATTTATATAATGAAACATAAACACGAAGCAATTGATATATTTAAAACTTATAAAAATGAAGTTGAAAATCATTTACATAATAAAATAAAAACTCTAAGAAGTGATAAAAAATGTGAATATTTTTTTTAGTGATTTTAACTTATTTTGAGTACATCAATAATCTGCACTTAGGATACTCAAATGAAATGGTTTCGTTGAGAGAAAAAGTAAAATATTAGTTGAAATGGTAAATGTCATGTTAACATATGCTAAGTTACCATTTAATTTGTGGGTGGAGTCTTGTTGAGTGCATGTAGAATATTAGATAGATAATTAGCAAAAAACATTCATATTTTATGTACTCATTGCAAAAATGGTCCATACCGTTTTGAAGTATTCAAGTATTCAAGTCAATTTTCGGTGTTTCTCTTTTCCTTGGTTTATATTCTCCCTTCCCTTGTTAGGATCAAAAATTTCCAACATTTAATATCTACTAGACAATTCAAAATAACAAAAATGCTTAACAACTACGTGAAACTATATTAAATTTACTTATCTTTTTACAATTGCAATAATACGTAGGTTTGTCAAATATGTTTCAACCATCGAGTCATCTTCCTTTTAATTTATCATCAAACGATATCGCTTGTGAACAAAGCACATGGGTCTTACTGACCCCTCACATGGGGTCGGCCCCACGCAGGCCCTGATGCCATAAAAATGAAAGAAAAAAAAACCCACCCCACCTTTGTGAGGTGTCGTTAAGATCCCTGTAAATGTTGGGTCTGTACGCCCAGCACTGCTCATCGCTTGTTATATTCTTTGCACTTGAAATTCAGCTGATAAAGAAAATTTTCAAGGTGCCAAAATAGACTGACACATCAGCCATGACATGGAGATTGGAGACCATCTGGGAAAATGGGACCATACATAGATGAGTGGACTTCTACTAATTGAAAGTTTTCATGTTGTTAATCAAGTTGCACAATATGCCTTGCTATTCATTTTGGAGCATTTATAGCCAGGAAAAATACATAACTTCAAAAATTTCAAAATACACTTTCAAAAATAAGAAACTTGCGAAAAGGTTTCAAAAAAATTTTGTGACTTGTTAATTTATTAAGCATGACAATAACACAACTTATGGTCAAAATCACGTACTAGTCACAAATAGCACAAAGTAATAGTCACAAAAACATAAATTATTGGTAACAATAACAAATTTAATCACAAATCATATATTTTTTAAGCAACAAATTATTTATCGATCACAAAATACTCATTTTCTTTTGTCGCAATTACCCAATTAATTAGTAACAATGGCTTTTCATCTCACCTCACCACCACTCTACCATCGTCGATACCACCCAAAACGTTTATATCGCCACCTCGCCTCGCCTCCACCACTCATAACCACCTCAACCTCCATCTTACCACCACCTAGAACTCAACCACATCTACCTCTATCACACCTCCACCTCCTGCACCTCATCTACAACCACGTTAATCGTCAGATTTGTAGCCATTTGACGATCGCCACCTCGAATCCCCAACTCACAACCATCGAGGACGATAGAACGACACAACCAACGGCACAACCAAAAGCAGCAGCGACATCGTTAACTAAAAGGACAGGAGGATGAGAAGAGCTTTTTTTGGAGAAGAAAAGCCCTTGAAAAGTAGTTGTGTTCAGATCTATAGCCATCCAATAATCGCCACCTCGAATCCCAAACTCACCATCATCGACGGCACAATAACAACACAACCAGTTGCCCGTCATCGTCTTATTTCCCGATGGCGGATTCGTCTATGTCAATCGAGATGTCAAGAAAAATGTCGTTGGAGAAGTAGTGGCGATGAGACAATGAGAAGAGCATTGTTGGGTTTTTTGATACTCAATAATTCGGGCGATGATTTAAAACAGTTGTCGGATTATTTATCGACGCCATGGACTTGGCTCGACTCAGAGACGAACTACACTTTTGGATGGCTAGAGTTTGGGTTGGATGATTATTTGGTTAGTTGGACCATTTAGTGATTCATATGGAATTGGAAATTGACTCATTAGTTTAGGTTATATGGCAACCCACTTAGAGATCTCTTGGCCCATATTTGGTGACTAAACTAACATATATGTATATATATATGTATTTATCTCCCAGCCATTTTGGTGTGTGTGTGTGGTGTAGCAATGGAGAGGAGAGTTGAGAAAAGAGAGACAACCGAGAGAGAGGAAAGCCATGTGAGGTTGTGAGTGAGATTCAACCATTGTAATATCTTCGTCTTCCTTTCCATACCTTTGTGGATTGCTAACACTACCACCCTTCTCCTTTGTGGGGGTTAAAGAGAAAGAGAGCAATCCAAAGTGAAGGCGAAAGTCTTGGGTCGAACCAAGGTAAATTGGTGTTCGTTTGATCATTTTTTGAGCCCGTAATCAAGATTTATAGAGAGATTTCCGCGACAAGCATGTTGCCAAAGAGGAAGGTGGAGATGGTGTTCGACATGCACAGGTATGAAATGGGTGTGGGAAATTTGGGGTGTGGGTTGTGAAAGTGACTGTTCATTGTGACCATTTTTTGGGTGGAAATGGTGTTAGCTTAGGGTGTGGTATGGAATGAGGTGGGTTGGCGTGGGGTGGGGTGCGTGGGGCCGGTGACCTGGGTACAATTGTGCATAAATGTCGGTTGAGATACACCTGATTTTTCAAAGAATAATTTTATCATCTGATCATTAAAAATGAAAATTTGAAAAACGGGTGGTGTAATTTCCCCTTTATAGTCTCTTCTCAAGGCCCCTTATTCTGATATCCCGGCTCAAGATCCTCCACGACTAGGAGGGGTATCGAGCCGAATATGTGGGCTTAGGGCAAAAAAGCATTGGCAATCAAACTTTTTTTGGAGGCGGAGAGTCGTATCCTTTGCAATAGTGAAATTATTTATTAGTCAAAACATTACACAAGCAATTCCACAAGATGTTTGTATTTATACTATATGATTGTGTTATTCGTTCGCATATTTTTTTCCCAAAAAACCAGGCAACAAACTTGACTGTCCATATGGTAAGCTGTCTTTGCTGCAAGCAGTCGCTTCAGTCGATGGACTCAGCATGATCTTCGTCGACCTCAGCTTTGCAAAGTGGACAAGAGGCATTGATTTTCAACCACTTGTCTACACACTCTTTGTGAAAGAAATGAGAGCAAGGTAACTCCATCAGGTCGTCATTGTTCAAATATTTCGCCAAGCAAATGCAGCAAATCTATAGAACACAAAAACAAATTAATTCGAAATCTCATTAATGAATTGAGATCAAGAAAATGTGTGCAAGTGTCCAACCAAATTGAAATTGATTCGAAAAACATATGTTCGAAGATTCACATCAATGTCGACTACCTTGTTTCATTTTCAGAAGGAGCCAAAATGGAAGCAAACCAAATCTAAGCTTATGTTTGGGAAGTGTTCACATACACTACTGTTTATTAGAACTCTTAAACGGAACTACTTTTTATCTACATATTTCATGAGACCTATAAATACCACCTAATTTATCACCACTCATTTCTATCTGTATAAACATTATTGTTTATAAACACTTCCCAAAGATACTTTAAGATCCAATATTTACAAATTATGAAAATAAAACCATTAGAATATCCTTTTATGAGAAGAGTTTTGTTCACAATTACATCTCAGAAAAATTAATAAACATGCAATTCCAATTTCCACATCAACTTAAGATTTAATGGTTAGCATCTATCAATTTGATATTTAGGAGAAGACTAGATTAGATTCACAACATCAAAGCCTTGGCAGACAACATAATTTATCAACTCCTAGCAGCAGATTCAAATTATAGTGATAGTTCATGAGTCGGCAAACGAAATTATATATGTATAAACATACATATATATGTATACATATACATACATATATATGCGCGCACGCACAGACACACACGCATGCACACACATATATATATTTTTATTATTATTATTATTATTTTATTTTTTTTTAAATTTTATATCTAGTTATGATGGTATTCATTCATTCACATATATTATCTTGTAACTCCTATATTGACAAAAAATAAAACAAGATAAACATCAAAGAATCCAAGACGCGAAAGAAATTGAAGTTTACCGAGTCCTCTCCTGATATCAAACGCTCTTTTTCGGTTCCGACAGCCACTATCCCACCTTCATCTGCATCTGGGATACACTCCTTGTCACTGCTATTCTTGTTCTTCGCCTTAAATTTATAAGTTGGCAGAGAATTAATTAATTCTTGAGTGGCTCCTCGATAATGAATCAAATCATCTCTGATGCCGACGACAGAAATTAGACAAGGCAGGCAGCAGCAGATTGCCACGCACACAATAAAGGGCATAGCATATCCAATACAACTCAAGGTAAGAAATACTATACATAACCTGCAAGTAAATACATCACGAAAGTATGAAAAAGAATGACACAAATACTAGTATGAAAGTACGATGTAAGGATGCTCATTAAACTACCTGTACAAGTTGGGAGCCTCGGCAGATGATGCGTGACCTCCAAAAACCCACACATTACCAACTACAAACCAAACAGCAAAGAAGCAATCCAAAGCCATCTTGAAGTATTCCATAATTGCTTTGATTCTGTAAGAATACACTCAGAGCATTTAGCTCTCATTCTACAATGAACTTGTTAACGAAGATGAATGAACCAACATTTCTAGCCAAAAGTTCTGCAAGTCCACTCCTTGTGATGCCACAATGTTATGACTTAACATGTAAAAGTTTAAAATAAACGCAAAGGAAAATTTTGACTTACCTTCGAAATGATTTTTAAAATAACTGTTGAGAAATAGAGAATGCAAAAGTAAAAAGGAGACAAGGACATAAAAGAAAAATGAAAAAGAATATCTAGCAAATGTTTTTCATCATTAGATACTTGAATGGTTAGCATGCCATAGTGTTGGTAAATTCGCACAAAGCTTGAAAATTTTCTAAACCACCATGTTATTAATCCATAACAAATTTCAGTCCATGAACTAAAAGCACAAAGCAGATGAAAACAACCAAAGAAGCCAGCACTAGTTAGTCAAGAAAAAGATAAAGGAGCAAAAATGGTAATCTCCAAAATTCATTGAGGTGAAAAGAAAACAAGAATTACAGATTATGATCTAGGAAGAAGGGAATAGAGTTAACAAAAAAAAAAAAAAAAACTTTTGAAATAATAATAGATACCCTGAACTTGGTAGTCCTACATTCTGACCACCTCTAGATGCAGTACCAGTAGCCCAACGATCTTCCCGCCCCAAAACCATTCTAGTTGAAGAAACTGCAGAATAACCATTCTGAGAAGAATCTTGATGATGATGAGATTCGTCCTGTTCAGAATCTTGATTACGATGTTGGAAACGCCAATATAAAAGAGGAAGCAACCCTAGACATCCCAATGCATAACCCACAATCCACGCCTTCAAAGGAGCATGTGGATGCTCATGCTTTGACAAAGATAAGACAGCGATGGCAGCAATAATTTGGCTCACTGTAAATACTAGCAAAAAGGATATCCATAAACCGGAATTTAAGACACTCCTTCGGCGGCGGAGGCTAGTTCCTCTCCGAAGAAGTGGTGAGTTCCTTGAGTTTGATCCATCAGCAGAAAAAAGTGGAGGTTGATAATCTGGAACCCTCACACTAGTAGAACCCTGATCTTCACTCTGTTGCTCCTCTAAGCCATTGGACTGCAGCTCATCAGAAGTGATAGATGAGGACGCATCACTGCAATTAGTTATGTCAATAACATGCTCATTACCATTACAGTTATTTGCTTGCTCCATTAACAAAGGCATTTTGTTCATTTAGCTTTTACGATGAAGTCCCAGTATAAGAAAAACCTTCTAAGTTCACCAACAACCAAAAACTACACATAGAAAGCATGTGATAAGAGATCGATAGAAAACCTTCAACTTCCCTGCTTATTCGCTACCTAAATTTAAGCTTCTTGTCTTGTGCAGTCTTTCAAACCTTAAACACAGCTACATACTCGAATGCGTCAATCAACAGACACATTTCCATTAATCTGTTCAATCAGAAAATGTAAGGATGTTAGAATGTTACTTGGTTTTTTTCCCAATTTCAAATATGCTTCAAGGGTGGAAGCACACATTAAAAATCCACAAAAAAGAGAACAAATGAGATATATCCTCTTTCTAAAGTTTCTTATAATCTATGCAGAAAGAAAGAAAAAACGTTACTCAAACTTCAGAACATTATCTCTTTTTTTCCACGAGAGATTTTCTCAGCATCAATAGATGACAAGGCAGAGATTTATGTCGAATTCTTTGGCATGCTCTCGATTGGTTACATCAAAACGAATCCATCAAACTGAAGTCACAACTATTGAACATATCATGTAACTGAAATTAAAGTTTTAACAAGCTAAAAGGTGTTTATATCTCTTCAGTTTAAATAAAAGCATGGGAACAAAATTCACAAATACTAATTCCATTAGGCTATATATAAAATCTGCATAGATAAGCAGCATCCAGTATTTTGTTTGATCAGAAACGGTGTCAAATCATCAATTCCCAAATTTCAAAGAACATATGCACCTCCCCAGCGTTAAAAATATGGATTTCAGAAAAAAGGTTCAAATTCAAAATCCAAAACCCAATTAATAAAAACAGATCCTTTTTTAGAGTATTAAATCTCAGAAAATCTTCCAAAAATTCTCCAAAATATCGACTAAACAATACAATTGAACCCAAGCTTATAAAACCCAGGAATTAATAACAAAAGGAACACATGTTAATGAGAAGAAACCATAAATCATGAATTTATCATACACTAAAACAACTTTATCCATAAATATACGTATTAAATATTTTATAAGTATTTATAATCAACATTAGATACTAACCAGTATGAGAAAAAAAGCGAAGGATGAGGAGATCTCCTCTATGAAAGCTGTGAGCCATTCTGTCAGACTTTGGGGGTTTACTTTATTTTTTATTAATATATTTTCTCTTTTTACTTCTTTTGGAATAAGTGCTTATAATCTTTTGGCTTGGCGATTTTATCCATAAAAAGGAGGAAATTCCGTATTGTCACCGCAATTTATGTTTCAAACATCACATTTTATCAAGTCCTTCAATTTTTTCTCATTATGACAATTATTTTTTAAAATATACTCAGTCGAATTTTTATCTTCAATTTTTCATTAATTAGTATGTTTTGTTTTTTATGATGATTTATATCAAAATATTTTATTTCATACTTTGAGTGTAGGGGAAAAAAAATCGTATTTTTCTTTTATTTATTTATTTTAAAATATGATGAAAAAATAAGTTGTTTTACGCCATTTTAATGGATTTTTGGATATAAAATTGCTATTACATACAAAATGTATTAATTAGGGGAAAGTTTGGGAATAAAAATGAAATGAAAAATCATTAAGGACATAAGTGTTATAACAAGTCTATTTAAGACCTTAATTGTAATTAAAATGTGGTGCAATAAATAAAAATTATAGTGTGTGTGTGTGTGTTAACTATACACCAAATAGAGGCAAACTACAGAATTTGCATAAATTTTATGAGTCGTGTTCCACTTGTTCCCATAGAGTTGTAGATGGAGTCAAAGATAGCTAAATGGGGATCGAAATAGATAGTCAAGCATATCGAATTGACTACACAACTATAAATTATTTTTACTAAGGATAAAATGAATATTTCCATTCTTACATAAGAAAAAGCCTTAATAAAATTTTGAAGAAACTCATTTTAGTGTCATGAGTAGCAATTATCTAAAATAACAATTTTAAGCTCGAATTGAGTGTTTGTTTAGAAGAGATTATTTGAATCGAAGAATATATGATTAATATGTAGACTGGGTTGGGCTTCGAAGTTTAGTTGGTCTACCATCACCTCTTCGTTGGGCCAGCCCTCCATTTCACAGTTGGTTCATAAAAGAATAAAGAAAAAGAGAGAGAAAATGATGTCAACCACTCGTCTACTTTCAAATACACAAAACATCCTAATTGAACAACCATCACCACCTACGACCACTTAACCATCACCACCTACTTCTACACAATCAACTATCACTTCATTCAAGCATCTGTCGTAGCCACCACCCGAGGATAAGAAACAGGCAGTTCTGCAATCCAATATTGAATACAAATTTGGATTCCAGTCGTCATCAACTCCTCCTCCTATGAAGTGGTAACATCTCAATCCTATGAAGTGGTAACATCTCAATCAACTTAGTTTGATGTCAAATTATGAGCCTAGAATCTTCAATGGAGATGGTGCGCCCGCCCAATGCCGAGGTGCCACCTCAGGGGTGTGTGGTGGGCCACCCATCGAGGTGGCACACGGCCCACCGTGGCATTGCAACCGCTATACCGAAGATTCTCTCCAAATTATGACCCTAGACTACACGATTTTGTTATTAAGCTTATACCAAAGGACTCATACCAATTGAAGTGATCCTTTCACTAGTAAATCAATCTCATTATCCTTCTTCGGACGATGTGTGATTGTGACTACTACAATCACACCACATTTTTGCGTCCAACATCTTTGTTGGCCACACTTTCGACTACGTATTAACTTTGATACCATATGTAATATTACAGTTCACTTGGTATGATATTGTCTGCTTTGAGCCTAGCCAACATAATTTTGTTGTTAGATTTTCACACAAAATGCATTGTACCAATTGAAAGTGGTCATTTCAATTATAAATCAGTATCATTATCCTTCCTCAAGAGACGTGGGATTGTGGCTATTACAGAATTGGTGTAAAGTGGCGGTTTTGCTGGATAATTCATGAAAAATATTTGATTAATTGAATTTCAAATGTGAATCTACTTTAAATCTGGACGAGGATATATGGATTTTTTATTTTGTCTTCACGTGTGAATGTGTTACTAGTCCCATTTGTGTCGGTAATGGTGAAAAATTGATGGTGACAATGACACTGTAATAATAAATATCACAATGGGAAGCAATGGTGACGGGAGCGTAACAATGAATATTACAAGCGTGATGATGGTGATGAGGATGACAACAAAAATGGTGAAAGAAACATATTGATGCAACAATGTAAAACATTATATTACGGAATGTATGTAAATCAAATATACATAAAAATTAGATAAAGCATTTTGAGAATTAGAAAAAAAAAAGTGGAAAAGTAAATTCGAAATTAGTTAACTTTTTTAATATATTTGTGAATAATTGTACTTGAAGAAAAATAAATTTTTTCTTCCTTTTTTAATAGCCATTATGAAATGCACGATAATAATTAATGACTAAATTAAGAAAGTAGTTCAAAAAGATTAAAAGCTGAGTGATGGAGTGCACAAAAATAAATTTGAGTGACCAGTGGAAAGCATTGTAAAATGCGATGAGTAAATCATAACATAAGTAAAAGTTCAACATTTAACTCGTGTACCTAAAGAAAAAAAAAATTCTTTCTCGAAAGAAAGATTTTAGTTGTTAAATTTTTAAGGAAAATTGCAATTTTGATACTCACACCTTTTACTTTGCGAGAATTTTTATCCTAACCTTTCATTTGTTATACTCATCATCCCAAACCTTTGACTTGTATACAGTCCAAGGATAAATGAACGCTTTCCATCCACATGTCAGTTAGTTTACAAAAAAAAAAAAAAATTATGATCCCTTTTGTCCAATAAAATGAAGAGCAAAATGATTTCTTTCAATTTTTCAATTTTTCTAAGAAAAAATAGAAAGAAATACCTTACCCCACCCCACCTAATCATAATCAACATCACCCCTGCCCTTCGGGGCATAACCCAATAGTGCAAAGGACAGGAGTGATGCAATCTCAGCTTTGCTAGCAGTCGCATTATGAGAATTTGATTCTTGAGATATGAAATTTGACACTTTGTGAGCACCAGTATACGGGCAAACTCTTGTTCACTAACCTACTGAAACACATCCCATAATTTACCTCCTTCACGATGTTCTAGAGGTAGGGCAGTGGGGACCCTGAAAGTTGGGGTTCAACTTTTTTTTTTTTTAAATCAACATCACCCCTTGTTGACACATAAAAATTCAGTCCAACTCGAACAGCCCAAAGAGTGAAGCCCAATTGGAGGATCCCCGAATCAGATAACCCAAAGAACGAAGTCCAATCGAACAAATCAAGATGAAGGCCCAAATAAGGAGGCCCAAGAACGCGGTAACGCCATCGCCCAAGTCGCCCAGAATCTGAGCGAATGGAGTGTCATACAGTCGCCCAGAGCTGTTACTCCATTCTCGCCCAAACCTTCAAGTCGCCCAAAGTCTTAACAAACATAAAGCGTCGTGCTTATTAAGAAGTGCAGTTATCAAAGCAGTTATTAGAGCAGCCCTATCACGTTCCACGATTCAAGGAATTCAATCGAAAGCGATTGAACGATGAAGAGTAATGGTAGCAGTTAAAGGAGGCAGTTTTCGTGACAAGTTGGCCATTACGAAGAAAGTGGGCAATTATAGGACGATTAAGCAGTTTTTAGGGCAGTTGATCACAAAGAGATCGTCCATGAAGTATAAAAGGAAGAAAGGACATAGAAGCAAAGGACCGAATCCAAGACTCTCGAACAGAGAACATGTAATTTTCATTTCCTTAGTTTTTAGACTTAAACACTTTTCTTTCAGTAACTCGTGTGCTTGCGCCCCTTGGAGGCACGTTGTTTTTCATTTCCAATTGTAAAATTCATCGCCAATAAAAGAACACCCATTTTTGGGACTTTGTCTCAAGAGGTTTTGTCCCTTACACAATCGTCTGATCCTTTTTAATTGTTAGCGACTAACCCGCGCGAAACAATTTGGCACGCCCAGTGGGACAGTGGTGTTAGGTGTTGAAAGTACAAAAGGTGAAACAATATGCCTCAGAGATCCGACAAGGAAGGAGCAAGTCAGGGAGGAATCCAGTCTGTGATCGAGTGATATGAGGAGCAGCATGCCTCTCCACGAACAGATAGATAGAATCAGAGCAGTAACAGTCGTTACGAACCAATGACGGAGTTGAGTCCTCGAACCATGCGTGCATTACTTGGAGAACTCACGCAAGACATCGTTGAATAGGTAATTCTTCGAAGTATTCATAATATGGAAAGGTTTACGCAAAATGGGAATGCACACTATGACAACATGGCCAAACAACTAAAGACGTTAAACGAAACAATGAATAAGTTAGTAGGCCAAATATGTCAACCGGCTATACCTCTTACAAACCACTTTCAAACTAGGACAATTGTGAGACATAATCCCTCTGTCCTAAATCAGAATCAAGGGGTAGAACCGCTTTCTGGTCCCTCTACTTCAAACCAAGGGGGTACTACAGTGCCAAATCAAAACAATGGTAATGGCATGCCTAACTTGGGGGGGTAATCCAAACGTGAGAGATAATGTCCTAAACAATGGACAGATTATTTCACGTGGTAATGAGGGAACAGATGTCCAGGCTAATGGTAATGGCCCTAATTAAGGTAATTTTGTTGCCAATCAAGGACCGAACATCAGGCCTCATGCAAATCAACCGGTTAATCAGCCTGTAGGAATTCCATATGATCCCAATGTCATGTTGAGGAACCAGATTATGGAAATCGTACAGGATCAGATGGCTTTTGGGGTGCGTCCTGTCATTAGGCCGACGTACACAAAGCCATATCCTGATTGGGTAGACCAAGCATATCCATGGCCTAGAGGGTACAAAGTGCCAGAATTCTCACTGTTTACCGATTTAGGAGAGGTGTCTACTCTAGAACACATAGGGCGATTCACGTTGCAAAGTGGTGATGTAACCGATTACCATAAAATGAGACTTTTCCCTAGTTCGTTAACAGGAGTAGCTTTCTCCTGGTTCATCAACTTGCCAGCGAACTCTGTTCAAACATGGCAACAACTGGAACAGTTGTTTTCACGCTCAGTTTTATAAAACTGAGTCTGAAATAACTTTGGTTGATTTGGCGAATCTACGTCAAATGCCAAATGAATGGGCAGAAAGTTTTCTCCAAAGGTTCAAGACGGCAAGAAGCAAGTGTTTTGTTCCTCTGCCCGAAAAAGAATTTGTCAAGATCGCTCAAGGCTGCTTGAGCTTTGATTTAAAAAAGAAATTTCAGGACAAGGAATTTCCTGACCTTTTCCAGTTGAGTGCGAATGTGATTAGGTATGAGCGACTGATAAGAGAAGAAGAACAAATGAAAAATTCTAGTAAAGGGACTTATTACAAAGACCCAAATTTTGACGTTCATTCCATCGATGATGAGTTATACGATCAGGCCGAAATGTGTTTGGCCGAATTGGTCTAGGGGGATACATATACTTGTCCCATAATGGTCAAACCCAGACCATCAGGCAAAGATGAGCCCATAAAAGATGGAAAGATAAAGGCTAGAACGTTCTCGTTCGACGTGACCAAAGCTAACCTTATATTCGATAAATTATATAGGGATAAGCAGATAAAGTTGAGCGATAAGCACAAATTGCCAAACCCTGAACAAATTAAGGGTAAAAAATATTGTAAGTGGCATAATGCATGGTCACATTTGACTAACAATTGCTTGGTTTTTCGTCATGTATTGCAGGATGCCATTGAATCAGGACGAATTACGTTCGATGATAAGAAAAAGATGGCAGTGGACGAGAATCCTTTCCCACAGCCACTTGGAGCAAACATGGTAACATCTGGATTCAAGAACAAGTTGCCAAAATTCAAGTTGGTCATAGATGATGGAGAAGAGGATACCAAAACACATCCCAGTGTCTTCGAACGAATCAAGGGAAAAAAACCAAAAAAGGTGTGCAAGGTGTAAAAGAGAAGTGAATGAAAATACGGAGAAACCAGGGACATGGCAGCATCCTTATCGCCCTACCTTCTTTCCAAACACTCAGCCGGGTAGAGGGCTAAGTACATCATTCTATAGAGGACAGCCTTTTGAGAGGCAGTTTAGGCCAGTAGAGAATGGAAGAACATTCAGGCCGCAACCTCGCCGGCCAAATGTATGGCATTCATTCCAGTACAATGCAGGAAGGGCAATACCCTTCGATGGGATAACTAGGACACAACAAAGGCGTTTCCAACGAAACTACGGACGGATGATGAGGCAGCAACAGGGAGTGCCACATCCTAAAGCACCTAAATTACTCAAGGTAACCAATCAAAACGTCCTCAAAGGTAGTAAAGAGACTGGTACATATAAATCAATGAAGGAACTGCCAGAAACCTCTTCTGGGAGATCAAGGTTCGAGCGAGATAAAAGGGATGAAGAAGATCCAGATCAGCCCCTTGCTATCCAATTTAGTACGTTGCCTCCTGTAGTGGCCAATAATTACATACTGGCCAATGAATTCAAAAATAAGGAAAAAGAAGAAGAGGGGGAGGACAACGAAGGAGAAGCCTGCGTGTTGATATGTGAAGAAGGCCAGACTTCTGGAGAGGCCTACAACGATGAGGAGGACAATGGGATGACAGACATTGAAGAAGAAATTGACTTAGAAGCAGAAAGAAAAAAGAGAGGAGTATCGCGCAATACTCTGTTTAAGCAACTACATCAAGAGGGAGTTCGCGAAGTAGACTTGTTGGGGGAACCATCTAGGCGTCCTTTTGATTTCTACGTACTGTACGGGACACCCAAAAGGAAGAAGAGAGTGCCTCACTCTGAAAAGTATGGGTCACCTCCAAGAATAATGCCCCCTCCAACAGGTTGGGTAACTGATGAGGAAGCATTAGAAAGAAGTAGGAAGGAAGTTCAGGAGACAGAGGATCAGCGTGATATACTGCACGTCGATTTGTCACAGGGAAATAATTCAACAGAAAACAAGCAGGAAGTAGAAATAGAGGCTGCCGAAAGGGTTATTTTTAAACGGCCAGCCATGAAATTGACAAAACACCTGAGGTCATTATACGTTAAAGCTCTAGTTAACGGCGTCCTAGTGGTAAAAGTGCTTGTCGACAATGGAGCAGCTATAAACACCATTCCATCTAGAATGATGAGGAAGTTCGCAAAGACAGAGGGTGACATGATTCCTACAGAAGTCATCCTTACTAGTTTCAATGGAGGAGCAACTTTAGCTAAGGGAGTTATGCCATTGGACATAACTATAGGGACGACTACTAGGACCACTGTCTTCTTTGTAATAGATAGTCCTACAAGTTACAACGTGCTCCTAGGAAGAGATTGGATACACGGAAGTCGTTGTATACTCTTTTGGAATGACAAAGGTGAAGCAGAGGTGGTACAGGCCGATCATAGGCCTTTTGTTGCAGAAGCAAACTCAGTGGAAAAGTTCATGTACGAAGGAAACTATGGACCTGTCAGAGTAGTACAAGATGGAGAAGAAACTCAGGTTGTCGCGCAAAGCGAAGAACCATTCTCAGTGGACGCACTCACTGAGATGTTCAAACAGATGAGGCCAAATATAGTGACCCTGGAAGAGCCAGTGATTGGCAAAAGAATAATCAAGGAATCTTGAATGGATTCTGAGTTACGAAAGCAAATGGCCGACATTCAGGCCTTCAAAGCCAGACTGATGGCTTTCAATAAAGAATGCAATGACAAGGTGAAGGAAGAGACTGCCCTAAAAGCGCTGAAGGACAAGTTGGCAGTATTCGAGTTAGAGCAAAGCATTGGCCGAGAAGTCAACAAGGTGGACTGTTTGGAAGAGGAAACACTTACAAGAGAAATGGACGACGAAGTGATGCGGATTGCCAAACCTGGATACGCTCAAGCACAAGACCCTCTGATCAAAGTAAATATTGGCAATGAAGGAGAAGACCGTCCAACATTCATCAGCCAAATGTTCGACCAAGAGGTTAGTAACAAGTTAATCGCTTTGTTAAAAGAGTACAAAGATTGTTTTGCTTGGGAATATGAAAGAATGCCTGGTTTAGATAGAGACTTGGTGGAACATAGGTTACCAACTAAGCCTAACTTTAAACCTCATAGGTAGCCTCCTAGATGTTTTGCTCCCAATGTACTCCCTGAAATCAAGAAAGAGATAGAGCGATTATTGAAAGCAGGTTTCATTAGAACAGCTAGATATGTCGAATGGTTGTCCAATGTTGTGCCAATATTAAAAAAGAATGGTAAACTAAGGGTGTGTATAGACTTTAGGAATTTAAACATAGCTACACCCAAAGATGAGTATCCAATGCCCACAGTGGATTCTTTAGTAGATTCAACTGCCGGACATGTCATGTATTCTTTCATGGATGGGTATTCAGGATACAATCAAATTTATATAGCTGAAGAAGACATACACAAAACTGCCTTTAGATGTCCTGGGTCTCTAGGATGTTTTGAATGGGTGGTTATGCCTTTCGGCCTAAAAAATGCAAGGGTAACTTATCAAAGGGCAATGAATTTAATCTTTCATGATATGATAGGCAAGTTTGTTGAGATGTATGTAGACGACATAGTAGTCAAGTCCATTAAAGAAGAGGACCATTTCGAACAGTTAAGATGTTCGTTTGAACGAATGAAGTAATATAAGTTAAAGTTAAATCCCTTGAAGTGTGCATTTGGTGTTAATGCAGGAAACTTTCTTGGTTTCTTAGTACACAAGAGAGGGATTGAACTTGATAAAAATAAAGCGAAGGCTATCTTAGAAGCCAAACCACCTAACAAAAAAAAAGAATTGCAAAGGTTTCTAGGCCAAGTAAATTTTTTAAGACGCTTTATTTCTAACTGTGCAGGGCGAACTAAAATCTTTTCGCCGCTATTAAAGCTGAAAAATCAAGACGAATTCGTCTGAAAAGAAGAACATCAAAAGGCTTTTGAAAGCCTGAAGACATATCTATCAAGTCCACCAGTGTTGGTGTCACCAATCCAAGGACGGCCAATGAAAGTATATGTATCGGCTGAAAAAGAATCAATAGCTGGAATGGTCGCACAGAAAGACCAATTTGGTGAAGAAAGGGCAATTTACTACTTAAGTAGACGGTTAACGAAATGTGAATGTAATTACTTTGCTATTGAAAAATTATGTCTTTCATTATATTTCACATGTACAAAATTAAGGGCTTATTTACGGCCCGTAACCGTTTATTTAATTTCTAAAGTAAATTTAGTTAAGTATATGTTCTCACGCCCTATTTTACACCAAAGGGTAGGCCTTTGGACACTAGCTTTATCAGAATTTGAAATACAATATATACCTCAAAAGGCAGTCAAAAATTAGGCTTTGTCTAACTTTCTAACCGATCATCCATGCATTGACATGCCTGAAGAAATCGAACTAGAAATCAATTCGTTTGAGTTAAAACCTTGGGTGTTGTATTTCGATGGGTCAAAAACCTCTAAAGGTGCAGGAGTAGGAGTAGCATTGATTAATCCTTTAGGGATTTGCTACAAGTTTGCATTAACCTTAGACAGAATGTGCACCAACAATCAAGCCGAATATGAAGCCTTAATTGTAGGCCTAGAACTAATGATAGATATGGGAGTAAGAAATGTGATCGTTAAGGGCGATTCTCAATTGGTGATCCATCAATTGATCGGTGATTTTAAATGCCAAAGTGATTCCATTATAAGTCAATACGAGATCGCCCAAGAATTATTAGAAGAATTCGATCAAGTAGAACTCCAATGCGTTAATAGGATATATAACGACATGACAAATGAGTTAGCCCAAATGGCCTCAGGGTACTCAAAGGTTTTGAATTGGAAGTCTACTTGTGAGTATGGAATCATATTGCCCGTGATTCAAAAAAGGGCGAGAAAGATTGAACTTCACTGCATACAAGATGGAGATGCAATGGATTGGAGAACAGAGATTAAAGGGTTCTTTAAAGAACCTAATGGAGGGATTAGTAGGAAAATGAAGTTGTGTTTGTTGAATTACACACTAATAGATGAAGAGTTGTTTAAGAAATGCTCTGATGGTGTACTACTAAAGTGTGTAAGTTTGCAAGAAGCCAAGACGATCATGGCTGAAGTGCACGAAGGGATATGTGGAGCTCATCAAGCTGGCCGAAGGATGAGATGGTTAATTATTAGGAGTGGATATTTTTGGCCAAAGATGGGAGAACTATGCGTTCAGTATGCAAAGAGTTGTTTAGCATGCCAAAAGCATGGTCCAATACAAAGGGCGCCAACACAAGAAATGACACCTATTAATAAACCTTAGTCGTTCAAGGGTTGGGCGATAAATCTGATCGGGAAGATTTATCCCCCATCGTCCAAGCAACATACTTTTGTTATAGTTGCAACCGACTATTTCACCAAATGGGTAGAGGCGGTACCTTTGAAAGAGATCACCCAGAAAAGTGTTATAGAGTCCATCCGTGATCACATTATTTATAGGTTTGGAATTCCACAAACAATAATGGTAGATCACGGAATATCTTTGAATGGGGATCAAGTAAGCAAATTTTTGAGCGAGTTTGGGGTTAAATTAGTAAACTCCACACCATACTACGTGCAATCCAACGGACAAGTGGAATCTTCTAATAAGATTCTAAAAAGTATCATCAGAAAGATGATAGATGAAAATGTCAGAAATTGGCACGAATGTCTGAAAAAAGCCTTATGGGCTTACAGGACATCGCCTCGGTCAAGTACCAAGGTCACTCCTTTCCAACTTGTTTATGGACAGGAGGCCGTTTTGCCTATGAAAATCAACGTGCAATCGATCAGAGTGTGCTTACAGCATAAGTTGAATGATGATGAGTATACCGAATCACTAGTTCAAAATTTATTGGGGTTAGACGAATTAAAATTGGACGTCTTAGATAGATTACAAGTGCAAAAACAAAGAATGGCTAAGTTTTATAATAAAAAAGTCATAGCCAAGTCATTCAGCCTGGGTGAACTAGTTTGGAAGACGATACTCCCTTTGGATAGGAAGGATCCAAAGTACGGGAAGTGGTCGCCCAATTGGGAAGGACCATACAAAATAAACGGTGTGTTGCCCAATGGAGCGTATCACTTGGAAGATTTAGACGGCACCAAGCACGTGAGATTCATTAACGGCAAATATTTGAAGAAATATGTTCCTTCTTTATGGAAATGTGAACAAATAAGAGCATAATAAAAATATGTTGAACGATTAAAGGATAACAAAATCAGAGCGAAATATGTTCAAATGAAGTCCTTTATTATCAAACGTTCATTACAAAAATGTAAAAATGCAAATAATAGGTGCTCTACAAAATACAATTAAAAGTAAGCTAGTCTCCCGATTGATCGCTGAGTAAATTTCACACCGACTTCCTAAATGCATCGCTGCAATGGTGGGGTCGTCGAGTAAGAGGGTGGACTGGCCTTACCACCTTCCTAAATGCATCGCTGCAATGGCGAGCAAAGAGGCTGAGAAGCACTCTCAGCAAGCAGAGTGGCCTACAAGCAGCCCAAAAATTGTCTTCCATCATCGACTCCTTGTGAAGAACAAAGAGACGATGGGAAGAATTTTGAAGGTCAAAGCTTCGCTGCTGGCCAGAAAATATTTCCTATACCTCCCATGCCAAAGGTGACATCAAGGCAAATAGTAAAAGTAATGGCAGCAAATTAGTAATGGCAGCAAATTAGTTTCGAAGAAGAAAATGAAGAGATGAAGATAGAAGATGAAAAATGCGAAGCATTTATAGGGGGGTGAAGATGAAGAGACAGAATATGAGCAGTCACATTTTGCCTAGTAAATGGAATTAAATAGCCCCAAAGTCTTGGGAAAGGTGGTGGAAATATTAAAAGAAAACGGGCAAGATTTTTTTAGCACAAAGCAGTTAAATGCTTGAAGAATTGACGACTAAAAACAAACGTCAAATAAGTGCACAAGAAGTTAATGTTCATTAATGATGAACAAAATTACAAAGGGAAAAAATCGAATTACAAAAGAAAAAAGACATCATATGTCTTAATTATAGTCTACCCCATACTGAACGAATTCGTTCCCTAAGTTTTTCCCAACCCTCGTTCTGCGGAGAGGAAGTGATGTTCAATTCAGCCGCGACATCATCATCAACTTCCAACTTCTTGTACTGCTCGACCAAGGACTTAGTTCGCTCAATTCCCTGGGAGGCGTTGCGCTTTTTAGCAGTCATTCTCGCCTTGCAGTCGTCCATTTTGGTTTGAAGTTTCCTCATCTGAGCAGCCAAATTAACCATTAAAGATTCTTCAACCATGACTTCGGAAGAGATTTCTTTCAACTCGTCCTCAGCTTTGTTAATCTCCATACGCAAAGACTCTTTCTCAGCTACGGCTTGAAGATATTGAGTACGTTTGGCCTTTAGTTCAGCATTCTTGGCCAGCAAAGAAAGGACCTCGGAGTGGATAACCTTCAACGTCGCTTTAAAATTGGCAGAAAGATTGAGCGACGGAAGCGTCAATGCTCGCTCCAACTTCGCACTCAAGTGCTCAAGTGTATCTTTGTGTCTGGCGGCACTGGCCCTTCCAATATCCATATCCATGAAGGATACGTACTCAAGTATCGAATCCTTGAGGAATTTCAAATCTGCCTCTGAAGAAGCAGCAGGATGATCAGATGGAGCAGGGCGAGACATCTGGACTTGCCCCCAGGAAGCGAACAAGTTTTGGATAGAACGCACAATCCTGTCAGCATCCTGCGAAGAAGGTTGCCAATATTAAAGATTCTCACTACAACGAACGAGATAAGAAAAGAAGGGGAGCAAAGATTACCTCATCAACAATAGTGGAAGATGGCACGCCCTCAGCCAAGCTTGCCACCAACGACTCCTCCATTCGCGAGGGCTTCCCCTTGTCTGAGCGAGAAGATGTTGTCACAATGGGCGGACTCATAGGAGTATCTGCAGAACTCAAGAGCAACAAATTAGAATCCAACAGCACAAGCAAAAGAAAGACATCAAAGGACTAAATTACCTTCTGCTTCAATGTTTGGGGGGTTGATGTCTTGGTAAGAAGATGGCTCATCCATGGGTTGTGATGAGGACTCTGGGACTGGAGATGTCTCTTTAAGAGTAGCCCTTTCATCAACCGGTTTGGATGAACTAGCCTCAGCAGAGGATGGTGGAACAGGAGTTGTCGATGCCAAAACCTTTGAAGGAGAGGCTGAGCTTTTCTGAGAAGTCCAAAAGATCACCAGCGCATAGAAAAGTTTCAAATGTAGAAAAGTATACTTGTAAGTAGACCAATTTAATTACCTTCCTCCTAACGATAAGAGGGGCATCATCATCATCATCAACATCATCCTCCAGAATGGGAGATGCTGAGGCTGGCCGTTTGCGGCTTGGGGAACTCTTGGTCGTAGTAGGCTTGGCAGGGAGAGAAGAAGATGGACGAGCAGAATGTTTAGTGCGACGAGAAGGAGAAGGACTCCGAATGGACAAGGGAGTGGCTAAAACAGGAGGAGGGGAAGAAATGCCCGGTTGGTCTAATAAATGAAAGGCACGATTGGCGTCAGTCGCAAATAATCTACGCTTCACTGACGGCTAAAGTTGCTCAAAAAGAGGGTGAGTGGCATGACAAGAATTAAAAGGGGCTAATGAAAAGTGGCTTGATAAATGGAGGTTGCGAGCGTTTATAGCCTCTCCTTCCGCCTTATTAATGGTATGAAAACGGTCAATTAATTTCTTCGAATAGCAAAGAGGAACAGGCCAAGTTTGGTCGAAACCAAGCTGACGAGCAAAAAATTGGGGAGCATAAATTTCTACCCCCACTTTGGCATTGGTCCCAGTTAAGATATCATGAAAAAGCTCCCTCCCGGTTAAAAACTGGATCCAAATGAGCAAGGAGGTGCTCGCGCTATCTATAGTGGAAGGGGGATGTACGTAGTTCGGAGTCAAAAAAGAAGGAAAAGGAAAAAAGGAAGAGATTGAATCCAAAGAATAAAAGAACGAAAAAATGTCCCTTCTGGACATATTTACAGGAGCTAAGGGCTCAATGGCTAGCCCATAACAGCTGGCAGAAGAACGAGAAATTGAAGGAGCGCCAAGCGATGGGAAATAGGATCTCAATCATAGTTGAGTGAACCAAAGGGGTCCACTGCCAGTGGGAGATGCACTATTCTTCAATTGAGCTTGAAGAGAGGCCATGCCCCTATAAAGAGCAGCCAAAAACAAAGAACACAAATTCAAAGGCCTGCCACGCGCCAATTCGTGCGCTATAGGTAAATAACTCAAGGAGGGATTTTTGCTTGGCACGCACAAAACATATTTACAAAGCCAAACTAAAAGGAAGGCCACTCGCTCAGTATGGGAAGGCTCAGCACTCGAATGATTATGGAGGGTCTGCAGGCTTGAATAAGAATCAGTGTAGTTTTTACCAAACTTTGGGGCGCCACCAGAAACTAAGATACCTGGAAAAATGGTATCGTCCAAAGGTGGTAGATTCACCAGGGCCCCAACATCCCTTAGAGTAATAGACATAGGGCCGAGAGGAAAAATAAAAGTATTATACTCGGAAGACCAAAAGCTCAAAGCAATCGAAAAAAGTGCAGAATCAAAAGTAGGAGGGCGAATAGAGATCTCTAACAAATCAAAAATCCTAGCGCTATCAAAAAGTGCCTTAGTAGGACCATGACCCATAAGGCGAGCATGCCACCTACGAAAAGCTACATCAGATTTAGGTCAAGTACGAATACCTCTTTCGCGAAGTGGCCCCAGCGGCAGAGAGTTTAGAAAAGGAGGGCTATGAGGGCAAGGAAACAGCTGACCCACCGCCACCTGTTCAACTGCCTCTGCATTGTTGAAGAAAGGACCCAAGTAGAACTCATTACGTCCAACGTCGGCGGGTGCGAGAAAACTCGGAGTTATATATGGACGACTCAGGAGTTTCTGAAAGTCATCAAAACTAAAGGAGTCGCCAGCTTGAGATTGTGAAGCAGCCATTTGAGATGGAACGAAGTTTTGTAGGGTTACGTAGCAGGGAAGCAAAAGGTGAACAGTAAATCTTGAGAGAGACGCGAAAAATTTGAGGCGTGATTTAGTGGTGCAGTGAAATGGCGTGTTTAGGGGTTATAAGGGTTTGCAAAACGACACCTTTTTCAAGTTATAGAAGGAAATAATGATTGAAATTCTTGGGAATTTCGAATGTTGCTGGAAACACAAAGTGAATATGGCAAAATTTAATAATTATTATTAATTCTGCCATATTGGGGGATAATTGTTGACACATAAAAATTCAGCCCAAATCAAACAGCCCAAAGAGTGAAGCCCAATTGGAGGATCCCCGAATCAGATAACCCAAAGAACGAAGCCCAATCGAACAAATCAAGATGAAGGCCCAAATAAGGAGGCCCAAGAACGCGGTAACGCCATCTCCCAAGTTTGCAAGTCGCCCAAAATCTGTGCGAATGGAGTGTCACACAGTCGCCCAGAGCTGTTATTCCATTCTCGCCCAAACCTTCAAGTCGCCCAAAGTCTTAACAAACATAAAGCGTCGCGCTTATCAAGAAGTGCAGTTATCAAAGCAGTTATTAGAGCAGCCCTATTACGTTCCACGATTCAAGGAATTCAATCGAAAGCAGTTGAACGATGAAGAGTAATGGTAGCAGTTAAAGGAGGCAGTTTTCGTGACATGTTAGCCATTACGAAGAAAGTGGACAGTTATAAAACGATTAAGCAGTTTTTAGGGCAGTTGATCACAAAGAGATCGTCCATGAAGTATAAAAGGAAGAAAGGACATAGAAGCAAAAGACCGAATCCAAGACTCTCGAAAAGAGAACATGTAATTTTCATTTCCTTAGTTTTTAGATTTAAACACTTTTCTTTCAGTAACTCGTGTGCTTGCGCCCCTTGGAGGCACGTTGTTTTTCATTTTCAATTGTAAAATTCATCGCCAATAAAAGAACACCCCTTTTTGGGACTTTGTCTCAAGAGGTTTTGTCCCTTACACAATCGTCTGATCCTTTTTAATTGTTAGCGACTAACCCGCACGAAACACTCCTAAAAAGCATCATCACCACCCACTCACCGCCACCAGTTGCCACTGCAAACCATAGTCGCCCACCTCTGAAATAACTTCCTTTAAAGAATGACATGACTCCCAATGGCTTCAAGTTATTTTTCTAGAATAATTTGAGCTTGAGATGCCCAAATACCAAGAATATGGATCCACCACACACCCAATATCTCCTTAAAAAAATTAGTTGAACAAACAATTGAAGATAAAGATAAGAAATAAGGGTTGCAGTTGAACATAAAAACAGGGTTTGCAATTGAAGAAATTCTTGAAATAAAGAGGCTGCAAATTTTCACCCTGTTTTTCTTAGAGGGATTCTTGTTATTATTGTTACAAATTCTTGAATGCAACAAACGAAAGGTTAGTGTAAAACTTGCTATAAAAAAAAAAAAGAAATGAAAGAAAAGGGAATTATGACTGCTAATTTTCCAAAATTTTATTGATAATTTTTTATACTTTATATAGAAAAAAAAAGTCTAGTAGAGCAATTCAAAATTAAAAATATTGTTAATTTCTTCTTGCTGGTGAGTTCAGGATCTTAACGGGGATGGTGAACATGGTGTCTGCCCCGACTCTTATTTGTTATTTATTATTTTTAAGTTTAAACTGCATTTAAGAAAATAAATAGATTGTAAACGACAAAATATGGTATGAACTTATGTATATTTTAATCATCGGATCTTCTCCTCTTGTCTGTTGCTATCTCTAATTGCATGCTGTCATCATATCATTTATTCATAACATTAAATAATCATAAAAAGAACTTTCCATAAGCTTAAGTGCTTTGAAGATGCTAACTTTTAAGGCACTTTGAAATCGACGAGATTTTTCATTTTCAGTTGAGTGCTAGGTGGTTGATCTCTCAATTCATTGAAAGAACTATATTGAAACTCTTTTGTTCAAATGAACAAATGCCCTAATTCATTGCAATTAATCAAATAAGTCGGAGAGATAGATAGGATGGATATGAGAACTCGAATAGAGTTTATTATTAAGTAACTAAAATTCACCCAATAATAATTTATTTCTGTTATAAATTATATGTTTATTATTGGATGACAATTATATCCATGTAATCCTAGTTATTATTATCATTATATTTCTTGTAGTCATAATTCTTTTCTATAAATATGTTAGCATTGATTATTATGTGATTATACAATGTTTAATCACTTTTTTCAAAAAAAATAATTGTAATTTTTTATTTTACTGTGTAGTTACTCGAGTGGCAAATATTACAAAACTCAAGAAGAATTGACAAGATAACTATTTAGTTCATAGTGCAACTTAGCATACGATTTTTCAAGACAAAAAGTATTCTTTTGGACTTAATATTAAGAAAATAATGTTAATAGGATATCAAGTGCTTTGAATACTATTGAAAGCTCCAGAAGAATTTGCATTATTTTATCAAATAATAAAAAATTATATATTGATAATACATTTTATTTTAGCAAATTTGGAAGATATTTGCTTAATTTTAAAGATATTCGTTGCAATGGATATTACATTGAGACAATGCAAGAAAATGCTATAAAATATTTTTGCATAATTTCTTTTATATTTGGCCGAAGCAGATAAAAGAAAAACTCCCAACACTCTCTTCTGGCAAGTACTATATATTCATAAAAATAATTAAATCAAACATTATCGTGAGCTCGAAGTTCGTTGACCCAAGGTTTTTTATACTTTAGCATAATCGACTTGGATATTTATGAGCTATAATGATGCGTCGAATAATAACAACTTACACGGACGTCCTCTAAAAATCTAGGAAATTCTTTTATTTAATAATTATTCATGTGCTACTTGTTCGCAAGACAAATTAGTCGTCAAACCTTCAACGACAAAAGTTAATGTTGAATCTCCAACTTTCATAAAAAGAATTAATGGAGATATATGCGGGTAAATACACCCACCATGTGGACTGTTTCGTCATTTTATGATATTAATTGATTCGTCTACTAGATTATCACGCATTTGCTTACTTTCCATTAGAAATGTAGCTTTTACTAGATTACTTGTCAAAATCATAAAAATATGAGCTCAATTCCTAGATTACTCAATCAAGACAATTTGTCTTAATAATGCTAGTGTAGATCACAAGTATTCAATGATTACTGTATGTCGATTGGGGTTGTTATTGAATATTCGATTGCACATATTCATACACAAAATGATTTAGCGGAATCGTTTATGAAACTTCTATAATTTATTGTTAGACAATACTTATGAAAAACAAAATTCTCAACTTATGTTTGAGGTCATGCCATATAACATGCTATATAATTTCTTCGTATAAGACCAATTGTTTATTATTAATTTTTACTTTTACAACTTTCATTTGGTTAAGAATATAATATTTTTCATTTACGAGTGATTTTGTTGTCTAAGTTCTTATTTCACCCTTGCAGTATACTAAAATAGGCCTCAAACGAAAATTTAGGATTTATATTGGTTTTGATTCACCATATATTATTTAGTTTATTGAACCTTTAAGTGTTGATTTGTTTATAGTACATTTTACATATAGTCATTTTGATGAAATGTCTTTTTCAACTTTTGGAGGAGCAAATCTATATCCTGAAAAATAAGGTAAAATTTTTTTTGAATCCCTGCGTCAATCAATGCGTGGAAAATGTTAAAAAAAATCATTCACTTGCAAAAAGTTGCAAATCAATTACTTGATGTATTTGTTGACAAACAAAACGTTATATATATCAACATAAAATATTTCAATAAAAATTGATATCCTTATAAGACAACCTGCTACAGTAAATGAATCTCAAATTGTTAGAAGCGTGATCGTCCAATTAGTTCAAAAAACCCTACACCTCAAAAAAATAATAATAAAAAAATACTATAAGAAAAAAATCAATCAAAAATTTTGGAAGAAATAATATTAGAAAAAATTGATCAACAAAATATTGAAAATATTGATTCCTACAATCACAAATGTTCAAAAATAATAATATTTTAATAAATTATTTATTTTTTTCATAAATTATGGTAATGAAATAATATTAATATAGACAATATTTTTCGCCTTTACGTGACTTTTAAAACTAAGTAAAATGAGGATCCTGAATAATGGTCTGCTAAAGATTTTCGCACATAAATGATTGATCGAGATGGAAAGAAGTCATACAAGTAAAGTTGAATTACTTAGAGAGCGAAAAATATTTGGACATCCATTAGTATTTTTCAAAATGATTACTTGTTTATCAATCTTCATATACAGAAACAGTCTTAAAACGTTTTTATATGGATTAGTACATCTTTGATTTGGAAAAATATCCAGTTTCATCCAATTGATGTTTGCCAAAATGTTTTGGTCATGAAATATTATATTATAATGCAATTAGAGTATTAGCCTATCTTGCAAATTGTACACTCGACATAGTTTTTTTTTTTTTTTTTTTTTTTTTTTTTTTTTTTTTTTAAAATTTTCATTGAAGATATAATTTCACACCAACTTAAAGCATTGAAATTGTGTTAAACATATTTTCGTAACCCGATAGGTACTACTGATTTTGAATTATTTTATTCTAGAAAATCGGAATCCATTTTAGTAGGATATGCACATAAAGGTTATCTATCTGATCTACATAAAGTTAAATCCCAAATAGAATATACATTTACACGTGGATGGGTAGCTATATCGTGGAGATACGTGAAGCAAACCTTGACATCAACAACTTCCAATCGTTTTGAAATTA
This sequence comes from Olea europaea var. sylvestris, assembly GCF_002742605.1. NCBI lineage: Eukaryota > Viridiplantae > Streptophyta > Magnoliopsida > Lamiales > Oleaceae > Olea > Olea europaea. The sequence goes on along the minus strand of NC_036244.1, from coordinate 8,032,541 downwards.
TTATAATTCATGAAGTAGGGCGAAAATGTGTATGGTTGATGAATATAACCCAACATATATAAAGATTGTCCAACAATATTTTATGAAGACAATGTATCTTTTATTGCACAACTCAAATGAGCCTATATCAAAAGGAGATGAGATCTACTGTCAACTTTGTTGTCCAAATAGTTGTCCATCTAACGAATTATTGACATGTCATCAATTTGATTGGTTAGTGGTGAAATCAATGAGGGTAAATTTAAGGTGATACGTAAATTATTGATGATATGTCAACAATTCAGTGAATGGACATCTATTAAGAAAATAAAATTGGACAGTAAATCTCAACTCATATTAAAGGTGACAGGACGAAACATATTTTTTCAAAATTCTTCCATATACATAAGCTTAAGAAGAATGCGACATTGACGTTTAACAAATTTGCTCAAGTAATGTGACCAATTTATTCATAAAAGCACTGCCGATATCTACATTTAAGAAATTGGTTCACGCGATTGAAATGTATCAACTCAAAATTTTTCAATAATCAACGTTAGAGGGAGTAGGTCTACTCTTTTACCTTCGCTTAAGTTTTATGCTAATGAATTTTCTCAATAAAGTTTTAATGAGACTCGTTTATTTTTAATACTCCAAAATAACTGAACTTTTTTTTCTCTTTTCGTTTGATATTTTTGTCTCATCGAATTTTTATCAATCAAGTTTTTAGCAAGACTATCATTTTATAATTTGTCATTCAAGATGGAGTGCTTTAAATAATATGTTTACTAGTGTTTGAGAATTACACTATTATAGCCCTAATTTCAATTACCATTATATTCCTTACAATACTGATTCTTCCCTATGAATATGAGGCTTTGATTCTCAACGAAACATGCACGAATATAATGACTTTTCTATTTTCTTCTTCATCTTCTTCTTTTGTTTTTTTATTTTTTAATTTAACTCTCTTTTCATGACAATTTTAAATTTAGCCCTTGTTTGAGTCCCATTCTTCCAAAAATTTATTTTTAATTATACATTTTTTAGTAAAATAATATTACATATAAATTCAAAAAAATTTATTAATTTTTAACTATACATTCTACATTAATCATTATTTAAAAATACATTAACAAGGGCTTAATAGTAATTATATTTGAGGTTTGGTTGGGATGTGGGGACGAAGTGGGGTAGACGCTAAGACACTTATAGGTCATAGTCCCATATCAGGGAACACAGATAGGTGAATTCATCATTTGGTTTTATAAAAGGAAGCATACAAAGAAGAAATGCAATTAACGGATTGATCCTCTCTTTTAAACTCTCCACCCTTCATCAATGGCGATTTTCATAATCAACCACTGACACACCCAGAGACACGCACACCTCTCTCTCTAAATTCCATATAATGTATATAAATACATACATACATATATAAGTAGATTCCATGTATAAATGACGATCCAACATCTGTCTGCAATCTGCGTGTGTGTTTGAGTGGCTTCTTCTCTTTCTCTCTCTAAATAATCCAAGGTTTGTTCAAGCTAATTACAATCGTCATCATTTCTCTTTCTATATGCGTGCACATATATTTATTTGTAGATGTGTACATGAATGGATGCAGAAATTCATTCGCATGTTTGTGCGTGTATTCCGATATGGGTTTTGTAAAGGAGGAGACTATTATAACTTTCTTGATTTTAGTTTGAAAAAATGGGTTCTTTAATGGTTTCTAGGGTTTCACTGCATTTTAGTGACTTTTTTGGTTCAGCTTTTGTTTAAAGATCTCGCCTTTATGAGGTATACGTTGTAATCTAAAGTACATTCTCAATCTAGGGCTTCTTTTCCAGATCCCCAATTTTCGTCATCCATGCATGACTCGCCAAGTTCAGGGTTTGATCCATTCCCTTCATCCCAAATGCCTTTGATTTGAAAACCGCAAAGTTTCGATTTGTTTCCACTTTCCAAAAAATTCGTCCATCTGCAAAGGGAAAAGAGATTCCAGAATGTGGAAGCAGATTTTGAGCAAACTCCCTCGCAAATCCACAAAATCGGATGTAGATTCTGCAAGAATCCCTAACTCCAGCATCAATACTTCATCCCCTGGCTCAGGCCGGGCTAATGCTGCCAGCCCTGCTGTCAAACGGGCTGCGGTGTTCCCAGCCAGTGTGATTGCCGGCATTGAACCAATGCTGGCTTTTAAAGATGTACCAAGCTCTGAAAAATTGAATCTTTTCATCAGTAAGTTGAGCCTCTGCTGCGTGGTGTTTGACTTCATTGACCCAGTGAAAAACACTCATGAAAAGGAGCTCAAACGAGCGACACTGCTTGAGCTTCTTGATTTCGTATCACAGAACCCTCCAAAGTTCTCAGAGCCTGCAATTTTAGCTGCATGCAAAATGTGCTCCATTAATATATTCCGTAATTTCCCTCCTAATTATCAGTCGAGTAACACCAATTTAGGTGAAAACGACAATGACTCTGAGCCAACATTTGATCCCGCGTGGTCTCACTTGCAAATAGTCTATGATTTCTTGCTCAAGTTTGTGACTTCACCTTCATTGGAAGCAAAGGTTGCAAAGAAGTATATAAATCATTCCTTTATTTTAAGGACTATTGACTTGTTTCATTCTGAGGATCCTAGGGAAAGGGATTGTCTGAAGGCAATTCTGCATAGGATTTATGGTAAGTTTATGGTTCACCGGCCATTTGTAAGGAAGAGTATAAGCCATGTATTCTACAGATTTGTATTTGAGACCGAGAAGCATAATGGCATTGCGGAGTTGTTGGAGATTTTTGGGAGTGTGATTACTGGATTTGCTTTGCCATTGAAGGAGGAGCATAAGATTTTTCTTTGGAGGGCGTTGATTCCGCTGCACAAGCCAAAGTCACTGGCGGTTTACTTTCAGCAGCTGTCATATTGTGTGACACAGTTTATAGAGAAGGAGCCAAAGTTGGCAGGTGGCGTGATTAAGGGTCTATTGAAATACTGGCCGATCACAAATAGTCAGAAGGAGGTAATGTTCTTAAGTGAGTTGGAAGAGATTCTGGAAGCAATTAACATGGCTGAGTTCCAAAAAGTGATGGTTCCATTATTCTGGAGGATTGGACAATGTATCAATAGCTTCCATTTTCAGGTAATTTCCCATTTTCTGCTACCTGTATAGTTCCAGTTGTTCACATATGTTTTATATATGACACTTCTGATCCTTTTCTTGGATTTATATAAATTTGTTTTCCATATTTGTTAGACTTGTCAAAATATGTGTTTCTTCAAGGAGATACTATGAATACCAACGGATAAACATTTACTTCTGTTTATTTGTCACTTTCATTGATTGATAAAGGACAAATTATTTCCCTTAGAATCTAAATCTTGACATCTTTATTTCTGTAAAAGCTTTTTGGCTGCTGAAAGGTTGAATACCAATTTTATTCAAAACAAGTTGTGACATAAATGCATTTACTTATTTGATGTTGGCATCCTTGTTAACTGTATATTAAGACAGCATAGTACATCTTTGTGCATATATTGGAAGTCAAGAGAACAAGAGGTTAAGACTGGTATTGGCCTTTTTTATACTCTGTGTCCTCGTTTATTTTATGTCACGAGTCCCTCTTCTATATTTTTCTACAGCTATACAGGTTATGTGCACAATGTCCTGCATTAACCATCAGTTTGTGCATCTGCTCCTTTTTATTTTAGTTATTTTAAGTCTAGATCTGTATTCCATCATATTAGTGGTTGTTATGTGCATGAAAAAAAAGGATATAGCTGATCTTTTTTCAATCACGATAAAGTGGACATAGTTTGAGGCGAGCCTCCACTATGTTTCAAGGAATTGGCGTATTTCCAAGTTTTCTTTTGCCAAAATGAAATTTTATTTAACTTCTATACTCTTATGCCCTCACTTATTTTATTGCAGTACTTCCTCAAGTTTACACTTTTAAAACTTTATTATTCCACGGACTGCAGGGTGTGTGCATTAGGTCCTGCATGCACCATCAGCGTCTGTGCATGCATTCCTTTTTATTATAGTTATTTTTAGTGTAGACCTGTAATACATCATATTAGTGGTTGTCATGTCATGTGCATGAACATAAAGAATATAGCTGATCTTTCTTCCATCACGGAAGAGGGGGCTTAGTTTGAGGCGAGTCACCACTAAGTTTCAAGGATTTGGCGAACTGCTAAGTTTTCTTTTGCCAAAATGAAATTGTAGTTTGGTCATTTTTTCTTGATGGTGGGAGTATAAAACAAACCCATTTCAAGAATTGAAAGCTCTACTAGATATTAAAAAAAGCCATAAAAAAAATAATATGCTTCTTTGAAAGAATAGAGTTTTGCCCCCAATGTTTTGGTTAAATTCCATAGTTGTCCCAAAACATAACTTTATTCCGCGTTTCTCTCCTAGATATGCTTCCTGGATCTCTCATTGCTAAAAGATTGTAGAAGAGTTCGATTATTAAAGTCCTTTTTGTGCCTAAAGTAGAAAAATTTTGGGAATTCAAAAATACATTTTTTAAGGTGACAGGCACAGCAATTGTGAATGCATGGCTGCCAAATCTGGAAGAAGATGTCGGTTTTGGTTAGGCAAGTTCGTAATCCAAAACCCGTTGAGGGAAAAAAATGCTTCCCTAGTTAAGGAAAACAAGGACTTTGTAAAGAAAAAGAGAGTACCTCTTGCTCATTTTGGGGTTAATAATACCATATTATTGTTTGAATTTTTGAATTTCTCTATATGAATTTCATTATGTGCATACAAGTACTTGGGCCTTTTCCTCGGAATTCTGGCTTACTGGTTTGACTTTTTCTTGGCTTCAATAGAGCTTGTCAAATAGAAGTGTCTTTGTGAGTGCACGTGTATAGCTACATAATGCAGGTGTCAATATGTGTGCACTGAAATATGTTGGCAGTTTTTCTTTCTTTAATTTTTCTATTTAATTTTAGTTTAGATTTGTTTCCAATATTTCATTTGTCTATGGTTATTTTCTGAAATCATTAACATTAAGCTGATCAACCAAACATATATTCAGCCTCTGTTTGATAACCATTATTTCAAAACTCATTATTCTACATACATATGATCATACATTTACACAATAAAATGTTCTGTAGGTAAATCGAAAACTTTTCTCCATTTTTTAACCACACATTTTTCATAACTATACTGATCAAAACTTTGTCTTTGCCAAATAATGGCCGTAAAACAGGGGCTTACTTGCCTGGCTGCTGCTCTAGATTATTCCAGTGGACTATCAATCTCATTAGGAATCAAAGTTGTAGAGCTTTGTTCACGTTACTCCGACTATAGTCAAAACATAGAAATATTTTTCAAAACATTCTTAATTAGGAGTTGATGGAATAATCTAAGCAACTTATTAACCTAAATGTAAAATTTTACAAGTTAAATATTTTGCTCAATATCAATGTTTATATATAGGTGTTGGTACTTGCATGTTTTCCCTTTGGGAGGCAAGGTGTAAACCTCAAGGTGTTTTGAGGCATAAACCTTATTGCAAACCAAAAAGTGCAAATGGAGTGCGTAATAAACCTATTACTTTAGTTGGTAGTGGGCAGGGAGTAATTCCAAAAGTGGTTCATGGGAAAACACAATTTTAACATTTTAGTAATTGTCGATTGCCAAAGTGGGGTCACTCTGAAAACACTACTTGTTAATGTTCTAGCATATGTTTAGCACGTGTTCATAAAAAGTTTTGTTTAAACATATAGAAATGAGTAGAGATAAGTGGATAGTACTTGTGGGTTCTAAGAAATATGTGGATAAAAAGTGGTTTGACTTCTAGCAAGTGTTTACAAACACGTGCCAAACACACTCTTAGTAATAGTTGGTAGGGCACTTGGCTATTCGTGAAGGGTGTGCATAATTATTTTTAATGTTTGTGGGCCCCCACCTAAAGCAAATTAAATGAGTTTCTCTACTACTAGCCTTGAGGCGTCTCCAAAAACTGTCTCGCTATCTGTGCCTTGATGCATTTTTTGTTCGCCTAGCTGTGAGGCACACTTAATTCAAGTCTCAATTACGGTTTTTTGAAAAATGCCGCTGATAGCGATTTATGTGATAATTAGGTCTTGAATGTTAGTGTTTGGTAGTTTCTTGGTGCTTTGGATTCCAAATTCCAATAGAAGCCTTTCTGCTGCTCGGACTAATTAAGTTAGCCCTCCATATATCACTATATGGTCCGGTTAATTTTTTGACATTAAAGAGATCAGACCCGTATGCATGATTTTTGTACTTTTGTGGAGTTACTGTTTAATTGTGTTTTCTGGATGTTGGGAGAAGGTTTAGTGGTGATTCACGAAGTGAAAGGTCTTCATTAGCATTCGCAGATGGCTTGGCTTGTGTTCTGGACGTAGAAGTTGAGAAAAGAAATTGTCACAAGCATTATTGATTTGTATGATGTGCAGTTAATAGAGACTTGAAAATGGGAATTTGTTGAAATGATAATATTGAGGCTCTAATCTGTAAAAACTATGAAGAGGATACAGAGGAATCTTCATCGCACGTGTTTTGCTCTGTGCTGAGGTAGTTTGTGTTGTTGAGTGGGGAATATTATGGAGACCTTCATGGACTTAATTTGGAGGTGAAATGTAGAATTTTATAAAATCTTGTCGACCATTTTTGAGGGAGTGATGTGGGAATCGGGTTTCAGGAGAGGTTGTTGCTCTTCAATTTATTTCTTAACCTTTTTATGGATTTACCGTTCACACATTGCTATTTCTTAACTTAATGATTATGTGTTCTGAATGGGGTTGTAAGCATCTTAATAAGGGAATCATTTCTCTTGCCATTTTCTTTCTACATACCTACCTAAGGCTTCCACCCACCTTAATCCATCTCAAAGATGTCCACACGGGAAAAAAAACTAAAAGGAAACCTATTCCTTGATAGAGGGATCCAGAGGAGTCAATCTGGATTTTTTCTTCATCTTTTGCTCATTGAAACATGTTTATACGTTTGAATGATGGATTTTGGTTTGCTGACCATCATTTCAACTCTTTCACTAGATGTTCTAGTTCTATGTCCTCGATGGTGAAATTGACTGTATATATGCTTTTCGTCCTTGTCCCCCTAAGTAACACAAGTTTGTCTATGATGAAAAAAACGTGGTTTGTTAATTGACGACTGATTTTCTAGAACAATGGTTTATCTTGTCTGTGCCAGGTAGCCGAAAGGGCTCTGTTCTTCTGGAACAATGACCAAGTTCTCAATCTAATTGCACATAACCGGCATGTGATTCTGCCCATTATACTCCCGGCTCTAGAAAGCAACGCTCAAAACCACTGGAACCAGGCTGTGCTCAACTTATCCTTAAACGTAAAAAAGATGTTCTCAGAAATGGACGACTCCCTGGTCCTGACTTGCATTTCCATTTATAACGAGGAACAAGAGAAGCTAAACTTTGCAGTCAAGGAACGGAAGGAAGTGTGGAAGCTCTTGGAGAATGCTGCTAGTCGCCAGCCTATAGCTGGAAACACCGCAGTTCTTGTATCTCCTTGAGCAGTCAGAAATATCCTTTTTGTTTGTCTGCATTCACCTAGTTGTTGGTTGGGGAACCATAAGAGGTGGATTGGTGAAAACTGTCATGCATGTTTAATACACAGTATTGGATAAGACTGGACGACCTTCATTTTATCCGTTGCTATTCAATACTGTTAAGTCGTCCCTACCAAACATGCACCGATTGTTTTGTAGGATCTATTGATAGCCTGTTGTAACAAAATCTAATCTGATGCTGTTTAATTATGTTCCTTTCCCCTGAAACTAATGGGAAAGGTCACGCATCTTTTTCCCCACAAAGTGATTGAATGCACATTATCCTTTTATATTTTTGCACATCATTTTATCAAAAAACTGAAGAAAGATAAGGATAAAATCAGTGGAAAATTATTTTTATATTAAAAGGGCATTTGTTTCTCATTTTTGTAAAAATAAAAATGAAAAATATAGTCGTTATGGGTCTTACACAAGAGATAAAAATTCAAATTTGATGATTTAATGTGATGAATAACGATCATATTTTTCATTTTAATGAGCAAATAATAGTAAACAAACAGGGATTAAAACTTACTATTTATAAGTGAACGTTTTAAGTTGTGGCAAACATGATCTGCCTTGAAGAGATTGTTGTCTGCTTGAGAATTTTTTTTTAAGCCAATGCCAATTACTGTTCTTTTTAATCAAGACTAGTAGTAAATACGTGTGTTGCATATTTTATGTATCGGACAAATGATATACTTAATATTTTTAAGTACTAATAATATTTTTGGAAGTAGTTGATGTAATTAATATTTCTTAAGGAAGAATTAAAATTGTTAAAAAATATGTATATGAATAACACATTTTACGAAATTATGTATATAATGTGAAATGTTTAATAAATTAAGATGTAATATTTTCATTTTAATAACATTATTTGTACACAATATTTTTTGTCAACATCCTACAGCTTTTCTTCTTTTTATTTTCTATTTTTAGTCTTTTATCAAAACTTTTGTTGTCTGCCTTGAAATTCCACAAAAAAATAAGTGTGAGATATAGTTGCTCATAAGATAATACATGTTCAGAAATTTATATTCTAATAGTAAGCATTGTGTATCCTTAAACTTTGTTAATGATAATTGCAAGTATAAATATATTAAAAATTGTTCTCTTTTAACTTTGAATAAATATCCTTAATCATTTGTTGGAGTTAATGAGATGCGCGGATACTATTTAGTAACAATATATTTAAGAATTCCTCTTGATAAAATTGATTTATATTTAGATTCCACACAAAGGATAAAAATGAGAATTAAATATGAAATGAAATTACTAAAAAGAATATACCTTGAGGATGAAGAACTAAAATAATCAAATATTGAATTGAATTGACAATAAGCAAGCATGTCAAAAAATAACTAAATTATATTGCTACTACAAACATTGGCGTGCATAAATTCGTAATATTGAATTATTATCATTTTTGCTTTATTTTGAATAACAACTTTATATACATTACAAAATTTTTACTTTAACATAACAAAGCTCTTATCTAATTTGTTTGAATATAAATATGTCAAATTAAATTTAAAAAGTAAAGTATGTATACATGTGAATATTAAAACGCCAAAATGGATGCATAATTTTTATTCATTAAATATATCCAAAATCAGAAAATATAAAAAATTATACCTCATTTAATTTGTTGAAAGTAGTGACATATTTAATCTCTTTCTTTGATTTGACTAAATTCAAGTAAATATATTTGACTAGAGGTATCATTGGAGATATGTAGCTCTTTATATAATAATTCTGTGAAAGTCGAAAGGAAATGATAATAAAAAATTATAAAAATAATTGGTACGTACTTAAAATCAAATAGTTTTCTAAATATTCTTTGCACATAGTATAATATGGAAAACGAATTTATAACTTAAACAAAATTATAAAGTCAAATTTAAGATCTTTCAGCGTTTAATAATGTTAATATTTTTAGTAATATTTAAATACAGTATAACATTAATAAGCATCAATGATGCTTACAATTTTATTAGTATATCATATAACAATATTTTAATATGATGACATAAAAATTTAAAATATACACTTTTTTAGTATGATAGACTAATGTTCTATCGTTAAAAAAATAATAATAAAAAATAAAAAACTTTAGAAATGTCTACAGAATTTTAAAATATCAAAACACTTGGACAAAAAATTGTGTATTGCGATATAAACATTAAACTATTTGATTATCCAATTAAATTATTTACATAATTAATTTTAACAATAATTTTGCGTTAAAACTAATACTCAAAATAAAATAAACTAAAAAAGTTGGGAGGCTATGCATTCAAGAGCTTTCTTAATGATTAATAGTCATAATTAATTAAAAAATAAAAAATATCTTTCCTACAAATTAAAGGTAACAATACTAAGTGAAATAAATTATAGAAATGACTATAATCAATAAAATTAATATCTCAAAAATTATTAATATTCTATGGAAATGTGTATTGAATCAAATTTGTAAGGGTTAAAAATTCTAAGAATATGACAATTGAAATTTGGGAGAATCCAATTTTAGATTTTGATGATTTTTTCCCTTTATCCAATGTTTAAGTGAAAATTGAAAATTTTAATAATCACCAAACTGTTTTTCGAACTAACAACTCATATCCAAATTTCTTGCAAGTGAAATTGACATTAGAATTTCTAATTCCTTAAAACTAACATTCGCACATTGTGATTATAAAGATAAAAAAGAAAATATGTTCACTAATCAATGAATATCATAAAGACAAAATGTACAAGATTCGAGTTGAGGAAATAAAAAAAATAAAATTGTACTGCATTGGATAACCGAATGCAAGTAAATTTCAATTAAAAATATAATATTTGTAAAAAATAAATTGAAAATAACTGTCCAATATAATAAATCTTTACATAATTCACACTATTAAAATTCATCATTCATAAAAGTAAAAAAATTATTATTGGTTGTTGTGCTCTGTAAAAAAAGAATGGCCATCATTCCGATCAAAAAAGACCATAAAAATTTGTGATTAATAATTACACATTAACCATTACATAAAAGTAAAATAGGAAGAAAAACAATTTATAAACACATACTTAATATGTATTCCGTGGGTGATAAATTATGAATTCATAGTTGAGACTTAAATAGTAAGGAAGCTCTTATATAGTTTTTTCATTTTATTTTTTTTATTTCCATCATTTGTGCTAGAACTTTTGTCAAAAAATATTTATATTATGGACAATAAAATGTCCTAATTATGTATTTGATTAATAAAAGATTGCGATTATGGATTGAATTTATTATTTTCAAAAGATTTTTTTAGAAATGCAATACTATTCCTAATATGTATTATTAGGTTTGAAAATATTTAATTGTATTAGTAATTTTACTTTTTAGTCAATTCTATATATTAATATTAATCTACTTAATAAAACATGTAATTTCAAGTAAATTATATATATAAATAGTGTTATTGTAATTTCTTTTAATAGTTTGTAATAACATTTTTAGTAATTGTATGCTAATAATTAGTAATAATTGTATTTAGTGGAAATTAATTGACTTAATTTTTGAAAGCAATAAGAATTATTAATTATCTTATTTAGAAGTTATAAATTGAATATTAAGGGTATTGTTCACTACAAATATAAAAACGTAAAAGTAAAATGCAAAATCAAATGTTTAACATCTATTCACACTTAAGTTATTGAAAAATGATTTTTTTTTTTGTAATATTTTATCAAATTAATATAAATTAATGGTGATTAAAAAGTTGATGAATTATTATAAAATGACTTTTCATCTAATACTTACTAAGTAAACATTAGTTAGCGGGAATTTTTTTATTTTTTTATTTTTCACTGTTATGTTTTATTTTCAATGAAATCTTTTAGGAATACATTTCAATCTATAATATTAAGTTTAAAAAAATTTAAGTGTATATATAATTTTATTGTTTTTATAAATCTTATATATTAATATTAATTGATTTAATAGTCTATGTTATTTCATGTTAATTATATATATATGGTGTTGTTATGATTTTTATTTTGTTTTTATATAAGTTTTTATTAATCATATTCTAATAATTAGTAATAATAGTGTTTAATGGAAATTATTTGACTCAATTTAAAAAATAAATAATTTTAATTTTAATAATAATAATTGAAAATTACTTGAAATAAATTTAATTTTAGGGGTATTATTGACCATAAATATAAAAATATAAGGGTAAAATGGAAAAATAAAGACACGAGGATAGATGAGGGCCGGTAGTGTTGTTATAATTTTTATTTTGTCTTTATTAATCTTATTCTAATAATTAGTAATAAAAGTGTTTAACGGAAATTATTTGACTCAATTTAAAAAATAAATAATTTTAATTTTAATAATAATTGAATTTAGTTGAAATATATTTAATTTTAGGGGTATTATTGACCATAAATATAAAAATATAAGGGTAAAATGGAAAAGTAAAAACATAAGGATAAATGAGAGTATATTGGACTTAAAGTTAAATATGTAAGGGTACAATTGATAATCAAAAGTTTCTCCTCAATACTCACTTTTAATAGACTGTAGATGTAGATGAGCTATTACTCGGTGCTTGTTTGGCTAAGCTTGAAAAATAGAAATATTTTCTTAAAAATAAGCAACAATTCCTTTAAGAGCATAAAAATACATTTATTTTTTTCATAAAACATGTTAAGGGACCATTCTTATTACCAACGAATTTGACAAATAATCGCTGATGATTTATCACTGCCTTTTAACTAGAATGTTAAAATTAACTTAAGATTACATTAGTTTTTATTAACAGCATTAATTTAATTTATTCTACATGAAATTGAAAAATGGGTGTTATTTAAGAAACTTAAAAGATAGCCTTAAATTCCTCTTTTGACATTAAAAAAATCTTTTAATTTGATTAATTGCATTACTTCAAAATGAATTTGAAAAGTGGATGTTATTTATAACACTAATTTAATTTCAGGAAATGCTAGGGGTACATACTTGTTGGTACATATAAGTATCCACCCTCTCACATGGGGTGGGGCCTGCTCAAATAAAATATTTGAATGGGCACTACGCCTTGTAAACGAGTCAAGCGGAGCCGGCTCGCGAGCCGAAATTTTGGGCTCGGGCTCGGGCTCGGGCTCGGCTCGGGTAAATCGTAACGGGCTTTTTTTGGGCCTGAGCCGAGCCGAGCCAAAGCTCGGCCAAAAATATAAGGCTCAACCTGAGCCAAACGAGCCGAGCCGGCTCGGCTTGGGCCGGCTCGATTTTTTAAATTATTATTATTATTTTTTTGTAATTTTTAATGACATTTTTTTCACATGCTAATTGTTGTGGTGCAATTTGTTTAGTGTAGAAAGCAAAGAAATTGTTGAATGACATTTTTTTGAAAGAATTTAAAAATTGCATCATTTATTATTTATACAAATTACAAATTAAATAAAAGTACAACTTTCAAAATTATGTAATTTATACGAATAACAAAATAAATAAAAGTTACAAATTACAACCCTACTCCTTTTTCTGGGCTTGGGACCGGCTACAATCAACGTAAGCTGAGTTAAAATTGTACACGAATAAAATATTTCGTGTACAATTTTCTTGAATCAAATAAATTTAAAAAATACATTTCTTAAAGAAAAATAATTAATTTAAAAACTTACAACATCCTATGCTTGGATATGCTGCAACTCTTCGACCATTATACTATCAACATGTTCTTGAACACGTAATTCTACACATTTCCAATCCTTCAAACGTATCAAAGCTTCCAATATATCTTCTTTTAGTCTTGATCGTTCATCTGATAAAATTCTACCACCTAAACTGAATGCAGCCTCCGATACTACCGTAGACACCGGAGGTGTTAGTAGATCACGTGCAATTTTTGATACAATTGGATATTGCCTTTCGTTACATCTCCACCAATTTAAAAGACTAAATTCTTGTAATTCGTTCGGTTGCAACACACTACGAACATCCACGCACATATACCTAGCTAACTCAGAAAGAATTTCAAGATTTGTACCTCCAATATTGATCGCTCTAGATGTTGATGAGCTAGAACTAGAACTAAATGAAGGAGCACTTGTATTGCTATCTAAATAATTCCATAAATTTTCGGGATTTGTTGAAATATTTCTTGAAAAAGAACTTTGGGAAGTAGAACTACGCTGACCTTCATTTTCAGCATAATAATTATACATTTCACATAAAAAATATTCTATATGCACGTGTGAAAATTCTATATTCAAAAAAACTGATATCCCCTTTACAGTAGTTTTTGTGCCAGTTAAATTAAGTCGAGGGTCCATTACTGAAGCTAAAAGAAATAAAGAAGGCAAATCTTCCCAATATTTACAAAATTTTAACTCCATAGAGCGGACTACATCAGCAAAAAGTGGCAAATTCCTATATTTATGAAATGCTTGTGAAATGTAGAAAAAATGTTGTAAAATAAGAAAAGATGTAGGTTAATAAACACCGCTACATTCCTTTGTAGCATCGAAAAAAGGTTGTAAGAATTTTTTCACGTAAAATGTAATAGTCCATTCCCAATCTTCCAAATTATATTCGGGTCCGAGTGTATGCCTACCATTATGTTAGGAAAATGTGTAATTGGCAATCTGTGACCAAAGGACCTATTTGTCATGTTTGTAACGTCAGGGACTAAATTGTAAAGGTCTAATAGTTCAGGGACTAGAGTTGCAATTTAATAAATTTTATTGCATGGGTCTAGGGTAAAGGTGGATGCTTTGAAGTTGCAAACGGCACGTTGATGTCGCTAGAGTTTCGCCCTGACCTCGCTCAAGCCTAAATTGCAGAACCAACCTCGCTGGAGTTTCGTTGGGCAGTCGCTCGAGTTACGCCAGCACCTCGCTCGAGCGACCATGTTATCTGGCCATTGCTAATTTTAATTTCTCATGAATTTTTAACACTCCATATTTCCAAATTCGACCTAGTATATAAACAAAATGTCCGGTTTTTCATTGAGAACCTTTGGGCAAATACAAAACATCAATTCCTCTCAAATTCCAAAGGATCAAGAACAAACAAATTCATTCTTTTCATCTTTCATCTTTTCATCTTTTGTTTCTTTGAATAAAAACATCAATCTTTACAAAAATCAAAACACCGTTTCATTACTCCTTACCAACTTCTAGAAGATCATCGGTTTGAAGATCCGGGAAGGAAATTGCTTGAAGAGCAGGAGTGCTTGGTGATTCACGAGAGGTTGAAGATATTCAAGGCTGGGATTTTGGCGCAGATCTGCAGAATCCAGGAGAGCTTTGGTTGATACAGTAAGGAGGTCAGAGAATTGGTAGTTTCAATTGTGTCTGGCGTACTGTAAGTCAATATCTTCGATAGTGAATCTCTACTGGCTTATGCCCGGAGTTTTTACCCAGTTGGGTTTTCTCCGTCAACATTTTGTGGTGTTTTTATTGTTTTTACTGTTTTTCGTTATTTACTTTTCAGCCGGAAATTCAACTTAGGTAAATAAAAGTATGTAAATGAATCTAGGCAATGCTTAATTTATGTGACTTGTTGCATGAATTAATTAATTGATTTAAATTCCGCATAAACACCTATTCACCCCCCTCTAGGTGTTGGTTGGGTCGAATTATATCGTTTTCACATTATAATATAGTGAAATCACTTTATCGTAATTTTCACACGAATGTAACATAAGATATGTAGAGTTCTACCTGTGTGTTACATTAGTGGCAAATGATTTCTCTCGTAATCCATACTCTGCACACAAACTATTAAATGCTTGTTTTCTTGCTGGTGACACAGTAATAAAATTTATTGCTTGTCTAATTTTATCTAAAGGTGAACTTATATGTTATAATCCAACTTTTACAATCAAATTAATAATATGACATACGCAACGTTGATGAAAAAATAAATTTCCAAAGACGAGGTTAAGATCAGCAATAAATCTTTCAATAACAACTTTGTTCACTGCAGCATTATCAAAAGTAAAACTTCGAACCATATCTTGTATACCATATTCCTGTATGATATCTTTTAAAACCATGTATACATTAGTGGCATTATGAGAAAATTCTACACATCTGAATGCAATAATTCTTTTATGTAGAAGCCACAGGTGATCAATATAATGAGCCGTAGCAGCAATATAACCTTTTCTATTACAACCAGTCCATAAATCAGAAGTAAATGATATAACACTATTAAAATTTTTTAGACCTTCAATAGTAATTTGTTTTCTTCTGTTATATAATTTTATGCTATCCGAACGAAAAGTATTTCTAGAATAAGAAGAATACCTGGGTTGGAGATATTTCTACACGAGTCGGGTAAAGTGTATTGAGTCTATCATCGTAAGCGGCATCTCTGCTGCAGCCATTCCTTCACGAAATCTTTCTTGTGAATATACAAAGGTGGAAAGAGTAGAATTAGAACCGCCAAACACTAGTTCGGTCTATTTCGAGTCGAGATCGGCTGGTTTCACTTTGCAACTCCTTAATACGTGTCTATTCAAATGCGTTGTGCTCGAGCCAGGCTTCCAACTAAGTTCTTTGCCACAATAATTGCAACATGCTTTCCAAATATCTACTCCATTTTGAACACCAATTTTTTTTCGTGTCATATGTTGCCAACAGTCCGATGATTATTTTTTTGACCTTTTTGTCTCGAGTACTTGAACTTCTTCCTCTTCAATATCCTCCAAATTAATTGGAACATTTTCACATGCATCGTAGTTAGATGGAGTACTCGAACTACCGCCAAACTGATTAACTTCATCACTTGTAAAATCCATAATAACTAGTATAATAAAAAATACTGAATATTAGACTGTAGAGTGAAAGAAATTGAATATATTAATTGTTATATGAGAAGTGAGAAAGAAGAAATTGAAACTTGAATCTGAATCTATGATATAGAAATAATGCGAATTAAGATCGATAGCAAAGTGATTTAAAACTTCAAAAATCATCTCTTATTTATAGATAAAAAAAACCCGCATTATTTTTCAAATTTGAATTTCAAAAAGATAACAGTGTAAGTGTACCAATACGAAAAAAAAGGCAGCTATAGCTGCCCTAACCGACAGCTGTAACCTGCTGCCTAACACCTGCTGCACGGCAGCAGTTCAAATATTTTAAAAAAAAATTTTTTTTCTTTAATTTGCTCGGGCCGAGCATTTTTGTCACGGGCCATTTTTGGCCCGTGACACGAGTCGGCCCGTGTGGCTCGACGAGCCACACGGGGCTTGCTCGGGCTCGGGCCGACCTCTTATTTTGAGGCTCGATCCCTATGAGCCATGAGCCGGGCGGGCTTTTCCCGAGCCGAGCCACGAGCCACCGAGACTTTTTGACGCCCCTACCGTTGCATATAAAAAATTTATGTACAAGTATCTTTACTCCTTCAATTTATTCAACATGAAATTAGAAAATGACACGGATGACAACAGGACGGGTTTAGGTTCGGGGTTCCCTGCCCCCGCCACGTCGGGGAATTTTTCTTCCCCTAATCGCCTCTTTTAAGGCGAGATGGGGCCTTGCCCTGTTTACATATCTTTTCTTTCAATTTATTTTATTATACTCATTCATTAAAGTGAGATAATAATATTGTTATTAAAATTTTTAATTAATTTATTCATTTTTAAAAGTTAAATTATTCGAATATATTTGATAAACTAAGGTTTTTATTACACTCATGTTTTATTTTACAAAGATAAAAAATTACCAAATAAATAAATAAACGGTTGGATTAACATATTCA
Organism: Olea europaea var. sylvestris; assembly: GCF_002742605.1. Taxonomy (NCBI): domain Eukaryota; kingdom Viridiplantae; phylum Streptophyta; class Magnoliopsida; order Lamiales; family Oleaceae; genus Olea; species Olea europaea. The sequence goes on along the minus strand of NC_036244.1, from coordinate 8,015,246 downwards.
CGTCGGCACTAAAATTAATGTTTAACATTCACCTCATTAGCGTATAATGTTAACATTGTTATACGGGCTTCTAGCCCATGAGGAGATAAGTGGCCTGAATAAATTATATATTGTATTTTAGGTCACATTTTACATATAGTTAAAAGATCTGTGGCCACTTATTAAAATATACAAAATTGAGTATGCTATGTGAGAAGGAAGAGAATTGGTTGCTAGATATGAAATTGTGGCGACAAAATAAAAGAAAACAATAAAGGCTACAAAGGTGGAGAGAAAGAAATGAAAAAAAAGGTTTTTCTTTTAATCTTTAGGTGTAGATTTCACACAGGTATTTCTCTATAAATTATAAATTAGGGATTTCTCTATGTGCTATATTTTGAATACTCTAGGTGTAGTATTCAAACTGGATATCTTACAGGTTTTAACAAATTGTTGGCTTGTATTGAGATTATTTATTGTCCTAGAGATTGATTATTGTTGTATTCTCAATTTGTTGAGAACTCAAGTTTTGAGTATAAACTTGAACTTCTCGCCTCTATTTATTATAGTGGATTTAGCCAAAATTGCTATGTAGATTTTTCCTTCTACACTGAAGGGTTTTTTTCCACGTAAGTTTGGCGTGTTTTTTCTTTATTGCTTTTTTTTGAATTTAATTAGTTGTTTGCTTGGATTGTAAATTTATTCTAGCAAAAGGGTGCCCAACAAATCAATATCAAATCTTAGGTTGTGTGGGAGTGGTTCTATTGTAGGAGTAAATGAAAAATACTTTGGGCACTATAATTAAATTATCGGCTTCAAATTATTCTATTTGGAATCCTATGATGGAGGATATCCTTTATTGTAAAGATTTACATGAACTTATAAGTGATAGTGCTAAGTCAAGCAGTATGAGTAGAATAAAATGAATAGGAAAGTCGTTGGATATATATCATATATTACAAAGTGGATTGATCTTAATGTACTCCATCATATATCTCAAAAGATAGATGCATATAGCCTTTGGAAGAAACTAGAAGGTCTCTATGAGAGGATGATCGCTTCAAATAAATGTTTTGTTATTAGAAAGCTTGTGTAAATCAGTTGACCACAATGAAAATAGTGTTAGATGATGATATGCAATTTCTATTACTTCTAAGTTCATTGCATAATAGTTGGGAGACTTCTGTGGTATCACTTAGTAACTCTAGTCCGAATGGTGTGCTTAGACTTATTCTAGTTAAAGACAGTTTGTTTAATAAAGAAATAAGAATGAAAGACTTGGATAGAAATGATGCACAGGCTCTTATTACAAAGAACGGGGAAATGAGTGAAAGCAAAGGTCCTAAGGGACATGGTAACTTCAGAAGTCAGTCAAAGACAAGAGAATATATCAAATGTTTTTAATGTAATAAAGTGGGTTATACAAAGAAACACTGCATGGCTTGAAAAAATAAATTGAAAAAGGAGAAAAATCAGAAGAAGGTTGATCAGAATACAGCAGCTAACGCTTCACGTGAGGAAGTAGTGGTAGTAGTTTTTTTCACTGAAGATGAGCGGTGTTGTCACGTTACAAATTCATTTGTTGAATGGGTTATAGACTCAACGGATTTTACCACGTTATTCCAAGATAGGAGTTCTTCACTTCACACAAATCAGGTAATTCTGGCAGTATGAAGATGGATAATAACAGTTAGCATTGTGGGAATTAGTGATATTTATCTTTAGACTGATATTGGATGCAACTTGACATTGAAGAATGTGAGACATATCCCAAACATGAGCTTGAATTTGTTATCTATATATGCATTTGATGAAGCGGGGTCTGACAGTTATTTTGGCAGCAGAAGATGAAAACTAATAAAAGGGTTAATGGTATCTACTAGATGAAAGATTTGTTGCACACTTTACCTGACACAAATAAATGTGTGTGGTGAAGCGGTGAATGCAACTGAAAGTGATTCTTCACCAAACTTATGGTACAAACGATTAGCTCACATGTGCAAGAAATGATTGCAGATTTTGGCAAGGAAGTCCCTAATTCCTTTTATCAAAAATACACCATTAAATTCTTATGATTATTGTTTACTTGATAAACAGCATAGAGTCTCATTTCAGAGGTCTTATAGCAGAAAATTTAATATTTTTTAGATTTGGTTTATTTTGATGTTTGTGGTCCTATTGAAGTGGAGTCTTTAGGTGGCAATAAGTATTTTCTTACTTTTATTGATGATGCTTTACAAAAGTTGTAGGTGTTTTATTTGTGATAAAAAAAAATAAGATTATTCGGCAATTCAAAATGTTTCACACCATGGTGGAACTGGAAAGCGATAAAGTTTTGAAATTTCTCCAAATTGACAATGGAAGGAAATACACATCTAAAGTATTTGAAGATTACTGTCATAGCACAATATTGGACATGAGAAAACAGTTTTTGATACTCCATAGCACAACGGTGTAGTAAAAAGAATGAACCATATCATTGTGGAAAAGGTTAGAAGTATATTAAGGATGACTGGATTACCTAAATCATTCTGGGATAAAGCACATGTACATAAGGAACAATGGTTGAAACTAGATGATAAAGCTATTGCTTGCCTTTTTATTGGCTATGAAGATGTAAAGTTTGGTTATATATACTATGGGATCCAGAAAGAAGAAAATAATCTGAAGCAAAAATGTGATATTTCATGAAAATCAAAAATTAGTAGATTTCAATAAATCTGGGAATCAAAGATGTGCTACTAAGGGAGTCGCTAACCTTACACCTATCTGTTTGCCTCTAGACAGTACCACTCATGGTATGAGACTCATGTTGACAGTTAAGTTGATGAGCCGACAAGGATTGATAAGGGTGAACTAGAGGATGTTGAGTAGGGAAAGCAACATACTACATCAGAGCCTCAGATTAGAAGATCTACGAGGGAGTATCATCCATCAACCAGGTATCCTATATCAAATTATGTATTGTTAACTGATGAGGGAGAACCAGAATGCTTTCAAGAGGTATAATCTCATAAGGACAAACAAAATTGGGTGAGGGCTATGCAAGAAGAGATTAATTCTTTCGGAAGAGTAACACTTTTGGGCTAGCAGATCTTCCTAAAGGGTAAAAAGGCATTGAAAAATAAATGGGTGCTCAAGCTGAAGAAGATGATGAAAAGCTAGTAAAGTAAAAGCTTGATTGATGGTGAAAGGCTTTGATCAGAAGAAAGGGATTGACTTCGATCAGATATTTTCTCCTGCTATCAAAATGACTTCTATTCGAGTGGTTTTGGATTTAGTAACTAGTTTGGATCTTGAGAAGTTAGATATTAAAATCGCTTTTCTCCATGGTGATTTGGAGAAAGAAATCTACACGTTTCAACCAGAGGAATTTAAATTAAGAGGAAAAAAATATATGATTTGTAAGTTGAAAAAGAGTTGTATGGGTTAAAATAGACTCCAAGATAGTTGTATAAGAAGTTTAATTCCATTACGGTGGGTCATGGTTATACCATGATAGATGCATATCATTGTGTTTATGTTAGAAAATTATATGGTTGTAATTTCATTATCATTTTGCTATATATAGATGACATGTTGATAATAGGGCAAGATGTTCAGTTGATTCGCAATTTGAATGTAGATTTGTTCAAGTCATTTAACATGAAAGATCTTGGGCCAGCACAACAAATTTTGGGATTTAATTCGTCATTATAGGAAAGCAGAAAGTTATGCTTTTGACTGGAGAAATATGAAGAAAAAGTGATGGTAAGGTAAGTGACGGTAAGGTTTAACATGAAAAATGCTAAAACAATATGGGACACTACTTGGTAGTTACTTCAAATTGAGTAAGGTGACTTGTCTTTCTAAGAAGGAAGATAAAGAAAGAATGACAAATATTCACTACTCCTCTGCGGTTGGGAGCTTAATGTACGCTATGGTTTATACATGGTCAGATATTGCTCATGTAGTTGGGGTGGTTAGCAGGTTTCTTTTTAATCCAAGTAAAGATCATTAGGATGCAGTGAAATTGATCTTTAGATACTTGAGAGATACCTTAAAGACGTGCTTGACCTTTGGAGGCTCAAAACCAGTTTTGGAAGGCTATACAGATTTAGATATAGCTGCTGATCTTGATGGTAGAAAATCAATTTCAAGATATTTGATTACTTTTGCAAGGGTGGGTTGTCTCGTGACAGTCAAAACTTCGAAAGTGGGTTGCCACATCTACAACTAAGTATGACTATATTGCAACAACTAAAGCAACTAAAGAGATGCTTTGGATGAAACGATTTTTTCAAGATTTCGGGTTTGAAGCAAGATAGGTATATAGTTAATTGTGACAGTCAGAATGCATTAAACTTGAGCAAAAAGGCTACCTATCATTCTTGGACGAAGTACATTGATGTGAGATATCATTGACTACGACAAGTATTAGCGAAACAATTGATATTGTCAGAGAAGATTCATACCGAGAAGAATCTAGCTGATATAATGACAAAGGTTGTTAACAAAGAATATCTTGAGCTTTGTGCCGAAATGACTGGCATAGACTCTAACTAATTTGTTAAAGGATAATTTCCTTCCTCGGTGGGTTGGAGGGGTAGAATGTTATATGGACTTCTAGCCCATGAGGAGATAAGTGGCCCAAATCCATTATATATTGTAATTTAGGTCACATCATACATATAGTTAAAAAAATCGTGGCTGCTTATTAAAATATACAAAATTGAGGCTACTATGTGAGAAGGGAGAGAATTAAGGTTGCTAAATGTAAAATTGTGGCTACAAAATAAAAGAAAACAATAGAGGTTGCAAGGATGACGAGAAAAAAAAAAAAAGGCTCAATAGGCAATTCTCTACACAATACAAATTTGGAATTTCTCTAAGTGATATATTTTAGGTACTCTAGAGGTGGACTATTCAAAGTGGGTATCTCACAGGTTTTGTCAAATTGTTGGTTTGCTGTTAGATTATTTGTTGTTTGAGAGATTGATTATTGTTGTATTCCCAACATGTTGAGAACTCAAGTTTTGGGCCCGACGAACATTAATTCATGCATTATTATTTTTTTAACATCCATTAGTTATTATTCTAGAAATAGTCAATTTAAATTCCTTTCCTACTAAAACACACATTAATTCACAAAAACAAATTAAATTAGAAAGAAATTGACAGTTTTTCATTAATCCATTCACCTAAGCATTAGAATTCATAATCACCTCCTCCTCATCTATTAGCATAAAGTTCAAATCCTATTTTTGCAGATAAGCCTTGACATATACTTTTCATCACATTTAAAGCACAGACCAAACTTTTCTTTGTTCGAACGTTACTAGGGGTAATAGTCTTAAACTTCAATGGGTGGGTTTTTGGCTCGGTTCATGAATGGTGTTAGGGAGGTATTTGGGAACATTTTCACGAAGTTTTTGAGGTACGTTAGACCATATGGGTTGGTAAGTGGGTTTGGTTTGGAATTTTAGGATTTTGTTCTAGGCTATAATTGTGTTTTCTTATAAAAGAACCATCTCAAAGGCTTTAGATACAAAAGTTGGTTTCATAATTTTAACCATGGACGTGATCTCCTCTTTCAATCCACTAGTATATATAGAAATATAGTATGATTTTGGGAGGTGGGGTAATGAAAGTATAACTTGAGATTTTAGATCTTCAAACAATTCTTCATATTTGGCCACATTTCCTTTCTGCCTAATTTCATTAAGTTTTAGGATAAAGCTAGATGTATTTAATAGAAAGGCTACAGAAATTCAAAAATGAAGTGATGTGTCGGTAAAAGGAGAAGCAGAGAACTGTTCGTTGGAAAAAAAAGTATTTAATAAATTCAATAAATTACTTATATTTTTGTCTTAATTTTCGGGCTCATTATGAGATATCAAACGAAGTCAAAATATTACATTATTAATATCATTTTGAAGTACTCCCGGCCTAATATTTCACATCGTTAATGGTGTGAAAAACGGTTGAACGTAGCAAATGTTACGGCGCATCAAAATAAGCCGTTCTAAATTAGTATTTCGAGAATTTCGATAACAAGTTATCTTTAAAAATTTATCGACGATTGTACGCTAGTCGAATCCATAAATCTTCTATATCGTCTCGAAACTCATTTCAAGAATTATATCATAGACACATCGAATGATCTAAATAAATATAGAAAATAGTTAAACGTACATCAAACGTACGTATTAAAAAGATGAGTATAACTCGTCTTTTTAAAAAAAAAATCAATTATTTTATTAATGTTTATAATTTTTTGAGACAAATTTTTCAATATAATTTACATCATTTTATTAGGAAATTTTATACGTGATATGACTTCAAATTTTTTTTTTTTATGCCTTTCTCAGCCAATCCCTAAGGCCTTCCATTTAAACATGGGGAATCAATTTTAGGAAGCTTAAATCATACATAGAGTTCATCTCTGTCATCAATATCTCCATCCAATCCTATCTGCTACACAGATTATGTAAAGTCTGATCTGATCTTTCTACTTTCATACCCACATTTTTAAAGGCCTCTTCCAGATAATCCACATCCCTATCCAATTTTTTTAGGTGTTCCTCTACAACTTTGGCCCTAGTATCCATGCCCAGAATTTTGATGCTCTGGTACCACTTGTGATGGTTGGTTGGAGCTCAACTTCAATCAAAACTAATGAATGAACACTAATTTGACACACAGAACTTGAAATTCAGCTGGGAATTAACTACCCAAGCTGTAATACATTTGATTGAACTGCTAAAAAGTAGGAGTAAAACTTTTGACAGTTTCCAACTGATTTCGATTCCCTCCCTCCATCTGCAGCAATAAAGGAAAAAAAAAAAAAAATGTGTTCTGAAAAAAAGTGTATTGCACTTTTACAATTAAAACATTTAACTTAATACGACGTCACTTCTTTATTTGAAACCCAGTTAATTCCGTTTTCTTCTTCCCCGTTTCTTTCCCCAAGTTGCTGGACTGGTCTGCTTCCCTTCTTCAATTGGTGTGGTATGTTCCTCTTCATGACTCAGATCTAGTCTTTTTACATAACAACCAGATTTGGATCTCCCTCCCCTTTCGGTTTGCGTCACCTAATTGTCTACGTAAAGTTATCATTCCATCATTCATTTCAATTTCGTTCGTCAACAAGGACGAAAAAATTTATGTGACGAATAAACATGATAATAATCGGTGTTAAAACTTTGAGAGTTAATTAAATGAGAAACCATTAACTTTTATCTTTGATTACCGCTCCTCTTAAAAATAAAAGATTACTGATTGTGTTACAACATTTTTTTAAAAAGTTTTTAACTTTGAAAACAAATATTAATTTTCAATTTTGATTTTTTAATATTAAGTTCTAATACAAAATTAAATCTCATAATTTAGATTGTAACTTATACTTAATTATGATTTATTCTCTTGAATGTGGGGGTTGAATTTCTCCGTCTAAAAAAAAGTGATTTTCATGGGATTAAACATAACTTGAAAACGATAATTTCATAGAATACTCTCTACACTTATATCTTATTGTCTATAGTTTTGACAATTTGATAATGATTCACTCACTTGTCCCCCATGGTCGTGCTCATAGAAGGATAATCGACTGTAAGCCATATGAATTTTATCTCGAAATCTTGTAGTGTCGAAAGTACTCACATGAACGGGAGGTAACACGACTTTAGGGCAGTGTCTTCAACGTGACTGTCAAAACTTGCATTTCTAACCATTCTCTTCTTATGTATATATTATTGTTGAATCAAGTTTACGTTATTTAATTGATAATTTATCTACACACAAATCACCCATTTTTCCAACAATATAAACTCGTGTTATGGTGATTTGTTTGTAGAATAAATATGGTGTGTTCATCAAATTTAAAAGGTATTTTCTTGATTTGATGTATGTGACTCAATTATATGTTTGCTAAAATTATTAGACTTATAATTTGAAAATAATGAATATTATATGCTCTCCAAAGGCTTATGAATATGAACTAGCTATTTTAATAATTGGGAATGGCGGATTTTTAAAGAAAAAAAATCCTATGTTATTAACCAGAAAGGTGACTGAGACAAAGATTCTAATCTATATTATTAGAAGGAAAAATGATCTTGTGTTAATTATATTTAATTATAATTAAAATTATCCCCTTATTTACTTTTTTGTACATTTTACTCATATTTCTTTCTTAATTCAATAGGTATATTTGATTGATGGTAATTTCTAGTGAAAGTTGAAACATTTGAGGTTTATGTCCAGCAAATTAAACAAATAGTGGACATGTCTGATGTTAAGATTTTCATTAGACTTCCCAAGGGCGGACCCAGAGACTTCGGACTATAGGGTCAAAAATGAAATTTTTTTCGAATAACGTATCATTAACGAAAATAAATTCATAGGATTAATGGTTTGGAGTGGATAATGGATTGGAGTCATTGGGCTTATGGATTGGAGTCATTAATGGATAATGGATTGAATTAATTGGAATTTGGAACCCCAAACCCAAATAACCGTTTCAGCAGCAAAAAATAAAAATAAAAACTGTGGGGTCATTTGACCCCACATGACCCCATGTGGGTCCGCCCCTGAGCCTTCCTTTTGGTAATACAGATTTAAAGAACTAGAACTTGTTTAGGAGGAAAAAGGGTTGGCCAAATCAATTCTGAGTAATGGAATGTGACTATCTTTTAGATTGAAATATGATATATGATATGTATTATATTTGGTCTAAAATTATTTTCTATTGGTAATGGATTGAACGTAAAAGAGGGGCAACCACCCTTTAAAAATAGGATAATTCTTGTTGTACATTAGCTTGTACATAAGGGTATTCATAATGGACATCCGGCGCCTCGGCCAATGCAGAGGCGCTTGTGGGCCCGGGCGTGGTAGGCTCCTCGACCAATGTCGAGGCGCCAATTGTCCATTATGGACACCCTTATATACAAGCTAATGTACATATAGCATCTTCCTTAAAAATACCCCAACTCTCTTTTGCATCATTCTCGAGTTGGAATTTTGCAAGATTAGGAGCATGTTTAGGAAGGATAAAGATACACGTCGCCCTGGACATCGAGCGGCTCGTTTAGGAAAGCTTATATAGTTTAGTTAAAAGTGTTAGGCTCATATTTGAAAATACTAGCAAAGAGAGTGAGACAACACCATGGCTGCAAAAGCCCAGTTGCAAATGCAAGAGAAAAGGAGAACACATTCAATCTCCCTCCTCGCAAAGCCATCAAGGTTAGCCCCGCCAAGATACGCGGCCCATTTCTTCATGCCCGACCCAACTCAAAAAAAATCCTCGCAGCTTACACATAGTATTAGCAACAGCAAAATTTTCCTGAATGAAATTTTACTTCAGGTAAAGTGGCCGTTGATGAAATTTACTCCTTTCTCTGATTATATCCACACACAGCAACATAGAGAAAACAGTTACTGATACTTGAAGCATAAAAGGGCTGTTTATTTTTTTGTGCATGATTGAAATCATTAGAAAAAAGAGACGTGCAATCAATAGAGCCCAGAATAAAGACGTAGGGAGAAAATGATTGGCTAAATGATAACTTATATTCCCATTATACTAAATTACTTGAAAACAGTATGCTGCATTTTTGTTTAATTTAAGTCCATATGAATTGCTGTTAAAATTGTTCTTACATCCTATTCAATGGAGCCCAAGATAAAAATCTAATGGATGGAAGATAAAATAAGAAGATCCCTTGTTCTATCTATGTTCATGATTGGTGATGAGTTCTAGAAAGTGGAATTTATAACTAATGAAAACCTCATTTGTTGTCTAAACTTTAATGAGTTTCTCGAACACATATATTATCTATGTTCCAGTGCGCTTCTTCTTTTTTGTTGATCTACTGGAATACATTTAGCAAAAAGCATGAGAGTATGTGTCGAACACATATACTCTACTTATGTTGCAGCACATGGTTTGGTGGACCATAATCAGATAAGATTGCCAATTTTTTGGTATCATCTCTAATTTTAATGTGGATAGTTATAATGTAGAGTTAATACAAATTCTAGCCTATACGGTGAGATATTATCATCGTATAACCAAAGTGTTAATAGATTACGGTGCAAATTCTTATTTTTCATTTCCCTATTGTTAAAAAATCATCTGACATTCATCTTCTTTCCAAACAGGAACTTGCACTGGGTTCATCTGTTCCCATTCATATAGTTCTTTAAGATTAGATAAGACTCTCAGATGGGAAGCTCAACTTCTTGTGATTCGTCCAACTTCTTCCTGGAGTTTCTTCCCGTGCACTTCAAAAAGTCCAAAAAATGGTTGCGCTCTACTCGTTGCATCTGCAAAATGCCCTTGAAGGCTTGAACTTTACTACTTAAATAGGATGAAGGATTGTCGTGTTCTGGGGCTCCGTCACCGAAGAATTGTCCCGTTCTGGCCGGTAGTAGGTGGTTGGTGAAGGTAGAGGTGGAGGTGGAGGTGGAGGTGGCAGTAGGAGGTGGTCAAGTGATTGATTTTGGGTTTGAAAGGGGGGTGGCGGGTGAGAGGAAGAAGACGGATTGGTTTTTTTTTTTTTTTTTTTTTCCCCTTATTTCTTAATTTTTTTAGTTTAATTATTTAATGTGATAGATAGAAAGTTATTTTTTTCCGTAAAAATATAGTCAAAGATAAATTTTTGTTCAACTAACAGAATTTTAGATTAAAACGGTCCGAAAGATCTTCACCTACAACGTTTGGAAAGGTTAAGGTGACGATCATTACAAATCAAAAGTTTAGGAAAAGTCAATTAGTGCTTCAAAAGTTTGGAGCTGTTGTAATTATCCCTAAAATTAATTATCATTTTCTGCTTAAGTTGATGGAGAATCAGAGGTGGATACAGTGTGTCTTGAGCATAAGGCTACTTAGTTGATTGTTGTGATCTGTGTTAGGACAATGCCCAAATTTTGAAGACCTCATATTTTTTAAAGACGTTCAATCTTCCTTTTATTTTCTATTTTTTTTTTAAAAAAGCTGTCTAGATTACGCATGTGTCTTCAATGCACAATTAGTGGTAAAAAATCAGATTATGGAAGACAAAATCAGATTACTGATTGTTCTTCTAGCGAATAAAATGATTTTTTGGTGCTAAAAATGATTTGGTATTCTGCTTATCTGGTTTATGTGTTGTAGTGATGTTGGAAAGATTAGTTTGGTGGGGATCAAAATCATATTTTTAGTAAATTTTGATAAAAGTTATTGAAATGTGTGGTTAAAAAGTTGTAGGTCCGATAGAATGTGCGGTTAAAACTGAAATGTGTGGTTAAAAAGTTGTAGGTCCGATAGAATGTGCGGTTAAAACTGAAATGTGTGGTTAAAAAGTTGTAGGTCCGATAGAATGTGCGGTTAAAACTGAAATGTGTGGTTAAAAAGTTGTAGGTCCGATAGAATGTGCGGTTAAAACTGAAATGTGTGGTTAAAAAGTTGTAGGTCCGATAGAATGTGCGGTTAAAACTGAAATGTGTGGTTAAAAAGTTGTAGGTCCGATAGAATGTGCTGTTAAAACTAGTAGTTAACTTTGACTTAAATTAAAATCTGAATTTTAATTTGTACCAGACGGGAGCTTAATTTAAATTGTTCGATTGAAATGTTGCTTATCTGGCTTTCCTATCTGGTGTGTTTGAATTTGAGTATAATGAAAATATTGAAAATGATATACGGGTATCTTTAGACTCTCAAGTCGTCGTTTGATTTTACTAAACATCAGAGTTCTTCTATATTTGATGGAAGCTAAGAAATGTGAGATTCAGAGATTAATAAAAATTGTGCATTTCATGAAATATATGATTAGTTCAACCAAACAAATGCTAAAATTCGTCACAATTGACTAGACTCGTTAAAAAGTCAAATGTTTAGCACAATCGAGAAATTCTGAGCTTAATTTTGAATTAGATTACTAAGGAATGAAGCCTATTCAAATTTGAATGTACCAATTTTTAACTGTTAGTCTTGTCCCTTCACCTACTAGACAATAATTAATATAACTCATAATTAAAATCCCCCATCCATCCTTTGCATAATGTGTTCAAGATCAATACTTGTTTAAATTGACTTGGAATTGTCATTTTCAAATCATATAATAGCATTGGACTTATTTGAATCTTTTTAAATTATGATATGAAATATTTTGTAATTATTTTTTCCACCAAGACATTGGAATTAATTTCATTTAAATTTTAAAATTGTTGTTACTCTATTAATTAAATTTTAGGTCACTTAGGCCTTGTTTAATACTTATTATTTCAAAAAAAAAAAATATTTTTTAATAGTGATTTGACATCATTTCGACCATACATTTTTCAATAAAATAATATTACACGCAAATTTAAAACTTTTCTTTATTTTTTAACCATACATTTTCCATCAATATACTATTCAAAAATGCTTTTTTTTTTCAAAATAATGTGGCTCAAAGAAGGATTTAATATGAATTTAATATCAAAATATTTTAGCGTTTTAAATTAAAATTATAACATGAGTGGAAGAAGTTCCCTAAATTTCAAATGGTATCAAGTCATTTTACTTGGTCGAAGATAACGATTTAATTATAAATATGAAAAGCATTCACATTCATTTAATTAATATTCATCTTTATTTATGCATTTTAATGTTATTAATTCTAATTATAAATTAATTAGAATTTCACAATCAAAAATGAATTTCATAATAACGTACAATGCGCATTCAACATTGACTAGTTTGTATAAAAATCTAATTTTTAATCTTTACCAAACAGAGGTTAGTTTGGAGTGCTTATACGGTATTTTGGGGGGAAAATAGTGTCATAATGTATAATATTTTTTCCCCTGAAATTAGTGTTTTTTTTTTTTTTTTTTGCGTAGTCACTTCTCATCACTATCTTTCGATTCTATAAATTCTTGCATTTGTAAAATAGAAGTAATTGTCGACTATCTCTCATTGTTGTCTGGCGAGATGTGGTGTCGATGCCTCTTTGCTTATAAGAAGAAATGACCAACTTCAAGGCAAGTTTTGAAGAAGTTCGGCACACAATCAAGAGTTTTATGTTTCAAATTTACATGACTTCTCTCCTCAATAATTTTTTTCCTTTTTTTTGCGGTTAAAACTGAAATGTGTGGTTAAAAAGTTGTAGGTCCGATAGAATGTGCTGTTAAAACTAGTAGTTAACTTTGACTTAAATTAAAATCTGAATTTTAATTTGTACCAGACGGGAGCTTAATTTAAATTGTTCGATTGAAATGTTGCTTATCTGGCTTTCCTATCTGGTGTGTTTGAATTTGAGTATAATGAAAATATTGAAAATGATATACGGGTATCTTTAGACTCTCAAGTCGTCGTTTGATTTTACTAAACATCAGAGTTCTTCTATATTTGATGGAAGCTAAGAAATGTGAGATTCAGAGATTAATAAAAATTGTGCATTTCATGAAATATATGATTAGTTCAACCAAACAAATGCTAAAATTCGTCACAATTGACTAGACTCGTTAAAAAGTCAAATTAATCCTTAAAATTCCTCACAATTGCAAGTTGCAGAAGACAATTTGGACAGTAACCAAAGTTGGTTAAATAAATCAGTGAGTCGTCTCCTTATTCCTAACAAAAGGTGCTCGGGACTCCAGCCCAAATTTTAAGCCCTTCTGTTGCAATAGAGGGTATGGCCTTTAGTTTTCAAACATGCACACATTGTCTTCAGAAGCAAATTTTAAGCCAGAGGTAAGCACATTTGGCTAAGCTTATAAGTATGTGCTTCTAAAGCTCATTAATTGCGCTTGCTACCAAAATAAGACAGAAAATATGACACTTGTAAGTTTACACAAACCCGCTTGGATGAAAAAAAAACTGATCAACATAATCATCTAATACACGAGACAAGCATTAAAAATCATTTATTTCATTGATAAATTAGAAAGTTACACAGCATTTTGAGTATTTATACAGAAAGGATCTTTAAATAGCTAAGGCCTAATGCCCAGCAAGTAGCTGGTCTGGAATAAGTTGACTAGAAATTATAAAGGTCTGAGTCTGCTAAAATATGCTAAAAACACCTCTTACAAATTAACTAGCCAACATCATTCTCTCCTTTACATCTTCATTTTACAAAGCTTCAGTGCCATCAGAACTGAACATCGGTACGAATTTGCAAGATGAATGAATAAAGAATGGAAGTGCGTTCCATGGTGTCCAGCTATGTGTCAGTTGATATACTGGCATTTTCCCAACATCAGTAAGCATGAGAGAATAAAATGAAGACTGGAGGATTCTAGCATCGGTACGAGAGCATCTCTGAGAAGCAAAATGTCATTTGTAGCTATTGCATCTGGTCATCGACTAGGAAAATTGATTATGCTAGAAAAGTGATTGAACGGGTTTTGGAGAGCTGAGAGTAGACACACACTTGAACTGTCACGGAGAGCATAATTTCATTAGATGTTATGATCAACATCAAGATAGCATGTTTGGTACACATCATAACAAATAAGACTTTAACTTCTTTTGTTGCTTACCAAACATGCTATTAGTGCATTGCTATCAAGGTGCAAAAGTGAAAGGAAAGGGATGTCGTAAAAGGTTTACCTTAGATTGTTTATATTTTTCACGTATTGCTGGCAACTTGCATCCATGAGTGTTTAGCTGCAAGTCTTGCAACACGAGAACAGTGATTTTCATCTCCGATGCCTTGTAGTTGGTGTAATGCTCCAGAGTCGAATTCTGCAGAAAGTACACGGTCATTTTGGGTTTGATTGCTATCAGAAAGGGAAGAGTTATAAATGATGCAAACCCATGGATGGTCTGATTGATCTAGAGTCCATCTGGCTAGAAATACAGCAGATGCAGCAACCAGGGATGGAAGAAACTCCAGGAGACTGTACTCGGTTAGTGTTAACTCTGCTAAATAATTTGCCAAGAATTCCAGTTCAACAGATGGAACCTAGAAATGGGGGAAATTATTTAGTCAGAATGGTTTCTTCCTCGTATGAAAAACAGAAAGAGCTGTATAATGTCTTGTCTACCTCATATGAAACTTGTGCTGCTTGAATGAATCTCCTACGAAACAGATTGAGACAGGGCAAAAATAAGAGATACTTAACTTAACAAGATTGCATTTTATTGAAAATAAGGGACACATATTTTAGATATATCGAGTACCTAAGGAACTTCTTTGTAGTGGGAACAGATAATTGAAAACCCAAAAAGTTCAAAACACGACTTTCCATTTTCACCACCTGCCACGTAACCACAAGTGAGTTCTACTTTTGCAAATAAGGACTTTTCCAGATGGGGAGAGCATAAGTTAATTTATGGCCAAAGGCATTAATACTTTTAAAGCTATGAGTTTATTGAGATTTATATCAAGGAAAATGCAGCTATACAAAGAAAGAACCAAAATGAAACATAAAATATATCAGCCTCTAACATGAACATTGTCCTTGACCTACAGAAACTCAATAGTAGAAATAACCTTGTCAAAATAAAAGGATGTACCTCTTCTTTTGTGTAGGTATTGTCTGTTATAAAGCAAAACTCTTCCACACGAGGTGCGCATATTTCTTCATATTTTCTTCAAACCAAAATCCAGAAAGATATAAGCAAGAAAATATTTAAGCGTTTATACTTCTTGTAAATAAAGGAAACTTACGAAGCAATTAGCATGCAAGTTACACCAAGCAATTGCAATTTCTGCTTTTCAATATAGTTTTCAGACAGGAACCGATCAAGAAGATTTACAGTGAGGTAAAGTGTGTCTGGGACCAGCCTATACTCTTCAGAAACCTGAAATAGAGGAGACATACCCACAACATAAGATGACAACTAAGCAAAAAACTAATTTGAATACTCTCAAGAAATCCAGTTTTTCTTAAAAGATTAAGATTATTGGATGTCACAAGTTCTGAAACTTTGAATTAATAGTACAAAACAAAGATTGAAGATAACAGTGCACTGCTCAGAGGAGGTTGAAGAGTACAATTGAAGAGTGCAACCAACAACTGCTGGATTTACTATTTTTACAAGGAAGAAGCTTGATTTCTAGAGAACAAGAGGAAAAACTTGCTAGTTCGAAGTGAGAAAGACTATTGATACTAGTTACTACATACCAAGAGCAAAGGAACAAGAATTCCTAACAGTTCTTTGGTATCTTTCTAAGAATGATGGTTGTTTCCACAAGGAAAGGACAGTATAATCTCATGCATCCCAATTTGACTGTATGCACTAACCTCCACAAGCCAATCAATCAGTATCCCTCGCATGCCTGGGTTGATGTCTTGCTGCAGCTTTTCCATATAATTGCCAGAAGGCCTCCAGTCAAACTGTGAGAGAAGAAAATTGGTCTGAGTCTGAGTTAACATGATAGAAAACGGAAGTCTGCGATCGATCTAGAAAAACGATTAAGGTTTTGACTCCTTTCAACGTGATTATAAAAAATGAATTCACGGTGTGATACTGAACTAAATTTGATAACATGACACTGGATTTAGAAGTGACAAAAGCAAAAGTTCCCAACAATTTTGAGATTATTATGTATCAAGGGGCTAAGTGCTGAGTGGACAAATTTATGAATTAAAAATATGACAGAAAGAAAGAACATATAATAATAGGTATGCAGCCTTACAAACCTCCGTTGCGTGCAAATTTCTATATATATCAGGGGCATACATGCTGCACATCAGTGGATCCTTGTGTTTTGAATCTATATCCATAATGCCCACATTATCCATGTTTTCTTGTTTACTCCAGAATCTGCTTTCTCCTGGATGATACAATGAACACCCCCACCCCCCACGCCCAAAAAAAATAAAATCACACCCGGAAGAAAACAATTAGCAACAGAGAACATGAAATCCAAGATATCTAAGATAATTCGTGAACACATTCAGGAATCCATTCGATAGAAAGGACTACAGAACAATCCTGGTTGCAATGTGCATTTTGACTTTCAACATGAGTCCTGTCAGACAAACTTGCTTGATATATACTTTGAACTAGAAGGTTGATCAAAAATATGAATCGAGGAAGGATTAGTTACCAAATATTCTCATTTCATCAATGCGTCACAAATTTGAATGAAATTCACGGTAACACATAAACAAGGATATAAGACAAAGATAGGGTCCATTGAATGTTTCAACTGATATGGATTAACATGTTTTCATCTCATTGCAAGTAACACTACAGGGTTTCATCAAATGAACAGATTTGATAGTATACCCATATCATCTTTCTTAGGAGCCTCATGTTCTTGATAATTGAAGTAACTACCAAATAAGCTAGGGAAGACTTACATAAGTAGATAAGTTTTACAGCTCTCCCAAACATATTCCAAAAGGAGCAATTAAAATTTAGCCCCCGTTTGTTTCTCATTTTTGGAAGAATGAGAATGAAAAATATAGCTATTACGGGTCCCACACAAGAGATAGAAATTTAAATTTGGTGACTTGATGTGAAAGATAACGATCATATTTTTCATTTTAATGAGAAAAGAATGGAAATCAAACAGGGGCTTAGAGTTGAAATAATCACAACTTGTAGGAAGCCTTAGAGTTTCATTCTGTTATTAGCCATAATGCAAGCACTAGGTGTCACCATTTAGTCATTATTTTTGCTCACAAAAAAAAAAATATCAAAATAAATTCATCATGGATTGTGCTTACTAGAATTTTGTTTTTCCGTTGAGCTGACAAATTCACTAGGTTGAACTGTTACTAACTCTTTGAAATTTACAGGGAAGCAATTATCTTGTGATTCCTCCACCTGTACTGCATTAATCTCTTCTGTTATGTTTTCTCTTCTATCCTCTGGAACCTGAGACTCTTTAAAAGAAACAGCATGTGCCACCCTTGCATTTTTTCTCGCAGTGCCTCTTCTATCCAGTTTGCTAAGCTGACAGGTATGAACATCAACATTCAATGAGTTTTGGAGAGAAATCTCAAACTTTCAGTTCAAAGACAGCATTCAATAAATTTATAAAAATTGTTTCTCGTCTGTAAATAATTCTTGAGATATAACAAGTGCAAGGGAGAATAGTAAAAAAGGAACCTAACTTTATATTTATCATCAAAATGATGATTATAGTCTTACCTGAACTTTTGTTGCATTAATGCAGTTTCTGTATGAATTTTCACAGAGTATGTTAGTTACTTCTTTTAGAACGGCCCTCTTCTTATGCTGAGAAAATGCAGAGGAACTTGCACCAGGTTTGTTCTCGTCAGATGCTGCTCTTTTGGAGTTTGTTTGCAAAACCCGTTTCCCATCCTGTTTGGTTGAAGGATACGAAGGTGGCAATCCTCCTGAAGAGCCAAAGGCTTTAGCCCGAGCTCGTGTGACTCGCACTGTGGGGCCTATGACTTCGGAAGATCTATTCTCTTTGTTCATAGTTGCATGGATCGTAGGATGATGGTTCATATAACAAAACTAGTATGCCTCCATTAAAGCTGCAATTGTATCATGAATTTAAAATTAAGACAAACAAAATATACAGAAGAAACTATCTTTATGGAAAAATTACAGTAACCACGTCAGTCCTGACAGAAGAACCATAAAGCTCAACTTAGAGAAGCTTTTAGAGTCGTTCACAGGAAATATTCTTCAACATTATGATCATTATAAGGTGATGTATTCCTATCAATTTAAGGACATTTCTTTGATAGAATTTTATTAATATAATTTCAATTCTACTGAGGCTACTTGTTTTATAGCCTGGACTTTAGCACTATGTCATGAAACATTCTATGAAAAAATGGATCAGTTAGAGCTCAGATTTCTATCCTATTCT